>NW_028126352.1:600000-932734 GCF_965194825.1 Balaenoptera physalus | reverse complement strand
GGTTAGGATTAGGGTACGTGTGAGGGTTAGGGTAGGGGTTAGGGTTAGGGTACGCGTTAGCGTTAGGGTAGTTATTAAACCTAGCCCACTCTCTAGATACCCCTTAGCACGTAAAGGAATATTATTTGGAGGTCCAGCCATGGAGAAGAGTTTAGACACTAGGATAAGATAAGGAACACACCCATTTTAAAGAAATCACATTAGGATTCTCTTTTTAGGCTGTTCCTTAAAACACTAGTGCTTCGGAAATCTATTGGAGGCAGAAGCAGTCAAGGGTAGTCTAGGGTTAGGGTTAGGCTTAGGGTTAGGCTTAGGGTACGGCTTAGGGTACGGGTTCGGGGAGGGCTTCGGGTACGGCGTAGGGTATGTGTTAGGGTTAGGGTTAGGGTTAGTGTTAGGGTTAGGGCTCGGTTTAGGGTACGGTTTAGGATTAGGGTACGTGTTAGGGTTAGGGTAGGGGTTAGGGTTAGGGTACGTGTTAGGTTTAGGGTAGATATTAAACTTATCCCACTCTCTAGATACCCCTTAGCACGTAAAGGAATATTATTTGGAGGTCCAGCCATGGAGAAGAGTTTAGACACTAGGATAAGATAAGGAACACACACATTATAAAGAAATCACATTAGGATTCTCTTTTTAAGCTGTTCCTTAAAACACTAGTGCTTAGGAAATCTATTGGAGGCAGAAGCAGTCAAGGGTAGCCTAGGGTTAGGGTTAGGCTTAGGGTTAGGCTTAGGGTAAGGCTTAGGGTACGGGTTCGGGGAGGGCATCGAGTATTGCGTAGGGTATGTGTTAGGGTTAGGTTTAGGGTTAGTGTTAGGGTTAGGGCTCGGTTTAGGGTACGGTTTAGGATTAGGGTACGTGTTAGGGTTAGGGTAGGGGTTAGGGTTAGGGTACGTGTTAGGTTTAGGGTAGTTATTGAACCTATCCCACTCTCTAGATACCCCTTAGAACGTAAAGGAATATTATTTGGAGGTCCAGCCATGGAGAAGAGTTTAGATACTAGGATAAGATAAGGAACACACCCATTATAAAGAAATCACATTAGAATTCTCTTTTTAAGCTGTTCCTTAAAACACTAGTGCTTAGGAAACCTATTGGAGGCAGAAGCAGTCAAGGGTAGCCTAGGGTTAGGGTTAGGCTTAGGGTTAGGGTTAGGGTACGGCTTAGGGTACGGGATCGGGGAGGGCTTCGGGTACGGCGTAGGGTATGGGTTAGGCTTAGTGTTAGAGTTAGTGTTAGGGTTAGGGCTCGGTTTAGGTTACGGGTTAGGATTAGGGTACTTGTTAGGGTTAGGGTAGTCGTTAGGGTTAGTGTACGTGTTAGGGTTAGGGTAGTGATTAAACCTATCCCACTCTCTAGATACCCCTTAGCACGTAAAGGAATATTATTTGGGGGTCCAGCCCAGGAGAAGAGTTTAGACACTAGGATAAGATAAGGAACACACCCATTATTAAGAAATCACATTAGGATTCTCTTTTTAAGCTGTTCCTTAAAACAGTAGTGCTTAAGAAATCTATTATACGCAGAAGCAGTCAAGGGTAGCCTAGGGTTAGGGTTAGGCTTAGGGTTAGGCTTAGGGTACGGGTTCGGGGAGGTGTTCGGGTATGGCGTAGGGTATGGGTTAGGGTTAGGTTTAGGGTTAGTGTTAGGGTTAGGGCTCCGTTTAGGGTACGTGTTAGGATTAGGGTACGTGTTAGGGTTAGGGTAGGGGTTAGGGTTAGGGTACGCGTTAGCGTTAGGGTAGTTATTAAACCTATCCCACTCTCTAGGTACCCCTTAGCACGAAATGGAATATTATTTGGAGGTCCAGCCATGGAGAAGAGTTTAGACACTAGGATAAGATAAGGAACACACCCATTATAAAGAAATCACATTAGGATTCTCTTTTTAAGCTGTTCCTTAAAACACTAGTGCTTAGGAAATCTATTGGAGGCAGAAGCATTCAAGGGTAGCCTAGGGTTAGGGTTAGGGTTAGGGTACGGCTTAGGGTATGGGTTCGGGTAGGGGTTCGGGCACGGCGTTGGGTATGTGTTAGGGTTAGGGTTAGGGTTAGTGTTAGGGTTAGGGCTCGGTTTAGGGTACGGTTTAGGATTAGGGTACGTGTTAGGGTTAGGGTAGGGGTTAGGGTTAGGGTACGTGTTAGGGTTAGTGTAGATATTAAACTTATCCCACTCTCTAGATACCCCTTAGCACGTAAAGGAATATTATTTGGAGGTCCAGCCATGGAGAAGAGTTTAGACACTAGGATAAGATAAGGAACATACACATTATAAAGAAATCACATTAGGATTCTCTTTTTAAGCTGTTCCTTAAAACACTACTGCTTAGGAAATCTATTGGAGGCAGAAGCAGTCAAGGGTAGCCTAGGGTTAGGGTTAGGCTTAGGGTTAGGCTTAGGGTAAGGCTTAGGGTACGGGTTCGGGGAGGGCTTCGGGTATGGCGTAGGGTATGTGTTAGGGTTAGGGTTAGGGTTAGTGTTAGGGTTAGGGCTCGGTTTAGGGTACGGTTTAGGATTAGGGTACGTGTTAGGGTTAGGGTAGGGGTTAGGGTTAGGGTACGTGTTAGGTTTAGGGTAGTTATTAAACCTATCCCACTCTCTAGATACCCCTTAGCACGTAAAGGAATATTATTTGGAGGTCCAGCCATGGAGAAGAGTTTAGACACTAGGATAAGATAAGGAACACACCCATTATAAAGAAATCACATTAGGATTCTCTTTTTAAGCTGTTCCTTAAAACACTAGTGCTTAGGAAATCTATTGGAGGCAGAAGCAGTCAAGGGTAGCCTAGGGTTAGGGTTAGGCTTAGGGTTAGGGTTAGGGTACGGCTTAGGGTACGGGTTCAGGGTGGTCTTCGGGTATGGCGTAGGGTATGGGTTAGTGTTAGGGTTAGGGTTAGTGTTAGTGTGAGGGCTTTGTTTAGGGTACGTTTTAGGATTAGGGTACGTGTTAGTGTTAGGGTAGGGGTTAGGGATAGGGTACGTGTTAGGTTTAGGGTAGTTATTGAACCTATCCCACTCTCTAGATACCCCTTAGCACATAAAGAATATTATTTGGGGGTCCAGCCATGGAGAAGAGTTTAGACACTAGGATAATATAAGGAACACACCCGTTATAAAGAAATCACATTAGGATTCTCTTTTTAAGCTGTTCCTTAAAACACTAGTGCTTAGGAAATCTATTGGAGGCAGAAGCAGTCAAGGGTAGCCTAGGGTTAGGTTAGGCTTACGGTTAGGCTTAGGGTACGGCTTAGGGTACGGGTTCGGGGAGGACTTCGGGTACAGCGTAGGGTATGGGTTAGGGTTAGGGTTAGGTTTAGTGTTAGGGTTAGGGCTCGGTTGAGGTTACGGTTTAGGATTAGGGTACGTGTTAGGGTTAGGGTAGGGGTTAGTATTAGGGTACGTGTTAGGGTTAGGGTAGTTATTAAACCTATCCCACTCTCTAGATACCCCTTAGCACGTAAAGGAATATTATTTGGGGGTCCAGCCATGGAGAAGAGTTTAGACACTAGGATAAGATAAGGAACACACCCATTATAAAGAAATCACATTAGGAATCTCTTTTTAAGCTGTTCCTTAAAACACTAGTGCTTAGGAAATCTATTGGAGGCAGAAGCAGTCAAGGGTAGCCTAGGGTTAGTGTTAGGCTTAGGGTTAGGCTTAGGGTACGGCTTATGGTACGGGTTCGGGGAGGGCTTCGGGTATGGCGTAGGGTAAGGGTTAGGGTTAGGGTTAGGGTTAGTGTTAGGGTTAGGGCTCGGTTTAGAGTACGGTTTAGGATTAGAGTACGTGTTAGGTTTAGGGTAGGGGTTAGGGTTAGGGTACGCGTTAAGGTTAGAGTAGTTATTAAACCTATCCCACTCTCTAGATACCCCTTAGCACGTAAAGGAATATTATTTGGAGGTCCAGCCATGGAGAAGAGTTTATACACTAAGATAATATAAGGAACACACACATTATAAAGAATTCACATTAGGATTCTCTTTTTAAGCTGTTCCTTAAAACAGTAGTGCTTAAGAAATCTATTGTACGCAGAAGCAGTCAAGGGTAGCCTAGGGTTAGGGTTAGGCTTAGGGTTAGGCTTAGGATACGGGTTCGGGGAGGTGTTCGGGTATGGCGTAGGATATGGGTTAGGGTTAGGGTTAGGGTTAGTGTTAGGGTTAGGGCTCGGTTTAGGGTACGGGTTAGGATTAGGGTACGTGTTAGGGTTAGGGTAGGGGTTAGGGATAGGGTACGTGTTAGCGTTAGGGTATTTATTAAACCTATCCCAATCTCTAGATACCCCTTAGCACGTACAGGAATATTATTTGGAGGTCCAGCCATGGAGAAGAGTTTAGACACTAGGATAAGATAAGGAACACACCCATTATAAAGAAATCACATTAGGATTCTCTTTTAAAGCTGTTCCTTAAAACACTAGTGCTTAGGAAATCTATTGGAGGCTGAAGCAGTCAAGGGTAGCCTAGGGTTAGGGTTAGGCTTAGGGTTAGGCTTAGGGTACGGCTTAGGGTACGGTTTCGGGGAGGGCTTCGGGTACGGCGTAGGGTATGTGTTAGGGTTACGGTTAGCGTTAGTATTAGGGTTAGGGCTCGGTTTAGGGTACGGTTTAGGATTAGGGTACGTGTTAGGGTTAGGGTAGGGGTTAGGGTTAGGGTACGTGTTAGGTTTAGGGTAGTTATTAAACCTATCCCACTCTCTAGATACCCCTTAGCACGTAAAGGAATATTATTTGGAGGTCCAGGCATGGAGAAGAGTTTAGATACTAGGATAAGATAAGGAACACACCCATTATAAAGAAATCACATTAGGATTCTCTTTTTAAGCTGTTCCTTAAAACACTAGTGCTTAGGAAATCTATTGGAGGCAGAAGCAGTCAAGGGTAGCCTAGGGTTAGGGTTAGGCTTAGGGTTAGGGTTAGGGTACGGCTTAGGGTACGAGATCGGGGAGGGCTTCGGGTACGGCGTAGGGTATGGGTTAGGCTTATTGTTAGATTTAGTGTTAGGGTTAGGGCTCGGTTTAGGTTACGGGTTAGGATTAGGGTACTTGTTAGGGTTAGGGTAGTGGTTAGGGTTAGTGTACGTGTTAGGGTTAGGGTAGTGATTAAACCTACCCACTCTCTAGATACCCCTTAGCACGTAAAGGAATATTATTTGGGGGTCCAGCCCTGGAGAAGAGTTTAGACACTAGGATAAGATAAGGAACACACCCATTATAAAGAAATCACATTAGGATTCTCTTTTTAAGCTCTTCTTTAAAACATTAGTGCTTAGGAAATCTATTGGAGGCAGAAGCACTCAAGGGTAGCCTAGGGTTAGGTTTAGGCTTAGGGTTAGGCTTAGGGTAGGGCTTAGGGTACGGGTTCGGGGAGGGCTTCGGGTACGGCGTAGGGTATGGGTTAGGGTTAGGGTTAGGGTTAGTTTTAGGGATAGGGATCGGTTTACGGTACGGGTTAGGAGTAGGGTACGTGTTAGGGTTAGGATAGGGGTAAGGGTTAGGGTACGCGTTAGGGTTAGGGTAGTTGTTAAACCTATCCCACTCTCTAGATACCCCTTAGCACGTAAAGGAATATTATTTTGGGGTTCAGCCATGGAGAAGAGTTTAGACACTAGGATAAGATAAGGAACACACCCATTATAAAGAAATCACATTAGGATTCTCTTTTTAAGCTGTTTCTTAAAACACTAGTGCTTAGGAAATCTATTGGAGGCAGAAGCATTCAAGGGTAGCCTAGGGTTAGGGTTAGGGTTAGGGTACGGCTTAGGGTATGGGTTCGGGTAGGGGTTCGGGCACGGCATAGGGTATGGGTTAGGGTTAGGGTTAGGGTTAGTGTTAGGTTTAGGGCTCGGTTTATGGTACGGTTTAGGATTAGGGTACGTGTTAGGGTTAGGGTAGGGGTTAGGGTTAGGGTACGTGTTAGGTTTAGGGTAGATATTAACCTTATCCCACTCTCTAGATACCCCTTAGCACGTAAAGGAATATTATTTGGAGGTCCAGCCATGGAGAAGAGTTTAGACACTAGGATAAGATAAGAAACATACACATTATAAAGAAATCACATTAGGATTCTCTTTTTAAGCTGTTCCTTAAAACACTAGTGCTTAGGAAATCTATTGGAGGCAGAAGCAGTCAAGGGTAGCCTAGGGTTAGGGTTAGGCTTAGGGTTAGGCTTAGGGTAAGGCTTAGGGTACGGGTTCGGGGAGGGCTTCGGGTATGGCGTAGGGTATGTGTTAGGCTTAGTGTTAGTGTTAGTGTTAGGGTTAGGGCTCGGTTTAGGTTACGGGTTAGGATTAGGGTACTTGTTAGGGTTAGGGTAGTCGTTAGGGTTAGTGTACGTGTTAGGGTTAGGGTAGTTATTAAACCTATCCCACTCACTAGATACCCCTTAGCACGTAAAGGAATATGATTTGGGGGTCCAGCCATGGAGAAGAGTTTAGATACTAGGATAAGATAAGGAAAACACCCATTATAAAGAAATCACATTAGAATTCTCTTTTTAAGCTGTTCCTTAAAACACTAGTGCTTAGGAAACCTATTGGAGGCAGAAGCAGTCAAGCGTAGCCTAGGGTTAGGGTTAGGCTTAGGGTTAGGCTTAGGGTACGGCTTAGGGTACGGGTTCGGGGAGGTCTTCGGGTATGGCGTAGGGTATGGGTTAGGGTTAGGGTTAGGGTTAATGTTAGGGTTAGGGCTTTGTTTAGGGTTCGTTTTAGGATTAGGGTACGTGTTAGGGTTAGGGTAGGGGTTAGGGTTAGGGTAAGTGTTAGGGTTAGGGTAGATATTAAAGCTATCCCACTCTCTAGATACCCCTTAGAACATAAAGAATATTTTTGGGGGTCCAGCCGTGGAGAAGAGTTTAGACACTAGGATAAGATAAGGAACACACCCGTTATAAAGAAATCACATTAGGATTCACTTTTTAAGCTGTTCGTTAAAACACTAGTGCTTAAGAAATCTATTGGAGGCAGAAGCAGTCAAGGGTAGCCTAGGGTTAGGGTTAGGCTTAGGGTTAGGGTTAAGGTACGGCTTAGGGTATGTGTTCGGGGAGGTCTTCGGGTATGGCGTAGGGTATGGGTTAGGGTTAGGGTTAGGGTTAGTGTTAGGGTTAGGGCTTTGTTTAGGGTACGGTTTAGGATTAGGGTACGTGTTAGGATTAGGGTAGGGGTTAGGGTTAGGGTACGTGTTAGGGTTAGGGTAGATATTAAACCTATCCCACTCTCTAGATACCCCTTAGAACATAAAGAATATTATTTGGGGGTCCAGCCATGGAGAAGAGTTTAGACACTAGGATAAGATAAGGAACACACCCGTTATAAAGAAATCACATTAGGATTCTCTTTTTAAGCTGTTCCTTAAAACACTAGTGCTTAGGAAATCTATTGGAGGCAGAAGCAGTCAAGGGTAGCCTAGGGTTAGGGTTAGGCTTAGGGTTAGGGTTAGGGTACGGATTAGGGTACGGGATCGGGGAGGGATTCGGGTACAGCGTAGGGTATGGGTTAGGCTTAGTGTTAGTGTTAGTGTTAGGGTTAGGGCTCGGTTTAGGTTACGGGTTAGGATTAGGGTACTTGTTAGGGTTAGGGTAGTCGTTAGGGTTAGTGTACGTGTTAGGGTTAGGGTAGTTATGAAACCTATCCCACTCTCTAGATACCCCTTAGCACGTAAAGGAATATTATTTGGAGGTCCAGCCATGGAGAAGAGTTTAGACACTAGGATAAGATAAGGAACAAACCCATTATAAAGAAATCACATTAGAAATCTTTTTTAAGCTGTTCCTTAAAACACTAGTTCTTAGGAAATCTATTGGAGGCAGAAGCAGTCAAGGGTAGCCTAGGGTTAGGGTTAGGTTTAGGGTACGGCTTAGTGTATGGTTTCGGGTAGGGGTTCGGGCACGGCGTAGGTTATGGGTTAGGGTTAGTGTTAGGGTTAGTGTTAGGGTTAGGGCTCGGTTTAGGGTACGGGTTAGGATTATGGTACGTGTTAGGGTTAGGATAGTGGTTAGGGTTAATGTACGTGTTAGGGTTAGGGTAGTTATTAAACCTATCCCATTCTCTAGATACCCCTCAGCACGTAAAGAATATTATTTGCGGGTCCAGCCATGGAGAAGAGTTTAGACACTAGGATAAGATATGGAACACACCCATTATAAAGAAATCACATTAGGATTCTCTTTTTATGCTGTTCCTTAAAACACTAGTGCTTAGGAAATCTATTGGAGGCAGAAGCAGTCAAGGGTAGCGTAGGGTTAGGGTTAGGCTTAGGGTTAGGGTTAGCGTACGGCTTAGGGTACGGGTTCAGGGAGGGCTTCGGGTACGGCGTAGGGTATGGGTTAGGGTTAGGGTTAGGGTTAGTGTTAGGGATAGGGCTCGGTTTAGGGTACGGGTTAGGATTAAGGTACGTGTTAGGGTTAGGATAGTGGTTAGGGTTAATGTACGTGTTAGGGTTAGGGTAGTGATTAAACCTATCCCACTCTCTAGATACCCCTTAGCACGTAAAGGAATATTATTTGGGGGTCCAGCCATTGAGAAGAGTTTAGATACTAGGATAAGATAAGGAAAACACCCATTATAAAGAAAACACATTAGAATTCTCTTTTTAAGCTGCTCCTTAAACACTAGTGCTTAGGAAACCTATTGGAGGCAGAAGCAGTCAAGGGTAGCCTAGGGTTAGGGTTAGGCTTAGGGTTAGGCTTAGGGTACGGCTTAGGGTACGGGTTCGGCGAGGGCTTCGGGTACGACGTAGGGTATGGGTTAGGGTTAGGGTTAGGGTTAGTGTTAGGGTTAGGGCTCGGTGTAGGGTACGGGTTAGGATTAGGGTACGTGTTAGAGTTAGGAAAGGGGTAAGGGTTAGGGTATGCATTAGGGTTAGGGTAGTTATTAAACCTCTCCCACTCTCTAGATACCCCTTAGCACGTAAAGGAATATTATTTGGGGGTCCAGCCATGGAGAAGAGTTTAGACACTAAGATAATATAAGGAACACACACATTATAAAGAAATCACATTAGGAATCTTTTTAAAGCTGTTCCTTAAAACACTAGTTCTTAGGAAATCTATTGGAGGCAGAAGCAGTCAAGGGTAGCCTAGGGTTAGGTTAGGCTTACGGTTAGGCTTAGGGTACGGCTTAGGGTACGGGTTCGGGGAGGACTTCGGGTACGGCGTAGGGTATGTGTTAGGGTTAGGGTTAGGTTTAGTGTTAGGGTTAGGGCTCGGTTTAGGGTACGGTTTAGGATTAGGGTACGTGTTAGGGTTAGGGTAGGGGTTAGGGTTAGGGTACGTGTTAGGTTTAGGGTAGTTATTAAATCTATCCCACTCTCTAGAAACCCCTTAGCACGTAAAGGAATATTATTTGGAGGTCCAGCCCTGGTGAAGAGTTTAGACACTAGGATATGATAAGGAACACACCCATTATAAAGAAATCACATTAGGATTCTCTTTTTAAGCTCTTCTTTAAAACATTAGTGCTTAGGAAACCTATTGGAGGCAGAAGCAGTCAAGGGTAGCCTAGGGTTAGGGTTAGGCTTAGGGTTAGGCTTAGGGTACGGCTTAGGGTACGGGTTCGGGGAGGTCTTCGGGTATGGCGTAGGGTATGGGTTAGGGTTAGGGTTAGGGTTAATGTTAGGGTTAGGGCTTTGTTTAGGGTTCGGTTTAGGATTAGGGTACGTGTTAGGGTTAGGGTAGGGGTTAGGGTTAGGGTACGTGTTAGGGTTAGGGTAGATATTAAAGCTATCCCACTCTCTAGATACCCCTTAGAACATAAAGAATATTATTTGGGGGTCCAGCCATGGAGAAGAGTTTAGACACTAGGATAAGATAAGGAACACACCCGTTATAAAGAAATCACATTAGGATTCTCTTTTTAAGCTGTTCCTTAAAACACTAGTGCTTAGGAAATCTATTGGAGGCAGAAGCAGTCAAGGGTAGCCTAGGGTTAGGGTTAGGCTTAGGGTTAGGGTTAGGGTACGGCTTAGGGTATGTGTTCGGGGAGGTCTTCAGGTATGTCGTAGGGTATGGGTTAGGGTTAGGGTTAGGGTTAGTGTTAGGGTTAGGGCTTTGTTTAGGGTACGGTTTAGGATTAGGGTACGTGTTAGGGTTAGGGTAGGGGTTAGGGTTAGGGTACGTGTTAGGGTTAGGGTAGATATTAAACCTATCCCACTCTCTAGATACCCCTTAGAACATAAAGAATATTATTTGGGGGTCCAGCCATGGAGAAGAGTTTAGACACTAGGATAAGATAAGGAACACACCCGTTATAAAGAAATCACATTAGGATTCTCTTTTTAAGCTGTTCCTTAAAACACTAGTGCTTAGGAAATCTATTGGAGGCAGAAGCTGTCAAGGGTAGCCTAGGGTTAGGGTTAGGCTTAGGGTTAGGGTTAGCGTACGGCTTAGGGTACGGGTTCGGGGAGGGCTTCGGGTACGGCGTAGGGTATGGGTTAGGGTTAGGGTTAGGGTTAGTGTTAGGGATAGGGCTCGGTTTAGGGTACGGGTTAGGATTAAGGTACGTGTTAGGGTTAGGATAGTGGTTAGGGTTAATGTACGTGTTAGGGTTAGGGTAGTGATTAAACCTATCCCACTCTCTAGATACCCCTTAGCACGTAAAGGAATATTATTTGGGGGTCCAGCCATGGAGAAGAGTTTAGATACTAGGATAAGATAAGGAAAACACCCATTATAAAGAAAACACATTAGAATTCTCTTTTTAAGCTGCTCCTTAAAACACTAGTGCTTAGGAAACCTATTGGAGGCAGAAGCCGTCAAGGGTAGCCTAGGGTTAGGGTTAGGCTTAGGGTTAGGCTTAGGGTACGGCTTAGGGTACGGGTTCGGGGAGGGCTTCGGGTACGATGTAGGGTATGGATTCGGGTTAGGGTTAGGGTTAGTGTTAGGGCTCGGTGTAGGGTACGGGTTAGGATTAGGGTACGTGTTAGAGTTAGGAAAGGGGTAAGGGTTAGGGTACGCATTAGGGTTAGGGTAGTTATTAAACCTATCCCACTCTCTAGATACCCCTTAGCAAGTAAAGGAATATTATTTGGGGTTCCAGCCATGGAGAAGAGTTTAGACACTAAGATAATATAAGAAACACACACATTATAAAGATATCACATTAGGAATCTTTTTTAAGCTGTTCCTTAAAACACTAGTTCTTAGGAAATCTATTGGAGGCAGAAGCAGTCAAGGGTAGCCTAGGGTTAGGTTAGGCTTACGGTTAGGCTTAGGGTACGGCTTAGGGTACGGGTTCGGGCAGGACTTCGGGTACTGCGTAGGGTATGGGTTAGGGTTAGGGTTAGGGTTAGTGTTAGGGTTAGGTCTCGGTTTAGGGTACGGTTTAGGATTAGGGTACGTGTTAGGGTTAGGGTAGGGGTTAGGGTTAGGGTACGCGTTAGCGTTAGGGTGGTTATTAAACCTATCCCACTCTCTAGATATCCCTTAGCACGTAAAGGAATATTATTTGGAGGTCCAGCCATGGAGAAGAGTTTAGACACTAGGATAAGATAAGGAACACACCCATTATAAAGAAATCACATTAGGAATCTTTTTTAAGCTGTTCCTTAAAACACCACTTCTTAGGAAATCTATTGGAGGCAGAAGCAGTCAAGGGTAGCCTAGGGTTAGGGTTAGGTTTAGGATACGGCTTAGGGTATGGTTTCGGGTAGGGGTTCGGGCACGGCGTAGGGTATGGGTTAGGGTTAGGGTTAGGGTTAGTGTTAGGGTTAGGGCTCGGTTTAGGGTACGGGTTAGGATTATGGTACGTGTTAGGGTTAGGATAGTGGTTAGGGTTAATGTACGTGTTAGGGTTAGGGTAGTTATTAAACCTATCCCATTCTCTAGATACCCCTCAGCACGTAAAGAATATTATTTGCGGGTCCAGCCATGGAGAAGAGTTTAGACACTAGGATAAGATATGGAACACACCCATTATAAAGAAATCACATTAGGATTCTCTTTTTATGCTGTTCCTTAAAACACTAGTGCTTAGGAAATCTATTGGAGGCAGAAGCAGTCAAGGGTAGCCTAGGGTTAGGGTTAGGCTTAGGGTTAGGGTTAGCGTACGGCTTAGGGTACGGGTTCGGGGAGGGCTTCGGGTACGGCGTAGGGTATGGGTTAGGGTTAGGGTTAGGGTTAGTGTTAGGGATAGGGCTCGGTTTAGGGTACGGGTTAGGATTAAGGTACGTGTTAGGGTTAGGATAGTGGTTAGGGTTAATGTACGTGTTAGGGTTAGGGTAGTGATTAAACCTATCCCACTCTCTAGATACCCCTTAGCACGTAAAGGAATATTATTTGGGGGTCCAGCCATTGAGAAGAGTTTAGATACTAGGATAAGATAAGGAAAACACCCATTATAAAGAAAACACATTAGAATTCTCTTTTTAAGCTGCTCCTTAAACACTAGTGCTTAGGAAACCTATTGGAGGCAGAAGCAGTCAAGGGTAGCCTAGGGTTAGGGTTAGGCTTAGGGTTAGGCTTAGGGTACGGCTTAGGGTACGGGTTCGGGGAGGGCTTCGGGTACGACGTAGGGTATGGGTTAGGGTTAGGGTTAGGGTTAGTGTTAGGGTTAGGGCTCGGTGTAGGGTACGGGTTAGGATTAGGGTACGTGTTAGAGTTAGGAAAGGGGTAAGGGTTAGGGTACGCATTAGGGTTAGGGTAGTTATTAAACCTATCCCACTCTCTAGATACCCCTTAGCACGTAAAGGAATATTATTTGGGGGTCCAGCCATGGAGAAGAGTTTAGACACTAAGATAATATAAGGAACACACACATTATAAAGAAATCACATTAGGAATCTTTTTAAAGCTGTTCCTTAAAACACTAGTTCTTAGGAAATCTATTGGGGGCAGAAGCAGTCAAGGGTAGCCTAGGGTTAGGTTAGGCTTACGGTTAGGCTTAGGGTACGGCTTAGGGTACGGGTTCGGGGAGGACTTCGGGTACGGCGTAGGGTATGTGTTAGGGTTAGGGTTAGGTTTAGTGTTAGGGTTAGGGCTCGGTTTAGGGTACGGTTTAGAATTAGGGTACGTGTTAGGGTTAGGGTAGGGGTTAGGGTTAGGGTACGTGTTAGGTTTAGGGTAGTTATTAAATCTATCCCACTCTCTAGAAACCCCTTAGCACGTAAAGGAATATTATTTGGAGGTCCAGTCCTGGAGAAGAGTTTAGACACTAGGATAAGATAAGTAACACACTCATTATAAAGAAATCACATTAGGATTCTCTTTTTAAGCTCTTCTTTAAAACATTAGTGCTTAGGAAATCTATTGGAGGCAGAAGCAGTCAAGGGTAGCCTAGGGTTAGGGTTAGGCTTAGGGTTAGGGTTAGGGTACGGCTTAGGGTACGGGTTCGGGGAGGTCTTCGGGTATGGCGTAGGGTATGGGTTAGGGTTAGGGTTAGGGTTAATGTTAGGGTTAGGGCTTTGTTTAGGGTTCGGTTTAGGATTAGGGTACGTGTTAGGGTTAGGGTAGGGGTTAGGGTTAGGATACGTGTTAGGGTTAGGGTAGATATTAAAGCTATCCCACTCTCTAGATACCCCTTAGAACATAAAGAATATTATTTGGGGGTCCAGCCATGGAGAAGAGTTTAGACACTAGGATAAGATAAGGAACACACCCGTTATAAAGAAATCACATTAGGATTCTCTTTTTAAGCTGCTCCTTAAAACACTAGTGCCTAGGAAACCTATTGGAGGCAGAAGCAGTCAAGGGTAGCCTAGGGTTAGGGTTAGGCTTAGGGTTAGGCTTAGGGTACGGCTTAGGGTACGGGTTCGGGGAGGGCTTCGGGTACGACGTAGGGTATGGGTTAGGGTTAGGGTTAGGGTTAGTGTCAGGGCTCGGTGTAGGTACGGGTTAGGATTAGGATACGTGTTAGAGTTAGGAAAGGGGTAAGGGTTAGGGTACGCATTAGGGTTAGGGTAGTTATTAAACCTATCCCACTCTCTAGATACCCCTTAGCACGTAAAGGAATATTATTTGGAGGTCCAGCCATGGAGAAGAGTTTAGACACTAAGATAATATAAGGAACACACACATTATAAAGAAATCACATTAGGAATATTTTTTAAGCTGTTCCTTAAAACACTAGTACTTAGGAAATCTATTGGAGGCAGAAGCAGTCAAGGGTAGCCTAGGGTTAGGTTAGGCTTACGGTTAGGCTTAGGGTACGGCTTAGGGTACGGGTTCGGGTAGGACTTAGGTACGGCGTAGGGTATGGTTTAGGGTTAGGGTTAGGGTTTGTGTTAGGGTTAGGGCTCGGTTTAGGTTACGGTTTAGGATTAGGGTACGTGTTATGGTTAGGGTAGGGGTTAGGATTAGGGTACGTGTTAGGGTTAGGGTAGTTATTAAACCTATCCCACTCTCTAGATACCCCTTAGCATGTAAAGGAATATTATTTGGGGGTCCAGCCATGGAGAAGAGTTTAGACACTAGGATAAGATAAGGAACACACCCATTATAAAGAAATCACATTAGGATTCTCTTTTTAACCTGTTCCTTAAAACACTAGTGCTTAGGAAATCTATTGGAGGCAGAAGCAGTCAAGGGTAGCCTAGGGTTAGGGTTAGGCTTAGGGTTAGGGTTAGGGTACGGCTTACGGTACGGGTTCGGGGAGGGCTTCGGGTATGGCGTAGGGTATGGGTTAGGGTTATGGTTAGGGTTAGTGTTAGGGATAGGGCTCGGTTTAGGGTACGTGTTAGGATTAAGGTACGTGTTAGGGTTAGGATAGTGGTTAGGGTCAATGTACGTGTTAGGGTTAGGGTAGTGATTAAACCTATCCCACTCTCTAGATACCCCTTAGCACGTAAAGGAATATTATTTGGGGGTCCAGCCATGGAGAAGAGTTTAGATACTAGGATAAGATAAGGAAAACACCCATTATAAAGAAATCACATTAGAATTCTCTTTTTAAGCTGTTCCTTAAAACACTAGTGCTTAGGAAACCTATTGGAGGCAGAAGCAGTCAAGGGTAGCCTAGGGTTAGGTTTAGGCTTAGGGTTAGGCTTAGGGTACGGCTTAGGGTACGGGTTCAGTGAGGGGTTCGGGCACGATGTAGGATATGGGTTAGGGTTAGGGTTAGGGTTAGTGTTAGGGTTAGGGCTCGGTTTAGGGTACGGTTTAGGATTAGGGTACGTGTTAGGGTTAGGGTAGGGGTTAGGGTTAGGGTACGTGTTAGGTTTAGGGTAGTGATTAAACCTATCCCACTCTCTAGATACCCCTTAGCACGTAAAGGAATATTTTTTGGAGGTCCAGGCATGGAGAAGAGTTTAGACACTAGGATAAGATAAGGAACACACCCATTATAAAGAAATCACATTAGGATTCTCTTTTTAAGCTGTTCCTTAAAACACTAGTGCTTAGGAAATCTATTGGAGGCAGAAGCAGTCAAGGGTAGCCTAGGGTTAGGGTTAGGCTTAGGGTTAGGGTTAGGGTACGGCTTAGGATACGGGTTCGGGGAGGTCTTCGGGTATGGCGTAGGGTATGGGTTAGGGTTAGGGTTAGGGTTAGTGTTAGGGTTAGGGCTTTGTTTAGGGTACGGTTTAGGATTAGGGTACGTGTTAGGGTTAGGGTAGGGGTTAGGGTTAGGGTACGTGTTAGGGTTAGGGTAGATATTAAAGCTATCCCACTCTCTAGATACCCCTTAGAACATAAAGAATATTATTTGGGGGTCCAGCCATGGAGAAGAGTTTAGACACTAGGATAAGATAAGGAACACACCCGTTATAAAGAAATCACATTAGGATTCTCTTTTTAAGCTGTTCCTTAAAACACTAGTGCTTAGGAAATCTATTGGAGGCAGAAGCAGTCAAGGGTAGCCTAGGGTTAGGGTTAGGCTTAGGGTTAGGATTAGCGTTCGTCTTAGGGTACGGGTTCGGGGAGGGCTTCGGGTACGGCGTAGGGTATGGGTTAGGCTTAGTGTTAGTGTTATTGTTAGGGTTAGGGCTCGGTTTAGGTTACGGGTTAGGATTAGGGTACTTGTTAGGGTTAGGGTAGTCGTTAGGGTTAGTGTACGTGTTAGGGTTAGGGTAGTTATTAAACCTATCCCACTCTCTAGATACCCCTTAGCACGTAAAGGAATATTATTTCGAGGTCCAGCCATGGAGAAGAGTTTAGACACTAGGATAAGATAAGGAACACACACATTATAAAGAAATCTCATTAGGATTCTCTTTTTAAGCTGTTCCTTAAAACACTAGTGCTTAGGAAATCTATTGGAGGCAGAAGCAGTCAAGGGTAGCCTAGGGTTAGGGTTAGGCTTAGGGTTAGGATTAGCGTTCGTCTTAGAGTACGGGTTCGGGGAGGGCTTCGGGTATGGTGTAGGGTATGGGTTAGGTTTAGGGTTAGGGTTAGTGTTAGGGTTAGGGCTCGGTTTAGGGTACGGGTTAGGATTAGGGTACGTGTTAGGGTTAGGATAGTGGTTATGGTTAATGTACGTGTTAGGGTTAGGGTAGTTATTAAACCTATCCCATTCTCTAGATACCCCTCAGCACGTAAAGAATATTATTTGCGGGTCCAGCCATGGAGAAGAGTTTAGACACTAGGATAAGATAAGGAACACACCCATTATAAAGAAATCACATTAGGATTCTCTTTTTAAGCTCTTCTTTAAAACATTAGTGCTTAGGAAATCTATTGGAGGCAGAAGCAGTCAAGGGTAGCCTAGGGTTAGGGTTAGGCTTAGGGTTAGGGTTAGGGTACGGCTTAGGGTACGGGTTCGGGGAGGGCTTCTGTTATGGCGTAGGGTATGGGTTAGGGTTAGGGTTAGGGTTAGTGTTAGGGATAGGGCTCGGTTTAGGGTACGTGTTAGGATTAAGGTGCGTTTTAGGGTTAGGATAGTGGTTAGGGTTAATGTACGTATTAGGGTTAGGGTAGTGATTAAACCTATCCCACTCTCTAGATACCCCTTAGCACGTAAAGAAATATTATTTGGGGGTCCAGCCATGGAGAAGAGTTTAGATACTAGGATAAGATAAGGAAAACACCCATTATAAAGAAATCACATTAGAATTCTCTTTTTAAGCTGTTCCTTAAGACACTAGTGCTTAGGAAACCTATTGGAGGCAGAAGCAGTCAAGGGTAGCCTAGGGTTAGGGTTAGGCTTAGGGTTAGGCTTAGGGTACGGCTTAGGGTACGGGTTCGGGGAGGTCTTCGGGTATGGCGTAGGGTATGGGTTAGGGTTAGGGTTAGGGTTAATGTTAGGGTTAGGGCTTTGTTTAGGGTTCGGTTTAGGATTAGGGTACGTGTTAGGGTTAGGGTAGGGGTTAGGGTTAGGGTACGTGTTAGGGTTAGGGTAGATATTAAAGCTATCCCACTCTCTAGATACCCCTTAGAACATAAAGAATATTATTTGGGGGTCCAGCCATGGAGAAGAGTTTAGACACTAGGATAAGATAAGGAACACACCCGTTATAAAGAAATCACATTAGGATTCTCTTTTTAAGCTGTTCCTTAAAACACTAGTGCTTAGGAAATCTATTGGAGGCAGAAGCAGTCAAGGGTAGCCTAGGGTTAGGGTTAGGCTTAGGGTTAGGGTTAGGGTACGGCTTAGGGTATGTGTTCGGGGAGGTCTTCAGGTATGGCGTAGGGTATGGGTTAGGGTTAGGGTTAGGGTTAGTGTTAGGGTTAGGGCTTTGTTTAGGGTACGGTTTAGGATTAGGGTACGTGTTAGGGTTAGGGTAGGGGTTAGGGTTAGGGTACGTGTTAGGGTTAGGGTAGATATTAAACCTATCCCACTCTCTAGATACCCCTTAGAACATAAAGAATATTATTTGGGGGTCCAGCCATGGAGAAGAGTTTAGACACTAGGATAAGATAAGGAACACACCCGTTATAAAGAAATCACATTAGGATTCTCTTTTTAAGCTGTTCCTTAAAACACTAGTGCTTAGGAAATCTATTGGAGGCAGAAGCTGTCAAGGGTAGCCTAGGGTTAGGGTTAGGCTTAGGGTTAGGGTTAGCGTACGGCTTAGGGTACGGGTTCGGGGAGGGCTTCGGGTACGGCGTAGGGTATGGGTTAGGGTTAGGGTTAGGGTTAGTGTTAGGGATAGGGCTCGGTTTAGGGTACGGGTTAGGATTAAGGTACGTGTTAGGGTTAGGATAGTGGTTAGGGTTAATGTACGTGTTAGGGTTAGGGTAGTGATTAAACCTATCCCACTCTCTAGATACCCCTTAGCACGTAAAGGAATATTATTTGGGGGTCCAGCCATGGAGAAGAGTTTAGATACTAGGATAAGATAAGGAAAACACCTATTATAAAGAAAACACATTAGAATTCTCTTTTTAAGCTGCTCCTTAAAACACTAGTGCTTAGGAAACCTATTGGAGGCAGAAGCAGTCAAGGGTAGCCTAGGGTTAGGGTTAGGCTTAGGGTTAGGCTTAGGGTACGGCTTAGGGTACGGGTTCGGGGAGGGCTTCGGGTACGATGTAGGGTATGGATTCGGGTTAGGGTTAGGGTTAGTGTTAGGGCTCGGTGTAGGGTACGGGTTAGGATTAGGGTACGTGTTAGAGTTAGGAAAGGGGTAAGGGTTAGCTTACGCATTAGGGTTAGGGTAGTTATTAAACCTATCCCACTCTCTAGATACCCCTTAGCAAGTAAAGGAATATTATTTGGGGTTCCAGCCATGGAGAAGAGTTTAGACACTAAGATAATATAAGAAACACACACATTATAAAGATATCACATTAGGAATCTTTTTTAAGCTGTTCCTTAAAACACTAGTTCTTAGGAAATCTATTGGAGGCAGAAGCAGTCAAGGGTAGCCTAGGGTTAGGTTAGGCTTACGGTTAGGCTTAGGGTACGGCTTAGGGTACGGGTTCGGGCAGGACTTCGGGTACTGCGTAGGGTATGGGTTAGGGTTAGGGTTAGGGTTAGTGTTAGGGTTAGGTCTCGGTTTAGGGTACGGTTTAGGATTAGGGTACGTGTTAGGGTTAGGGTAGGGGTTAGGGTTAGGGTACGCGTTAGCGTTAGGGTGGTTATTAAACCTATCCCACTCTCTAGATATCCCTTAGCACGTAAAGGAATATTATTTGGAGGTCCAGCCATGGAGAAGAGTTTAGACACTAGGATAAGATAAGGAACACACCCATTATAAAGAAATCACATTAGGAATCTTTTTTAAGCTGTTCCTTAAAACACCACTTCTTAGGAAATCTATTGGAGGCAGAAGCAGTCAAGGGTAGCCTAGGGTTAGGGTTAGGTTTAGGGTACGGCTTAGGGTATGGTTTCGGGTAGGGGTTCGGGCACGGCGTAGGGTATGGGTTAGGGTTAGGGTTAGGGTTAGTGTTAGGGTTAGGGCTCGGTTTAGGGTACGGGTTAGGATTATGGTACGTGTTAGGGTTAGGATAGTGGTTAGGGTTAATGTACGTGTTAGGGTTAGGGTAGTTATTAAACCTATCCCATTCTCTAGATACCCCTCAGCACGTAAAGAATATTATTTGCGGGTCCAGCCATGGAGAAGAGTTTAGACACTAGGATAAGATATGGAACACACCCATTATAAAGAAATCACATTAGGATTCTCTTTTTATGCTGTTCCTTAAAACACTAGTGCTTAGGAAATCTATTGGAGGCAGAAGCAGTCAAGGGTAGCCTAGGGTTAGGGTTAGGCTTAGGGTTAGGGTTAGCGTACGGCTTAGGGTACGGGTTCGGGGAGGGCTTCGGGTACGGCGTAGGGTATGGGTTAGGGTTAGGGTTAGGGTTAGTGTTAGGGATAGGGCTCGGTTTAGGGTACGGGTTAGGATTAAGGTACGTGTTAGGGTTAGGATAGTGGTTAGGGTTAATGTACGTGTTAGGGTTAGGGTAGTGATTAAACCTATCCCACTCTCTAGATACCCCTTAGCACGTAAAGGAATATTATTTGGGGGTCCAGCCATTGAGAAGAGTTTAGATACTAGGATAAGATAAGGAAAACACCCATTATAAAGAAAACACATTAGAATTCTCTTTTTAAGCTGCTCCTTAAACACTAGTGCTTAGGAAACCTATTGGAGGCAGAAGCAGTCAAGGGTAGCCTAGGGTTAGGGTTAGGCTTAGGGTTAGGCTTAGGGTACGGCTTAGGGTACGGGTTCGGGGAGGGCTTCGGGTACGACGTAGGGTATGGGTTAGGGTTAGGGTTAGGGTTAGTGTTAGGGTTAGGGCTCGGTGTAGGGTACGGGTTAGGATTAGGGTACGTGTTAGAGTTAGGAAAGGGGTAAGGGTTAGGGTACGCATTAGGGTTAGGGTAGTTATTAAACCTATCCCACTCTCTAGATACCCCTTAGCACGTAAAGGAATATTATTTGGGGGTCCAGCCATGGAGAAGAGTTTAGACACTAAGATAATATAAGGAACACACACATTATAAAGAAATCACATTAGGAATCTTTTTAAAGCTGTTCCTTAAAACACTAGTTCTTAGGAAATCTATTGGAGGCAGAAGCAGTCAAGGGTAGCCTAGGGTTAGGTTAGGCTTACGGTTAGGCTTAGGGTACGGCTTAGGGTACGGGTTCGGGGAGGACTTCGGGTACGGCGTAGGGTATGTGTTAGGGTTAGGGTTAGGTTTAGTGTTAGGGTTAGGGCTCGGTTTAGGGTACGGTTTAGAATTAGGGTACGTGTTAGGGTTAGGGTAGGGGTTAGGGTTAGGGTACGTGTTAGGTTTAGGGTAGTTATTAAATCTATCCCACTCTCTAGAAACCCCTTAGCACGTAAAGGAATATTATTTGGAGGTCCAGCCCTGGAGAAGAGTTTAGACACTAGGATAAGATAAGTAACACACTCATTATAAAGAAATCACATTAGGATTCTCTTTTTAAGCTCTTCTTTAAAACATTAGTGCTTAGGAAATCTATTGGATGCAGAAGCAGTCAAGGGTAGCCTAGGGTTAGGGTTAGGCTTAGGGTTAGGGTTAGGGTACGGCTTAGGGTACGGGTTCGGGGAGGTCTTCGGGTATGGCGTAGGGTATGGGTTAGGGTTAGGGTTAGGGTTAATGTTAGGGTTAGGGCTTTGTTTAGGGTTCGGTTTAGGATTAGGGTACGTGTTCGGGTTAGGGTATGGGTTAGGGTTAGGGTACGTGTTAGGGTTAGGGTAGATATTAAAGCTATCCCACTCTCTAGATACCCCTTAGAACATAAAGAATATTATTTGGGGGTCCAGCCATGGAGAAGAGTTTAGACACTAGGATAAGATAAGGAACACACCCGTTATAAAGAAATCACATTAGGATTCTCTTTTTAAGCTGCTCCTTAAAACACTAGTGCCTAGAAAACCTATTGGAGGCAGAAGGAGTCAAGGGTAGCCTAGGGTTAGGGTTAGGCTTAGGGTTAGGCTTAGGGTACAGCTTAGGGTACGGGTTCGGGGAGGGCTTCGGGTACGACGTAGGGTATGGGTTAGGGTTAGGGTTAGGGTTAGTGTTAGGGCTCGGTGTAGGGTACGGGTTAGGATTAGGATACGTGTTAGAGTTAGGAAAGGGGTAAGGGTTAGGGTACGCATTAGGGTTAGGGTAGTTATTAAACCTATCCCACTCTCTAGATACCCCTTAGCACGTAAAGGAATATTATTTGGAGGTCCAGCCATGGAGAAGAGTTTAGACACTAAGATAATATAAGGAACACACACATTATAAAGAAATCACATTAGGAATATTTTTTAAGCTGTTCCTTAAAACACTAGTACTTAGGAAATCTATTGGAGGCAGAAGCAGTCAAGGGTAGCCTAGGGTTAGGTTAGGCTTACGGTTAGGCTTAGGGTACGGCTTAGGGTACGGGTTCGGGTAGGACTTAGGTACGGCGTAGGGTATGGTTTAGGGTTAGGGTTAGGGTTTGTGTTAGGGTTAGGGCTCGGTTTAGGTTACGGTTTAGGATTAGGGTACGTGCTAGGGTTAGGGTAGGGGTTAGGATTAGGGTACGTGTTAGGGTTAGGGTAGTTATTAAACCTATCCCACTCTCTAGATACCCCTTAGCATGTAAAGGAATATTATTTGGGGGTCCAGCCATGGAGAAGAGTTTAGACACTAGGATAAGATAAGGAACACACCCATTATAAAGAAATCACATTAGGATTCTCTTTTTAACCTGTTCCTTAAAACACTAGTGCTTAGGAAATCTATTGGAGGCAGAAGCAGTCAAGGGTAGCCTAGGGTTAGGGTTAGGCTTAGGGTTAGGGTTAGGGTACGGCTTACGTTACGGGTTCGGGGAGGGCTTCGGGTATGGCGTAGGGTATGGGTTAGGGTTATGGTTAGGGTTAGTGTTAGGGATAGGGCTCGGTTTAGGGTACGTGTTAGGATTAAGGTACGTGTTAGGGTTAGGATAGTGGTTAGGGTCAATGTACGTGTTAGGGTTAGGGTAGTGATTAAACCTATCCCACTCTCTAGATACCCCTTAGCACGTAAAGGAATATTATTTGGGGGTCCAGCCATGGAGAAGAGTTTAGATACTAGGATAAGATAAGGAAAACACCCATTATAAAGAAATCACATTAGAATTCTCTTTTTAAGCTGTTCCTTAAAACACTAGTGCTTAGGAAACCTATTGGAGGCAGAAGCAGTCAAGGGTAGCCTAGGGTTAGGTTTAGGCTTAGGGTTAGGCTTAGGGTACGGCTTAGGGTACGGGTTCAGTGAGGGGTTCGGGCACGATGTAGGGTATGGGTTAGGGTTAGGGTTAGGGTTAGTGTTAGGGTTAGGGCTCGGTTTAGGGTACGGTTTAGGATTAGGGTACGTGTTAGGGTTAGGGTAGGGGTTAGGGTTAGGGTACGTGTTAGGTTTAGGGTAGTGATTAAACCTATCCCACTCTCTAGATACCCCTTAGCACGTAAAGGAATATTTTTTGGAGGTCCAGGCATGGAGAAGAGTTTAGACACTAGGATAAGATAAGGAACACACCCATTATAAAGAAATCACATTAGGATTCTCTTTTTAAGCTGTTCCTTAAAACACTAGTGCTTAGGAAATCTATTGGAGGCAGAAGCAGTCAAGGGTAGCCTAGGGTTAGGGTTAGGCTTAGGGTTAGGGTTAGGGTACGGCTTAGGATACGGGTTCGGGGAGGTCTTCGGGTATGGCGTAGGGTATGGGTTAGGGTTAGGGTTAGGGTTAGTGTTAGGGTTAGGGCTTTGTTTAGGGTACGGTTTAGGATTAGGGTACGTGTTAGGGTTAGGGTAGGGGTTAGGGTTAGGGTACGTGTTAGGGTTAGGGTAGATATTAAACCTATCCCACTCTCTAGATACCCCTTAGAACATAAAGAATATTATTTGGGGGTCCAGCCATGGAGAAGAGTTTAGACACTAGGATAAGATAAGGAACACACCCGTTATAAAGAAATCACATTAGGATTCTCTTTTTAAGCTGTTCCTTAAAACACTAGTGCTTAGGAAATCTATTGGAGGCAGAAGCAGTCAAGGGTAGCCTAGGGTTAGGGTTAGGCTTAGGGTTAGGATTAGCGTTCGTCTTAGGGTACGGGTTCGGGGAGGGCTTCGGGTACGGCGTAGGGTATGGGTTAGGCTTAGTGTTAGTGTTATTGTTAGGGTTAGGGCTCGGTTTAGGTTACGGGTTAGGATTAGGGTACTTGTTAGGGTTAGGGTAGTCGTTAGGGTTAGTGTACGTGTTAGGGTTAGGGTAGTTATTAAACCTATCCCACTCTCTAGATACCCCTTAGCACGTAAAGGAATATTATTTCGAGGTCCAGCCATGGAGAAGAGTTTAGACACTAGGATAAGATAAGGAACACACACATTATAAAGAAATCTCATTAGGATTCTCTTTTTAAGCTGTTCCTTAAAACACTAGTGCTTAGGAAATCTATTGGAGGCAGAAGCAGTCAAGGGTAGCCTAGGGTTAGGGTTAGGCTTAGGGTTAGGATTAGCGTTCGTCTTAGAGTACGGGTTCGGGGAGGGCTTCGGGTATGGTGTAGGGTATGGGTTAGGTTTAGGGTTAGGGTTAGTGTTAGGGTTAGGGCTCGGTTTAGGGTACGGGTTAGGATTAGGGTACGTGTTAGGGTTAGGATAGTGGTTATGGTTAATGTACGTGTTAGGGTTAGGGTAGTTATTAAACCTATCCCATTCTCTAGATACCCCTCAGCACGTAAAGAATATTATTTGCGGGTCCAGCCATGGAGAAGAGTTTAGACACTAGGATAAGATAAGGAACACACCCATTATAAAGAAATCACATTAGGATTCTCTTTTTAAGCTCTTCTTTAAAACATTAGTGCTTAGGAAATCTATTGGAGGCAGAAGCAGTCAAGGGTAGCCTAGGGTTAGGGTTAGGCTTAGGGTTAGGGTTAGGGTACGGCTTAGGGTACGGGTTCGGGGAGGGCTTCTGTTATGGCGTAGGGTATGGGTTAGGGTTAGGGTTAGGGTTAGTGTTAGGGATAGGGCTCGGTTTAGGGTACGTGTTAGGATTAAGGTGCGTTTTAGGGTTAGGATAGTGGTTAGGGTTAATGTACGTATTAGGGTTAGGGTAGTGATTAAACCTATCCCACTCTCTAGATACCCCTTAGCACGTAAAGAAATATTATTTGGGGGTCCAGCCATGGAGAAGAGTTTAGATACTAGGATAAGATAAGGAAAACACCCATTATAAAGAAATCACATTAGAATTCTCTTTTTAAGCTGTTCCTTAAGACACTAGTGCTTAGGAAACCTATTGGAGGCAGAAGCAGTCAAGGGTAGCCTAGGGTTAGGGTTAGGCTTAGGGTTAGGCTTAGGGTACGGCTTAGGGTACGGGTTCGGGGAGGTCTTCGGGTATGGCGTAGGGTATGGGTTAGGGTTAGGGTTAGGGTTAATGTTAGGGTTAGGGCTTTGTTTAGGGTTCGGTTTAGGATTAGGGTACGTGTTAGGGTTAGGGTAGGGGTTAGGGTTATGGTACGTGTTAGGGTTAGGGTAGATATTAAAGCTATCCCACTCTCTAGATACCCCTTAGAACATAAAGAATATTATTTGGGGGTCCAGCCATGGAGAAGAGTTTAGACACTAGGATAAGATAAGGAACACACCCGTTATAAAGAAATCACATTAGGATTCTCTTTTTAAGCTGTTCCTTAAAACACTAGTGCTTAGGAAATCTATTGGAGGCAGAAGCAGTCAAGGGTAGCCTAGGGTTAGGGTTAGGCTTAGGGTTAGGGTTAGGGTACGGCTTAGGGTATGTGTTCGGGGAGGTCTTCAGGTATGGCGTAGGGTATGGGTTAGGGTTAGGGTTAGGGTTAGTGTTAGGGTTAGGGCTTTGTTTAGGGTACGGTTTAGGATTAGGGTACGTGTTAGGGTTAGGGTAGGGGTTAGGGTTAGGGTACGTGTTAGGGTTAGGGTAGATATTAAACCTATCCCACTCTCTAGATACCCCTTAGAACATAAAGAATATTATTTGGGGGTCCAGCCATGGAGAAGAGTTTAGACACTAGGATAAGATAAGGAACACACCCGTTATAAAGAAATCACATTAGGATTCTCTTTTTAAGCTGTTCCTTAAAACACTAGTGCTTAGGAAATCTATTGGAGGCAGAAGCTGTCAAGGGTAGCCTAGGGTTAGGGTTAGGCTTAGGGTTAGGGTTAGCGTACGGCTTAGGGTACGGGTTCGGGGAGGGCTTCGGGTACGGCGTAGGGTATGGGTTAGGGTTAGGGTTAGGGTTAGTGTTAGGGATAGGGCTCGGTTTAGGGTACGGGTTAGGATTAAGGTACGTGTTAGGGTTAGGATAGTGGTTAGGGTTAATGTACGTGTTAGGGTTAGGGTAGTGATTAAACCTATCCCACTCTCTAGATACCCCTTAGCACGTAAAGGAATATTATTTGGGGGTCCAGCCATGGAGAAGAGTTTAGATACTAGGATAAGATAAGGAAAACACCCATTATAAAGAAAACACATTAGAATTCTCTTTTTAAGCTGCTCCTTAAAACACTAGTGCTTAGGAAACCTATTGGAGGCAGAAGCAGTCAAGGGTAGCCTAGGGTTAGGGTTAGGCTTAGGGTTAGGCTTAGGGTACGGCTTAGGGTACGGGTTCGGGGAGGGCTTCGGGTACGATGTAGGGTATGGATTCGGGTTAGGGTTAGGGTTAGTGTTAGGGCTCGGTGTAGGGTACGGGTTAGGATTAGGGTACGTGTTAGAGTTAGGAAAGGGGTAAGGGTTAGGGTACGCATTAGGGTTAGGGTAGTTATTAAACCTATCCCACTCTCTAGATACCCCTTAGCAAGTAAAGGAATATTATTTGGGGTTCCAGCCAAGGAGAAGAGTTTAGACACTAAGATAATATAAGAAACACACACATTATAAAGATATCACATTAGGAATCTTTTTTAAGCTGTTCCTTAAAACACTAGTTCTTAGGAAATCTATTGGAGGCAGAAGCAGTCAAGGGTAGCCTAGGGTTAGGTTAGGCTTACGGTTAGGCTTAGGGTACGGCTTAGGGTACGGGTTCGGGCAGGACTTCGGGTACTGCGTAGGGTATGGGTTAGGGTTAGGGTTAGGGTTAGTGTTAGGGTTAGGTCTCGGTTTAGGGTACGGTTTAGGATTAGGGTACGTGTTAGGGTTAGGGTAGGGGTTAGGGTTAGGGTACGCGTTAGCGTTAGGGTGGTTATTAAACCTATCCCACTCTCTAGATATCCCTTAGCACGTAAAGGAATATTATTTGGAGGTCCAGCCATGGAGAAGAGTTTAGACACTAGGATAAGATAAGGAACACACCCATTATAAAGAAATCACATTAGGAATCTTTTTTAAGCTGTTCCTTAAAACACCACTTCTTAGGAAATCTATTGGAGGCAGAAGCAGTCAAGGGTAGCCTAGGGTTAGGGTTAGGTTTAGGGTACGGCTTAGGGTATGGTTTCGGGTAGGGGTTCGGGCACGGCGTAGGGTATGGGTTAGGGTTAGGGTTAGGGTTAGTGTTAGGGTTAGGGCTCGGTTTAGGGTACGGGTTAGGATTATGGTACGTGTTAGGGTTAGGATAGTGGTTAGGGTTAATGTACGTGTTAGGGTTAAGGTAGTTATTAAACCTATCCCATTCTCTAGATACCCCTCAGCACGTAAAGAATATTATTTGCGGGTCCAGCCATGGAGAAGAGTTTAGACACTAGGATAAGATATGGAACACACCCATTATAAAGAAATCACATTAGGATTCTCTTTTTATGCTGTTCCTTAAAACACTAGTGCTTAGGAAATCTATTGGAGGCAGAAGCAGTCAAGGGTAGCCTAGGGTTAGGGTTAGGCTTAGGGTTAGGGTTAGCGTACGGCTTAGGGTACGGGTTCGGGGAGGGCTTCGGGTACGGCGTAGGGTATGGGTTAGGGTTAGGGTTAGGGTTAGTGTTAGGGATAGGGCTCGGTTTAGGGTACGGGTTAGGATTAAGGTACGTGTTAGGGTTAGGATAGTGGTTAGGGTTAATGTACGTGTTAGGGTTAGGGTAGTGATTAAACCTATCCCACTCTCTAGATACCCCTTAGCACGTAAAGGAATATTATTTGGGGGTCCAGCCATTGAGAAGAGTTTAGATACTAGGATAAGATAAGGAAAACACCCATTATAAAGAAAACACATTAGAATTCTCTTTTTAAGCTGCTCCTTAAACACTAGTGCTTAGGAAACCTATTGGAGGCAGAAGCAGTCAAGGGTAGCCTAGGGTTAGGGTTAGGCTTAGGGTTAGGCTTAGGGTACGGCTTAGGGTACGGGTTCGGGGAGGGCTTCGGGTACGACGTAGGGTATGGGTTAGGGTTAGGGTTAGGGTTAGTGTTAGGGTTAGGGCTCGGTGTAGGGTACGGGTTAGGATTAGGGTACGTGTTAGAGTTAGGAAAGGGGTAAGGGTTAGGGTACGCATTAGGGTTAGGGTAGTTATTAAACCTATCCCACTCTCTAGATACCCCTTAGCACGTAAAGGAATATTATTTGGGGGTCCAGCCATGGAGAAGAGTTTAGACACTAAGATAATATAAGGAACACACACATTATAAAGAAATCACATTAGGAATCTTTTTAAAGCTGTTCCTTAAAACACTAGTTCTTAGGAAATCTATTGGAGGCAGAAGCAGTCAAGGGTAGCCTAGGGTTAGGTTAGGCTTACGGTTAGGCTTAGGGTACGGCTTAGGGTACGGGTTCGGGGAGGACTTCGGGTACGGCGTAGCGTATGTGTTAGGGTTAGGGTTAGGTTTAGTGTTATGGTTAGGGCTCGGTTTAGGGTACGGTTTAGAATTAGGGTACGTGTTAGGGTTAGGGTAGGGGTTAGGGTTAGGGTACGTGTTAGGTTTAGGGTAGTTATTAAATCTATCCCACTCTCTAGAAACCCCTTAGCACGTAAAGGAATATTATTTGGAGGTCCAGCCCTGGAGAAGAGTTTAGACACTAGGATAAGATAAGTAACACACTCATTATAAAGAAATCACATTAGGATTCTCTTTTTAACTCTTCTTTAAAACATTAGTGCTTAGGAAATCTATTGGAGGCAGAAGCAGTCAAGGGTAGCCTAGGGTTAGGGTTAGGCTTAGGGTTAGGGTTAGGGTACGGCTTAGGGTACGGGTTCGGGGAGGTCTTCGGGTATGGCGTAGGGTATGGGTTAGGGTTAGGGTTAGGGTTAATGTTAGGGTTAGGGCTTTGTTTAGGGTTCGGTTTAGGATTAGGGTACGTGTTAGGGTTAGGGTAGGGGTTAGGGTTAGGGTACGTGTTAGGGTTAGGGTAGATATTAAACCTATCCCACTCTCTAGATACCCCTTAGAACATAAAGAATATTATTTGGGGGTCCAGCCATGGAGAAGAGTTTAGACACTAGGATAAGATAAGGAACACACCCGTTATAAAGAAATCACATTAGGATTCTCTTTTTAAGCTGTTCCTTAAAACACTAGTGCTTAGGAAATCTATTGGAGGCAGAAGCTGTCAAGGGTAGCCTAGGGTTAGGGTTAGGCTTAGGGTTAGGGTTAGCGTACGGCTTAGGGTACGGGTTCGGGGAGGGCTTCGGGTACGGCGTAGGGTATGGGTTAGGGTTAGGGTTAGGGTTAGTGTTAGGGATAGGGCTCGGTTTAGGGTACGGGTTAGGATTAAGGTTCGTGTTAGGGTTAGGATAGTGGTTAGGGTTAATGTACGTGTTAGGGTTAGGGTAGTGATTAAACCTATCCCACTCTCTAGATACCCCTTAGCACGTAAAGGAATATTATTTGGGGGTCCAGCCATGGAGAAGAGTTTAGATACTAGGATAAGATAAGGAAAACACCCATTATAAAGAAAACACATTAGAATTCTCTTTTTAAGCTGCTCCTTAAAACACTAGTGCTTAGGAAACCTATTGGAGGCAGAAGCAGTCAAGGGTAGCCTAGGGTTAGGGTTAGGCTTAGGGTTAGGCTTAGGGTACGGCTTAGGGTACGGGTTCGGGGAGGGCTTCGGGTACGATGTAGGGTATGGATTCGGGTTAGGGTTAGGGTTAGTGTTAGGGCTCGGTGTAGGGTACGGGTTAGGATTAGGGTACGTGTTAGAGTTAGGAAAGGGGTAAGGGTTAGGGTACGCATTAGGGTTAGGGTAGTTATTAAACCTATCCCACTCTCTAGATACCCCTTAGCAAGTAAAGGAATATTATTTGGGGTTCCAGCCAAGGAGAAGAGTTTAGACACTAAGATAATATAAGAAACACACACATTATAAAGATATCACATTAGGAATCTTTTTTAAGCTGTTCCTTAAAACACTAGTTCTTAGGAAATCTATTGGAGGCAGAAGCAGTCAAGGGTAGCCTAGGGTTAGGTTAGGCTTACGGTTAGGCTTAGGGTACGGCTTAGGGTACGGGTTCGGGCAGGACTTCGGGTACTGCGTAGGGTATGGGTTAGGGTTAGGGTTAGGGTTAGTGTTAGGGTTAGGTCTCGGTTTAGGGTACGGTTTAGGATTAGGGTACGTGTTAGGGTTAGGGTAGGGGTTAGGGTTAGGGTACGCGTTAGCGTTAGGGTGGTTATTAAACCTATCCCACTCTCTAGATATCCCTTAGCACGTAAAGGAATATTATTTGGAGGTCCAGCCATGGAGAAGAGTTTAGACACTAGGATAAGATAAGGAACACACCCATTATAAAGAAATCACATTAGGAATCTTTTTTAAGCTGTTCCTTAAAACACCACTTCTTAGGAAATCTATTGGAGGCAGAAGCAGTCAAGGGTAGCCTAGGGTTAGGGTTAGGTTTAGGGTACGGCTTAGGGTATGGTTTCGGGTAGGGGTTCGGGCACGGCGTAGGGTATCGGTTAGGGTTAGGGTTAGGGTTAGTGTTAGGGTTAGGGCTCGGTTTAGGGTACGGGTTAGGATTATGGTACGTGTTAGGGTTAGGATAGTGGTTAGGGTTAATGTACGTGTTAGGGTTAGGGTAGTTATTAAACCTATCCCATTCTCTAGATACCCCTCAGCACGTAAAGAATATTATTTGCGGGTCCAGCCATGGAGAAGAGTTTAGACACTAGGATAAGATATGGAACACACCCATTATAAAGAAATCACATTAGGATTCTCTTTTTATGCTGTTCCTTAAAACACTAGTGCTTAGGAAATCTATTGGAGGCAGAAGCAGTCAAGGGTAGCCTAGGGTTAGGGTTAGGCTTAGGGTTAGGGTTAGCGTACGGCTTAGGGTACGGGTTCGGGGAGGGCTTCGGGTACGGCGTAGGGTATGGGTTAGGGTTAGGGTTAGGGTTAGTGTTAGGGATAGGGCTCGGTTTAGGGTACGGGTTAGGATTAAGGTACGTGTTAGGGTTAGGATAGTGGTTAGGGTTAATGTACGTGTTAGGGTTAGGGTAGTGATTAAACCTATCTCACTCTCTAGATACCCCTTAGCACGTAAAGGAATATTATTTGGGGGTCCAGCCATTGAGAAGAGTTTAGATACTAGGATAAGATAAGGAAAACACCCATTATAAAGAAAACACATTAGAATTCTCTTTTTAAGCTGCTCCTTAAACACTAGTGCTTAGGAAACCTATTGGAGGCAGAAGCAGTCAAGGGTAGCCTAGGGTTAGGGTTAGGCTTAGGGTTAGGCTTAGGGTACGGCTTAGGGTACGGGTTCGGGGAGGGCTTCGGGTACGACGTAGGGTATGGGTTAGGGTTAGGGTTAGGGTTAGTGTTAGGGTTAGGGCTCGGTGTAGGGTACGGGTTAGGATTAGGGTACGTGTTAGAGTTAGGAAAGGGGTAAGGGTTAGGGTACGCATTAGGGTTAGGGTAGTTATTAAACCTATCCCACTCTCTAGATACCCCTTAGCACGTAAAGGAATATTATTTGGGGGTCCAGCCATGGAGAAGAGTTTAGACACTAAGATAATATAAGGAACACACACATTATAAAGAAATCACATTAGGAATCTTTTTAAAGCTGTTCCTTAAAACACTAGTTCTTAGGAAATCTATTGGAGGCAGAAGCAGTCAAGGGTAGCCTAGGGTTAGGTTAGGCTTACGGTTAGGCTTAGGGTACGGCTTAGGGTACGGGTTCGGGGAGGACTTCGGGTACGGCGTAGCGTATGTGTTAGGGTTAGGGTTAGGTTTAGTGTTAGGGTTAGGGCTCGGTTTAGGGTACGGTTTAGAATTAGGGTACGTGTTAGGGTTAGGGTAGGGGTTAGGGTTAGGGTACGTGTTAGGTTTAGGGTAGTTATTAAATCTATCCCACTCTCTAGAAACCCCTTAGCACGTAAAGGAATATTATTTGGAGGTCCAGCCCTGGAGAAGAGTTTAGACACTAGGATAAGATAAGTAACACACTCATTATAAAGAAATCACATTAGGATTCTCTTTTTAACTCTTCTTTAAAACATTAGTGCTTAGGAAATCTATTGGAGGCAGAAGCAGTCAAGGGTAGCCTAGGGTTAGGGTTAGGCTTAGGGTTAGGGTTAGGGTACGGCTTAGGGTACGGGTTCGGGGAGGTCTTCGGGTATGGCGTAGGGTATGGGTTAGGGTTAGGGTTAGGGTTAATGTTAGGGTTAGGGCTTTGTTTAGGGTTCGGTTTAGGATTAGGGTACGTGTTAGGGTTAGGGTAGGGGTTAGGGTTAGGGTACGTGTTAGGGTTAGGGTAGATATTAAAGCTATCCCACTCTCTAGATACCCCTTAGAACATAAAGAATATTATTTGGGGGTCCAGCCATGGAGAAGAGTTTAGACACTAGGATAAGATAAGGAACACACCCGTTATAAAGAAATCACATTAGGATTCTCTTTTTAAGCTGCTCCTTAAAACACTAGTGCTTAGGAAACCTATTGGAGGCAGAAGCAGTCAAGGGTAGCCTAGGGTTAGGGTTAGGCTTAGGGTTAGGCTTAGGGTACGGCTTAGGGTACGGGTTCGGGGAGGGCTTCGGGTACGACGTAGGGTATGGGTTAGGGTTAGGGTTAGGGTTAGTGTTAGGGCTCGGTGTAGGGTACGGGTTAGGATTAGGATACGTGTTAGAGTTAGGAAAGGGGTAAGGGTTAGGGTACGCATTAGGGTTAGGGTAGTTATTAAACCTATCCCACTCTCTAGATACCCCTTAGCACGTAAAGGAATATTATTTGGAGGTCCAGCCATGGAGAAGAGTTTAGACACTAAGATAATATAAGGAACACACACATTATAAAGAAATCACATTAGGAATATTTTTTAAGCTGTTCCTTAAAACACTAGTACTTAGGAAATCTATTGGAGGCAGAAGCAGTCAAGGGTAGCCTAGGGTTAGGTTAGGCTTACGGTTAGGCTTAGGGTACGGCTTAGGGTACGGGTTCGGGTAGGACTTAGGTACGGCGTAGGGTATGGTTTAGGGTTAGGGTTAGGGTTTGTGTTAGGGTTAGGGCTCGGTTTAGGTTACGGTTTAGGATTAGGGTACGTGTTAGGGTTAGGGTAGGGGTTAGGATTAGGGTACGTGTTAGGGTTAGGGTAGTTATTAAACCTATCCCACTCTCTAGATACCCCTTAGCATGTAAAGGAATATTATTTGGGGGTCCAGCCATGGAGAAGAGTTTAGACACTAGGATAAGATAAGGAACACACCCATTATAAAGAAATCACATTAGGATTCTCTTTTTAACCTGTTCCTTAAAACACTAGTGCTTAGGAAATCTATTGGAGGCAGAAGCAGTCAAGGGTAGCCTAGGGTTAGGGTTAGGCTTAGGGTTAGGGTTAGGGTACGGCTTACGGTACGGGTTTGGGGAGGGCTTCGGGTATGGCGTAGGGTATGGGTTAGGGTTATGGTTAGGGTTAGTGTTAGGGATAGGGCTCGGTTTAGGGTACGTGTTAGGATTAAGGTACGTGTTAGGGTTAGGATAGTGGTTAGGGTCAATGTACGTGTTAGGGTTAGGGTAGTGATTAAACCTATCCCACTCTCTAGATACCCCTTAGCACGTAAAGGAATATTATTTGGGGGTCCAGCCATGGAGAAGAGTTTAGATACTAGGATAAGATAAGGAAAACACCCATTATAAAGAAATCACATTAGAATTCTCTTTTTAAGCTGTTCCTTAAAACACTAGTGCTTAGGAAACCTATTGGAGGCAGAAGCAGTCAAGGGTAGCCTAGGGTTAGGTTTAGGCTTAGGGTTAGGCTTAGGGTACGGCTTAGGGTACGGGTTCAGTGAGGGGTTCGGGCACGATGTAGGGTATGGGTTAGGGTTAGGGTTAGGGTTAGTGTTAGGGTTAGGGCTCGGTTTAGGGTACGGTTTAGGATTAGGGTACGTGTTAGGGTTAGGGTAGGGGTTAGGGTTAGGGTACGTGTTAGGGTTAGGGTAGATATTAAACCTATCCCACTCTCTAGATACCCCTTAGAACATAAAGAATATTATTTGGGGGTCCAGCCATGGAGAAGAGTTTAGACACTAGGATAAGATAAGGAACACACCCGTTATAAAGAAATCACATTAGGATTCTCTTTTTAAGCTGTTCCTTAAAACACTAGTGCTTAGGAAATCTATTGGAGGCAGAAGCAGTCAAGGGTAGCCTAGGGTTAGGGTTAGGCTTAGGGTTAGGATTAGCGTTCGTCTTAGGGTATGGGTTCGGTGAGGGCTTCGGGTACGGCGTAGGGTATGGGTTAGGCTTAGTGTTAGTGTTATTGTTAGGGTTAGGGCTCGGTTTAGGTTACGGGTTAGGATTAGGGTACGTGTTAGGGTTAGGGTAGTCGTTAGGGTTAGTGTACGTGTTAGGGTTAGGGTAGTTATTAAACCTATCCCACTCTCTAGATACCCCTTAGCACGTAAAGGAATATTATTTCGAGGTCCAGCCATGGAGAAGAGTTTAGACACTAGGATAAGATAAGGAACACACACATTATAAAGAAATCTCATTAGGATTCTCTTTTTAAGCTGTTCCTTAAAACACTAGTGCTTAGGAAATCTGTTGGAGGCAGAAGCAGTCAAGGGTAGCCTAGGGTTAGGGTTAGGCTTAGGGTTAGGATTAGCGTTCGTCTTAGAGTACGGGTTCGGGGAGGGCTTCGGGTATGGTGTAGGGTATGGGTTAGGTTTAGGGTTAGGGTTAGTGTTAGGGTTAGGGCTCGGTTTAGGGTACGGGTTAGGATTAGGGTACGTGTTAGGGTTAGGATAGTGGTTATGGTTAATGTACGTGTTAGGGTTAGGGTAGTTATTAAACCTATCCCATTCTCTAGATACCCCTCAGCACGTAAAGAATATTATTTGCGGGTCCAGCCATGGAGAAGAGTTTAGACACTAGGATAAGATAAGGAACACACCCATTATAAAGAAATCACATTAGGATTCTCTTTTTATGCTGTTCCTTAAAACACTAGTGCTTAGGAAATCTATTGGAGGCAGAAGCAGTCAAGGGTAGTCTAGGGTTAGGGTTAGGCTTAGGGTTATGCTTAGGGTACGGCTTAGGGTAAGGGTTCTGGGAGGGCTTCGGGTATGGCGTAGGGTAAGGGTTAGGGTTAGGGTTAGGGTTAGTGTTAGGGTTAGGGCTCGGTTTAGGGTATTGTTTAGGATTAGAGTACGTGTTAGGTTTAGGGTAGGGGTTAGGGTTAGGGTACGTGTGAGGGTTAGGGTAGGGGTTAGGGTTAGGGTACGTGTTAGGTTTAGGGTAGTTATTAAACCTATCCCACTCTCTAGATACCCCTTAGCACGTAAAGGAATATTATTTGGGGGTCCAGCCCTGGAGAAGAGTTTAGACACTAGGATAAGATAAGGAACACACCCATTATAAAGAAATCACATTAGGATTCTCTTTTTAAGCTCTTCTTTAAAACATTAGTGCTTAGGAATTCTATTGGAGGCAGAAGCAGTCAAGGGTAGCCTAGGGTTAGGGTTAGGCTTAGGGTTAGGGTTAGGGTACGGCTTAGGGTACGGGTTCGGTGAGGGCTTCGGGTATGGCGGAGGGTATGGGTTAGGGTTAGGTTTAGGGTTAGTGTTAGGGATAGGGCTCGGTTTAGGTTACGTGTTAGGATTAAGGTACGTGTTAGGGTTAGGATAGTGGTTAGGGTTAATGTACGTGTTAGGGTTAGGGTAGTGATTAAACCTATCCCACTCTCTAGATACCCCTTAGCATGTAAAGGAATATTATTTGGGGGTCCAGCCATGGAGAAGTTTTAGATACTAGGATAAGATAAGGAAAACACCCATTATAAAGAAATCACATTAGAATTCTCTTTTTAAGCTGTTCCTTAAAACACTAGTGCTTAGGAAACCTATTGGAGGCAGAAGCAGTCAAGGGTAGCCTAGGGTTAGGTTTAGGCTTAGGGTTAGGCTTAGGGTACGGCTTAGGGTACGGGTTCGGGGAGGTCTTCGGGTATGGCGTAGGGTATGGGTTAGGGTTAGGGTTAGGGTTAATGTTAGGGTTAGGGCTTTGTTTAGGGTTCGGTTTAGGATTAGGGTACGTGTTAGGGTTAGGGTAGGGGTTAGGGTTAGGGTACGTGTTAGGGTTAGGGTAGATATTAAAGCTATCCCACTCTCTAGATACCCCGTAGAACATAAAGAATATTATTTGGGGGTCCAGCCATGGAGAAGAGTTTAGACACTAGGATAAGATAAGGAACACACCCGTTATAAAGAAATCACATTAGGATTCTCTTTTTAAGCTGTTCCTTAAAACACTAGTGCTTAGGAAATCTATTGGAGGCAGAAGCAGTCAAGGGTAGCCTAGGGTTAGGGTTAGGCTTAGGGTTAGGGTTAGGGTACGGCTTAGGGTATGTGTTCGGGGAGGTCTTCGGGTATGGCGTAGGGTATGGTTTAGGGTTAGGGTTAGGGTTAGTGTTAGGGTTAGGGCTTTGTTTAGGGTACGGTTTCGGATTAGGGTACGTGTTAGGGTTAGGGTACGGGTTAGGGTTAGGGTACGTGTTAGGGTTAGGGTAGATATTAAACCTATCCCACTCTCTAGATACCCCTTAGAACATAAAGAATATTATTTGGGGGTCCAGCCATGGAGAAGAGTTTAGATACTAGGATAAGATAAGGAACACACCCGTTATAAAGAAATCACATTAGGATTCTCTTTTTAAGCTGTTCCTTAAAACACTAGTGCTTAGGAAATCTATTGGAGGCAGAAGCAGTCAAGGGTAGCCTAGGGTTAGGGTTAGGCTTAGGGTTAGGGTTAGCGTACGGCTTAGGGTACGGGTTCGGGGAGGGCTTCGGGTACGGCGTAGGGTATGGGTTAGGGTTAGGGTTAGGGTTAGTGTTAGGGATAGGGCTCGGTTTAGGGTACGGGTTAGGATTAAGGTACGTGTTAGGGTTAGGATAGTGGTTAGGGTTATGTACTTTTTAGGGTTAGGGTAGTGATTAAACCTATCCCACTCTCTAGATACCCCTTAGCACGTAAAGGAATATTATTTGGGGGTCCAGCCATGGAGAAGAGTTTAGATACTAGGATAAGATAAGGAAAACACCCATTATAAAGAAAACACATTAGAATTCTCTTTTTAAGCTGCTCCTTAAAACACTAGTGCTTAGGAAACCTATTGGAGGCAGAAGCAGTCAAGGGTAGCCTAGGGTTAGGGTTAGGCTTAGGGTTAGGGTTAGGGTACGGCTTAGGGTATGTGTTCGGGGAGGTCTTCGGGTATGGCGTAGGGTATGGGTTAGGGTTAGGGTTAGGGTTAGTGTTAGGGTTAGGGCTTTGTTTAGGGTACGGTTTCGGATTAGGGTACGTGTTAGGGTTAGGGTACGGGTTAGGGTTAGGGTACGTGTTAGGGTTAGGGTAGATATTAAACCTATCCCACTCTCTAGATACCCCTTAGAACATAAAGAATATTATTTGGGGGTCCAGCCATGGAGAAGAGTTTAGATACTAGGATAAGATAAGGAACACACCCGTTATAAAGAAATCACATTAGGATTCTCTTTTTAAGCTGTTCCTTAAAACACTAGTGCTTAGGAAATCTATTGGAGGCAGAAGCAGTCAAGGGTAGCCTAGGGTTAGGGTTAGGCTTAGGGTTAGGGTTAGCGTACGGCTTAGGGTACGGGTTCGGGGAGGGCTTCGGGTACGGCGTAGGGTATGGGTTAGGGTTAGGGTTAGGGTTAGTGTTAGGGATAGGGCTCGGTTTAGGGTACGGGTTAGGATTAAGGTACGTGTTAGGGTTAGGATAGTGGTTAGGGTTAATGTACTTTTTAGGGTTAGGGTAGTGATTAAACCTATCCCACTCTCTAGATACCCCTTAGCACGTAAAGGAATATTATTTGGGGGTCCAGCCATGGAGAAGAGTTTAGATACTAGGATAAGATAAGGAAAACACCCATTATAAAGAAAACACATTAGAATTCTCTTTTTAACCTGCTCCTTAAAACACTAGTGCTTAGGAAACCTATTGGAGGCAGAAGCAGTCAAGGGTAGCCTAGGGTTAGGGTTAGGCTTAGGGTTAGGGTTAGGGTACGGCTTAGGATACGGGTTCGGGGAGGTCTTCGGGTATGGCGTAGGGTATGGGTTAGGGTTAGGGTTAGGGTTAGTGTTAGGGTTAGGGCTTTGTTTAGGGTACGGTTTAGGATTAGGGTACGTGTTAGGGTTAGGGTAGGGGTTAGGGTTAGGGTACGTGTTAGGGTTAGGGTAGATATTAAACCTATCCCACTCTCTAGATACCCCTTAGAACATAAAGAATATTATTTGGGGGTCCAGCCATGGAGAAGAGTTTAGACACTAGGATAAGATAAGGAACACACCCGTTATAAAGAAATCACATTAGGATTCTCTTTTTAAGCTGTTCCTTAAAACACTAGTGCTTAGGAAATCTATTGGAGGCAGAAGCAGTCAAGGGTAGCCTAGCGTTAGGGTTAGGCTTAGGGTTAGGATTAGCGTTCGTCTTAGAGTACGGGTTCGGGGAGGGCTTCGGGTATGGTGTAGGGTATGGGTTAGGTTTAGGGTTAGGGTTAGTGTTAGGGTTAGGGCTCGGTTTAGGGTACGGGTTAGGATTAGGGTACGTGTTAGGGTTAGGATAGTGGTTATGGTTAATGTACGTGTTAGGGTTAGGGTAGTTATTAAACCTATCCCATTCTCTAGATACCCCTCAGCACGTAAAGAATATTATTTGCGGGTCCAGCCATGGAGAAGAGTTTAGACACTAGGATAAGATAAGGAACACACCCATTATAAAGAAATCACATTAGGATTCTCTTTTTATGCTGTTCCTTAAAACACTAGTGCTTAGGAAATCTATTGGAGGCAGAAGCAGTCAAGGGTAGTCTAGGGTTAGGGTTAGGCTTAGGGTTATGCTTAGGGTACGGCTTAGGGTAAGGGTTCTGGGAGGGCTTCGGGTATGGCGTAGGGTAAGGGTTAGGGTTAGGGTTAGGGTTAGTGTTAGGGTTAGGGCTCGGTTTAGGGTATTGTTTAGGATTAGAGTACGTGTTAGGTTTAGGGTAGGGGTTAGGGTTAGGGTACGTGTGAGGGTTAGGGTAGGGGTTAGGGTTAGGGTACGTGTTAGGTTTAGGGTAGTTATTAAACCTATCCCACTCTCTAGATACCCCTTAGCACGTAAAGGAATATTATTTGGGGGTCCAGCCCTGGAGAAGAGTTTAGACACTAGGATAAGATAAGGAACACACCCATTATAAAGAAATCACATTAGGATTCTCTTTTTAAGCTCTTCTTTAAAACATTAGTGCTTAGGAATTCTATTGGAGGCAGAAGCAGTCAAGGGTAGCCTAGGGTTAGGGTTAGGCTTAGGGTTAGGGTTAGGGTACGGCTTAGGGTACGGGTTCGGGGAGGGCTTCGGTTATGGCGGAGGGTATGGGTTAGGGTTAGGTTTAGGGTTAGTGTTAGGGATAGGCCTCGGTTTAGGTTACGTGTTAGGATTAAGGTACGTGTTAGGGTTAGGATAGTGGTTAGGGTTAATGTACGTGTTAGGGTTAGGGTAGTGATTAAACCTATCCCACTCTCTAGATACCCCTTAGCATGTAAAGGAATATTATTTGGGGGTCCAGCCATGGAGAAGTTTTAGATACTAGGATAAGATAAGGAAAACACCCATTATAAAGAAATCACATTAGAATTCTCTTTTTAAGCTGTTCCTTAAAACACTAGTGCTTAGGAAACCTATTGGAGGCAGAAGCAGTCAAGGGTAGCCTAGGGTTAGGTTTAGGCTTAGGGTTAGGCTTAGGGTACGGCTTAGGGTACGGGTTCGGGGAGGTCTTCGGGTATGGCGTAGGGTATGGGTTAGGGTTAGGGTTAGGGTTAATGTTAGGGTTAGGGCTTTGTTTAGGGTTCGGTTTAGGATTAGGGTACGTGTTAGGGTTAGGGTAGGGGTTAGGGTTAGGGTACGTGTTAGGGTTAGGGTAGATATTAAAGCTATCCCACTCTCTAGATACCCCGTAGAACATAAAGAATATTATTTGGGGGTCCAGCCATGGAGAAGAGTTTAGACACTAGGATAAGATAAGGAACACACCCGTTATAAAGAAATCACATTAGGATTCTCTTTTTAAGCTGTTCCTTAAAACACTAGTGCTTAGGAAATCTATTGGAGGCAGAAGCAGTCAAGGGTAGCCTAGGGTTAGGGTTAGGCTTAGGGTTAGGGTTAGGGTACGGCTTAGGGTATGTGTTCGGGGAGGTCTTCGGGTATGGCGTAGGGTATGGGTTAGGGTTAGGGTTAGGGTTAGTGTTAGGGTTAGGGCTTTGTTTAGGGTACGGTTTCGGATTAGGGTACGTGTTAGGGTTAGGGTACGGGTTAGGGTTAGGGTACGTGTTAGGGTTAGGGTAGATATTAAACCTATCCCACTCTCTAGATACCCCTTAGAACATAAAGAATATTATTTGGGGGTCCAGCCATGGAGAAGAGTTTAGATACTAGGATAAGATAAGGAACACACCCGTTATAAAGAAATCACATTAGGATTCTCTTTTTAAGCTGTTCCTTAAAACACTAGTGCTTAGGAAATCTATTGGAGGCAGAAGCAGTCAAGGGTAGCCTAGGGTTAGGGTTAGGCTTAGGGTTAGGGTTAGCGTACGGCTTAGGGTATGGGTTCGGGGAGGGCTTCGGGTACGGCGTAGGGTATGGTTTAGGGTTAGGGTTAGGGTTAGTGTTAGGGATAGGGCTCGGTTTAGGGTACGGGTTAGGATTAAGGTACGTGTTAGGGTTAGGATAGTGGTTAGGGTTAATGTACGTGTTAGGGTTAGGGTAGTGATTAAACCTATCCCACTCTCTAGATACCCCCTAGCACGTAAAGGAATATTATTTGGGGGTCCAGCCATGGAGAAGAGTTTAGATACTAGGATAAGATAAGGAAAACACCCATTATAAAGAAAACACATTAGAATTCTCTTTTTAAGCTGCTCCTTAAAACACTAGTGCTTAGGAAACCTATTGGAGGCAGAAGCAGCCAAGGGTAGCCTAGGGTTAGGGTTAGGCTTAGGGTTAGGCTTAGGGTACGGCTTAGGGTACGGGTTCGGGGAGGGCTTCGGGTACGACGTAGGGTATGGGTTAGGGTTAGGGTTAGGGTTAGTGTTAGGGCTCGGTGTAGGGTACGGTTTAGGATTAGGGTACGTATTAGAGTTAGGAAAGGGGTAAGGGTTAGGGTACGCATTAGGGTTAGGGTAATTATTAAAACTATCCCACTCTCTAGATACCCCTTAGCACGTAAAGGAATATTATTTGGAGGTCCAGCCATGGAGAAGAGTTTAGACACTAAGATAATATAAGGAACACACACATTATAAAGAAATCACATTAGGAATCTTTTTTAAGCTGTTCCTTAAAACACTAGTGCTTAGTAAATCTATTGGAGGCAGAAGCAGTCAAGGGTAGCCTAGGGTTAGGGTTAGGCTTAGGGTTATGCTTAGGGTATGGCTTAGGGTACGGGTTCGGGGAGGGCTTCGGGTACGGCGTAGGGTATGGGTTAGGCATAGTGTTAGTGTTATTGTTAGGGTTAGGGCTCGGTTTAGGTTACGGGTTAGGATTAGGGTACTTGTTAGGGTTAGGGTAGTCGTTAGGGTTAGTGTACGTGTTAGGGTTAGGGTAGTTATTAAACCTATCCCACTCTCTAGATACCCCTTAGCACGTAAAGGAATATTATTTCGAGGTCCAGCCATGGAGAAGAGTTTAGACACTAGGATAAGTTAAGGAACACACACATTATAAAGAAATCTCATTAGGATTCTCTTTTTAAGCTGTTCCTTAAAACACTAGTGCTTAGGAAATCTATTGGAGGCAGAAGCAGTCAAGGGTAGCCTAGGGTTAGGGTTAGGCTTAGGGTTAGGATTAGCGTTCGTCTTAGGGTACGGGTTCGGGGAGGGCTTCGGGTATGGTGTAGGGTATGGGTTAGGTTTAGGGTTAGGGTTAGTGTTAGGGTTAGGGCTCGGTTCAGGGTACGGGTTAGGATTAAGGTACGTGTTAGGGTTAGGATAGTGGTTATGGTTAATGTACGTGTTAGGGTTAGGGTAGTTATTAAACCTATCCCATTCTCTAGATACCCCTCAGCACGTAAAGAATATTATTTGCGGGTCCAGCCATGGAGAAGAGTTTAGACACTAGGATAAGATAAGGAACACACCCATTATAAAGAAATCACATTAGGATTCTCTTTTTATGCTGTTCCTTAAAACACTAGTGCTTAGGAAATCTATTGGAGGCAGAAGCAGTCAAGGGTAGTCTAGGGTTAGGGTTAGGCTTAGGGTTATGCTTAGGGTACGGCTTAGGGTAAGGGTTCAGGGAGGGCTTCGGGTATGGCGTAGGGTAAGGGTTAAGGTTAGGGTTAGGGTTAGTGTTAGGGTTAGGGCTCGGTTTAGGGTATTGTTTAGGATTAGAGTACGTGTTAGGTTTAGGGTAGGGGTTAGGGTTAGGGTACGTGTGAGGGTTAGGGTAGGGGTTAGGGTTAGGGTACGTGTTAGGTTTAGGGTAGTTATTAAACCTATCCCACTCTCTAGATACCCCTTAGTACGTAAAGGAATATTATTTGGGGGTCCAGCCCTGGAGAAGAGTTTAGACACTAGGATAAGATAAGGAACACACCCATTATAAAGAAATCACATTAGGATTCTCTTTTTAAGCTGTTCTTTAAAACATTAGTGCTTAGGAATTCTATTGGAGGCAGAAGCAGTCAAGGGTAGCCTAGGGTTAGGGTTAGGCTTAGGGTTAGGGTTAGGGTACGGCTTAGGGTACGGGTTCGGGGAGGGCTTCGGGTATGGCGGAGGGTATGGGTTAGGGTTAGGTTTAGGGTTAGTGTTAGGGATAGGGCTCGGTTTAGGTTACGTGTTAGGATTAAGGTACGTGTTAGGGTTAGGATAGTGGTTAGGGTTAATGTACGTGTTAGGGTTAGGGTAGTGATTAAACCTATCCCACTCTCTAGATACCCCTTAGCATGTAAAGGAATTTTATTTGGGGGTCCAGCCATGGAGAAGTTTTAGATACTAGGATAAGATAAGGAAAACACCCATTATAAAGAAATCACATTAGAATTCTCTTTTTAAGCTGTTCCTTAAAACACTAGTGCTTAGGAAACCTATTGGAGGCAGAAGCAGTCAAGGGTAGCCTAGGGTTAGGGTTAGGCTTAGGGTTAGGCTTAGGGTACGGCTTAGGGTACGGGTTCGGGGAGGGCTTCGGGTACGACGTAGGGTATGGGTTAGGGTTAGGGTTAGGGTTAGTGTTAGGGTTAGGGCTCGGTTTAGGGTACGGGTTAGGATTAGGGTACGTGTTAGAGTTAGGAAAGGGGTAAGGGTTAGGGTACGCATTAGGGTTAGGGTAGATATTAAACCTATCCCACTCTCTAGATACCCCTTAGCACGTAAAGGAATATTATTTGGGGGTCCAGCTATGGAGAAGAGTTTAGACACTAATATAATATAAGGAACACTCACATGATAAAGAAATCACATTAGGAATCGCTTTTTAAGCTGTTCCTTAAAACACTAGTTCTTAGGAAATCTATTGGAGGCAGAAGCAGTCAAGGGTAGCCTAGGGTTAGGTTAGGATTACGGTTAGGCTTAGGGTACGGCTTAGGGTACGGGTTCGGGGAGGGCTTCGGGTACGGCGTAGCGTATGGTTTAGGGTAAGGGTTAGGGTTATTGTTAGGGTTAGGGCTCGGTTTAGGTTACGGTTTAGGATTAGGGTACGTGTTAAGGTTAGGGTAGGTGTTAGGATTAGGGTACGTGTTAGGGTTAGGGTAGTTATTAAACCTATCCCACTCTCTAGATACCCCTTAGCATGTAAAGGAATATTATTTGGGGGTCCAGCCATGGAGAAGAGTTTAGACAATAGGATAAGATAAGGAACACACCCGTTATAAAGAAATCACTTTGGGATTCTCTTTTTAAGCTGTTCCTTAAAACACTAGTGCTTAGGAAATCTATTGGAGGCAGAAGCAGTCAAGGGTAGCCTAGGGTTAGGGTTAGGCTTAGGGTTAGGGTTAGGGTACGGCTTAGGGTACGGGAACGGGGAGGGCTTCGGGTATGGCGTAGGGTATGTGTTAGGCTTAGTGTTAGTGTTAGTGTTAGGGTTAGCGCTCGGTTTAGGTTACGGGTTAGGATTAGTGTACTTGTTAGTGTTAGGGTAGTCGTTAGGGTTAGTGTACGTGTTAGGTTTAGGGTAGTGATTAAACCTATCCCACTCTCTAGATACCCCTTAGCACGTAAAGGAATATTATTTGGGGGTCCAGCCCTGGAGAAGAGTTTAGACACTAGGATAAGATAAGGAACACACCCATTATAAAGAAATCACATTAGGATTCTCTTTTTAAGTTCTTCTTTAAAACATTAGTGCTTAGGAAATCTATTGGAGGCAGAAGCAGTCAAGGGTAGCCTAGGGTTAGGGTTAGGCTTAGGGTTAGGGTTAGGGTACGGGTTCGGGGAGGGCTTCGGGTATGGCGTAGGGTATGGGTTAGGGTTAGGGTTAGGGTTAGTGTTAGGGATAGGGCTCGGTTTAGGGTACGTGTTAGGATTAGGGTACGTGTTAGAGTTAGGAAAGGGGTAAGGGTTAGGGTACGCATTAGGGTTAGGGTAGTTATTAAACCTATCCCACTCTCTAGATACCTCTTAGCACGTAAAGGAATATTATTTGGAGGTCCAGCCATGGAGAAGAGTTTAGACACTAATATAATATAAGGAACACTCACATGATAAAGAAATCACATTAGGATTCTCTTTTTAAGCTGTTCCTTAAAACACTAGTGCTTAGGAAATCTATTGGAGGCAGAAGCAGTCAAGGGTAGCCTAGGGTTAGGTTAGGCTTACGGTTAGGCTTAGGGTACGGCTTAGGGTACGGGTTCGGGGAGGACTTCGGGTACGGCGTAGGGTATGGGATAGGGTTAGGGTTAGGTTTAGTGTTAGGGTTAGGGCTCGGTTGAGGTTACGGTTTAGGATTAGGGTACGTGTTAGGGTTAGGGTAGGGGTTAGGATTAGGGTACGTGTTAGGGTTAGGGTAGTTATTAAACCTATCCCACTCTCTAGATACCCCTTAGCACATAAAGAATATTATTTGGGGGTCCAGCCATGGAGAAGAGTTTAGACACTAGGATAAGATAAGGAACACACCCTTTATAAAGAAATCACATTAGGATTCTCTTTTTAAGCTGTTCCTTAAAACACTAGTGCTTAGGAAATCTATTGGAGGCAGAAGCAGTCAAGGGTAGCCTAGGGTTAGGGTTAGGCTTAGGGTTAGGGTTAGGGTACGGCTTAGGGTACGGGTTCGGGGAGGTCTTCGGGTATGGCGTAGGGTATGGGTTAGCGTTAGGGTTAGGGTTAGTGTTAGGTTTAGGGCTTTCTTTAGGGTACAGTTTAGGATTAGGGTAAGTGTTAGTGTTAGGGTAGGGGTTAGGGTTAGGGTACGTGTTAGGGTTAGGGTAGTTATTAAACCTATCCCACTCTCTAGATACCCCTTAGCATGTAAAGGAATATTATTTGGGGGTCCAGCCATGGAGAAGAGTTTAGACAATAGGATAAGATAAAGAACACACCCATTATAAAGAAATCACATTAGGATTCTATTTTTAAGCTGTTCCTTAAAACACTAGTGCTTAGGAAATCTATTGGAGGCAGAAGCAGTCAAGGGTAGCCTAGGGTTAGGGTTAGGCTTAGGGTTAGGCTTAGGGTATGGCTTAGGGTACGGGTTCGGGGAGGGCTTCGGGTATGGCGTAGGGTATGTGTAAGGGTTAGGGTTAGGGTTAGTGTTAGGGTTAGGGCTCGGTTTAGGGTATGGTTTAGGATTAGGGTACGTGTTAGGGTTAGGGTAGGGGTTAGGGTTAGGGTACGTGTTAGGTTTAGGGTAGTTATTAAACCTATCCCACTCTCTAGAAACCCCTTAGCACGTAAAGGAATATTATTTGGAGGTCCAGCCATGGAGAAGAGTTTAGACACTAGGATAAGATAAGGAACACACCCATTATAAAGAAATCACATTAGGATTCTCTTTTTAAGCTGTTCCTTAAAACACTAGTGCTTAGGAAATCTATTGGAGGCAGAAGCAGTCAAGGGTAGCCTAGGGTTAGGGATAGGCTTAGGGTTAGGGTTAGGGTACGGCTTAGGGTACGGGTTCGGGGAGGACTTCGGGTATGGCGTAGGGTATGGGTTAGCGTTAGGGTTAGCGTTAGGGCTTTCTTTAGGGTACAGTTTAGGATTAGGGTACGTGTTAGTGTTAGGGTAGGGGTTAGGGTTAGGGTACGTGTTAGGGTTAGGGTAGTTATTTAACCTATCCCACTCTCTAGATACCCCTTAGAACATAAAGAATATTATTTGGGGGTCCAGCCATGGAGAAGAGTTTACACACTAGGATAAGATAAGGAGCACACCCGTTATAAAGAAATCACATTAGGATTCTCTTTTTAAGCTGTTCCTTAAAACACTAGTGTTTAGGAAATCTATTGGATGCAGAAGCAGTCAAGGGTAGCCTAGGGTTAGTTTAGGCTTAGGGTTAGGCTTAGGTTATGGGTTCGGGGAGGGCTTCGTGTACGGCGTAGGTTATGGGTTAGGGTTAGGGTTAGGCTTATTGTTAGGGTTAGGGCTCCGTTTAGGGTACGGGTTAGGATTAGGGTACGTGTTAGAGTTAGGGTAGGGGTTAGGGTTAGGGTACGTGTTAGGTTTAGGGTAGTTATTAAACCTATCCCACTCTCTAGATACCCCTTAGCACGTAAAGGAATATTATTTGGAGGTCCAGCCATGGAGAAGAGTTTAGACACTAGGATAAGATAAGGAACACACCCATTATAAAGAAATCACATTAGGATTCTCTTTTTAAGCTGTTCCTTAAAACACTAGTGCTTAGGAAATCTATTGGAGGCAGAAGCAGTCAAGGGTAGCCTAGGGTTAGGGTTAGGCTTAGGGTTAGGTTTAGGGTACGGCTTAGGGTACGGGTTCGGGGAGGTCTTCGGGTATGGCGTAGGGTATGGGTTAGGGTTAGGGTTAGGGTTAGTGTTAGGGTGAGGGCTTTGTTTAGGGTACGTTTTAGGATTAGGGTACGTGTTAGGGTTAGGGTAGGGGTTAGGGTTAGGGTACGTGTTAGGTTTAGGGTAGTTATTAAACCTATCCCACTCTCTAGATACCCCTTAGCACATAAAGAATATTATTTGGTGGTCCAGCCATGGAGAAGAGTTTAGACACTAGGATAAGATAAGGAACACACCCTTTATAAAGAAGTCACATTAGGATTCTCTTTTTAAGCTGTTACTTAAAACACTAGTGCTTAGGAAATCTATTGGAGGCAGAAGCAGTCAAGGGTAGCCTAGGGTTAGGTTTAGGCTTAGGGTTAGGGTTAGGGTACGGCTTAGGGTACGGGATCGGGGAGGGCTTCGGGTACGGCGTAGGGTATGGGTTAGGCTTATTGTTAGATTTAGTGTTAGGGTTAGGGCTCGGTTTAGGTTACGGGTTAGGATTAGGGTACGTGTTAGGGTTAGGATAGGGGTAAGGGTTAGTGTACGCGTTAGGGTTAGGGTAGTTGTTAAACCTATCCCACTCTCTAGATACCCCTTAGCACGTAAAGGAATATTATTTTGGGGTTCAGCCATGGAGAAGAGTTTAGACACTAGGATAAGATAAGGAACACACCCATTATAAAGAAATCACATTAGGATTCTCTTTTTAAGCTGTTCCTTAAAACACTAGTGCTTAGGAAATCTACTGGAGGCAGAAGCAGTGAAGGGTAGCCTAGGGTTAGGGTTAGGCTTAGGGTTATGCTTAGGGTACGGCTTAGGGTACAGGTTCGGGGAGGGCTTCGGGTACGACGTAGGGTATGGGTAAGGTTTATAGTTAGGGTTAGTGTTAGGGTTAGGGCTCGGTTTAGGGTACGTGTTAGGGTTAGGGTAGGGGTTAGGGTTAGGGTACGCGTTAGAGTTAGGGTAGTTATTAAACCTATCCCACTCTCTAGATACACATTAGCACGTAAAGGAATATTATTTGGGGGTCCAGCCATGGAGAAGAGTTTAGACAATAGGATAAGATAAGGAACACACCCATTATAAATAAATCACATTAGGATTCTCTTTTTAAGCTGTTCCTTAAAACACTAGTGCTTAGGAAACTTATTGGAGGCAGAAGCAGTCAAGGGTAGCCTAGGGTTAGGGTTAGGCTTAGGGTTAGGCTTAGGGTACGGCTTAGGGTACGGGTTCGGGGAGGGCTTCGGGCACGACGTAGGGTATGGGTTAGGGTTAGGGTTAGGGTTTGTGTTAGGGTTAGGGCTCGGTGTAGGGTACTGGTTAGGATTAGGGTACGTGTTAGAGTTAGGAAAGGGGTAAGGGTTAGGGTACGCATTAGGGTTAGGGTAGTTATTAAACATATCCCACTCTCTAGATACCCCTTAGCAAGTAAAGGAATATTATTTGGGGGTCCAGCCATGGAGAAGAGTTTAGACACTAAGATAATATAAGGAACACACACATTATAAAGAAATCACATTAGGAATCTTTTTTAAGCTGTTCCATAAAACACTAGTTCTTAGGAAATCTATTGGAGGCAGAAGCAGTCAAGGGTAGCCTAGGGTTAGGTTAGGCTTACGGTTAGGCTTAGGGTACGGCTTAGGGTACGGGTTCGTGGAGGACTTCGGGTACGGCGTAGGGTATGGATTAGGTTTAGGGTTAGGGTTAGTGTTAGGGTTAGGGCTCGGTTTAGGTTACGGTTTAGGATTAGGGTACGTGTTAGGGTTAGGGTAGGGGTTAGGATTAGGGTACGTGTTAGGGTTAGGGTAGTTATTAAACCTATCCCACTCTCTAGATACCCCTTAGCATGTAAAGGAATATTATTTGGGGGTCCAGCCATGGAGAAGAGTTTAGACACTAGGATAAGATAAGGAACACACCCATTATAAAGAAATCACATTAGGATCCTCTTTTTAAGCTGTTCCTTAAAACACTAGTGCTTAGGAAATCTATTGGAGGCAGAAGCAGTCAAGGGTAGCCTAGGGTTAGGGTTAGGCTTAGGGTTATGCTTAGGGTACGGCTTAGGGTACGGGTTCGGGGAGGGCTTCGGGTACGGCGTAGGGTATGTGTTAGGGTTAGGGTTAGGGTTAGTGTTAGGGTTAGGGCTCGGTTTAGGGTACGGTTTAGGATTAGGGTACGTGTTAGGGTTAGGGTAGGGGTTAGGGTTAGGGTACGTGTTAGGTTTAGGGTAGTTATTAAACCTAACCCACTCTCTAGAAACCCCTTAGCACGTAAAGGAATATTATTTGGAGGTCCAGCCCTGGAGAAGAGTTTAGAAACTAGGATAAGATAAGGAACTCACCCATTATAAAGAAATCACTTTAGGTTTCTCTTTTTAAGCTGTTCCTTAAAACACTAGTGCTTAGGAAATCTATTGGAGGCAGAAGCAGTCGAGGGTAGCCTAGGGTTAGGGTTAGGCTTAGGGTTAGGCTTAGGGTACGGCTTAGGGAACGGGTTCAGGGAGGGCTTCGGATACGACGTAGGGTATGGGTTAGGTTTATAGTTAGGGTTAGTGTTAGGGTTAGGGCTCGGTTTAGGGTACGTGTTAGGGTTAGTGTAGGGGTTAGGGTTAGGGTACGCGTTAGAGTTAGGGTAGTTATTAAACCTATCCCACTCTCTAGATACACATTAGCACGTAAAGGAATATTATTTGGGGGTCCAGCCATGGAGAAGTGTTTAGACAATAGGATAAGATAAGGAACACACCCATTATAAAGAAATCACATTAGGATTCTCTTTTTAAGCTGTTCCTTAAAACACTAGTGCTTAGGAAATCTATTGGAGGCAGAAGCAGTCAACGGTAGCATAGGGTTAGGGTTAGGCTTAGGGTTACGGTTAGGGTACGGCTTAGGGTATGGGTTAGGGGAGGGGTTCGGGCACGGCGTAGGGTATGGGTTACGGTTAGGGTTAGGGTTAGTGATAGGGTTAGGGCTCGGGTTAGGGTACGGTTTAGGATTAGGGTACGTGTTAGGGTTAGGGTAGGGGTTAGGGTTAGGATACGTGTTAGGGTTAGGGTTATTAAACCTATCCCACTCTCTAGATACCCCTTAGCACGTAAAGGAATATTATTTGGGGATCCAGCCATGGAGAAGTGTTTAGACACTAGGATAAGATAAGGAACACACCCATTATAAAGAAATCACATTAGGATACACTTTTTAAGCTGTTCCTTAAAACACTATTGCTTAGGAAATCTATTGGAGGCAGACGCAGTCAAGGGTAGCCTAGGGTTAGGGTTAGGCTTAGGGTTAGGGTTAGGGTACGGCTTAGGGTACGGGTTCGGGGAGGTCTTCGGGTATGGCGTAGGGTATGGGTTAGGGTTAGGGTTAGGGTTAGTGTTAGGGTGAGGGCTTTGTTTAGGGTACGTTTTAGGATTAGGGTACGTGTTAGGGTTAGGGTAGGGGTTAGGGTTAGGGTACGTGTTAGGTTTAGGGTAGTTATTAAACCTATCCCACTCTCTAGATACCCCTTAGCACATAAAGAATATTATTTGGGGGTCCAGCCATGGAGAAGAGTTTAGACACTAGGATAAGATAAGGAACACACCCTTTATAAAGAAGTCACATTAGGATTCTCTTTTTAAGCTGTTACTTAAAACACTAGTGCTTAGGAAATCTATTGGAGGCAGAAGCAGTCAAGGGTAGCCTAGGGTTAGGGTTAGGCTTAGGGTTAGGGTTAGGGTACGGCTTAGGGTACGGGATCGGGGAGGGCTTCGGGTACGGCGTAGGGTATGGGTTAGGCTTATTGTTAGATTTAGTGTTAGGGTTAGGGCTCGGTTTAGGTTACGGGTTAGGATTAGGGTACGTGTTAGGGTTAGGATAGGGGTAAGGGTTAGTGTACGCGTTAGGGTTAGGGTAGTTGTTAAACCTATCCCACTCTCTAGATACCCCTTAGCACGTAAAGGAATATTATTTTGGGGTTCAGCCATGGAGAAGAGTTTAGACACTAGGATAAGATAAGGAACACACCCATTATAAAGAAATCACATTAGGATTCTCTTTTTAAGCTGTTCCTTAAAACACTAGTGCTTAGGAAATCTATTGGAGGCAGAAGCAGTCAAGGGTAGCCTAGGGTTAGGGTTAGGCTTAGGGTTAGGCTTAGGGTACGGCTTAGGGTACGGGTTCGGGGAGGGCTTCGGGCACGACGTAGGGTATGGGTTAGGGTTAGGGTTAGGGTTTGTGTTAGGGTTAGGGCTCGGTGTAGGGTACTGGTTAGGATTAGGGTACGTGTTAGAGTTAGGAAAGGGGTAAGGGTTAGGGTACGCATTAGGGTTAGGGTAGTTATTAAACCTATCCCACTCTCTAGATACCCCTTAGCAAGTAAAGGAATATTATTTGGGGGTCCAGCCGTGGAGAAGAGTTTAGACACTAAGATAATATAAGGAACACACACATTATAAAGAAATCACATTAGGAATCTTTTTTAAGCTGTTCCATAAAACACTAGTTCTTAGGAAATCTATTGGAGGCAGAAGCAGTCAAGGGTAGCCTAGGGTTAGGTTAGGCTTACGGTTAGGCTTAGGGTACGGCTTAGGGTACGGGTTCGTGGAGGACTTCGGGTACGGCGTAGGGTATGGATTAGGTTTAGGGTTAGGGTTAGTGTTAGGGTTAGGGCTCGGTTTAGGTTACGGTTTAGGATTAGGGTACGTGTTAGGGTTAGGGTAGTTATTAAACCTATCCCACTCTCTAGATACCCCTTAGCATGTAAAGGAATATTATTTGGGGGTCCAGCCATGGAGAAGAGTTTAGACACTAGGATAAGATAAGGAACACACCCATTATAAAGAAATCACATTAGGATCCTCTTTTTAAGCTGTTCCTTAAAACACTAGTGCTTAGGAAATCTATTGGAGGCAGAAGCAGTCAAGGGTAGCCTAGGGTTAGGGTTAGGCTTAGGGTTATGCTTAGGGTACGGCTTAGGGTACGGGTTCGGGGAGGGCTTCGGGTACGGCGTAGGGTATGTGTTAGGGTTAGGGTTAGGGTTAGTGTTAGGGTTAGGGCTCGGTTTAGGGTACGGTTTAGGATTAGGGTACGTGTTAGGGTTAGGGTAGGGGTTAGGGTTAGGGTACGTGTTAGGTTTAGGGTAGTTATTAAACCTATCCCACTCTCTAGAAACCCCTTAGCACGTAAAGGAATATTATTTGGAGGTCCAGCCCTGGAGAAGAGTTTAGAAACTAGGATAAGATAAGGAACTCACCCATTATAAAGAAATCACATTAGGTTTCTCTTTTTAAGCTGTTCCTTAAAACACTAGTGCTTAGGAAATCTATTGGAGGCAGAAGCAGTCGAGGGTAGCCTAGGGTTAGGGTTAGGCTTAGGGTTAGGCTTAGGGTACGGCTTAGGGAACGGGTTCGGGGAGGGCTTCGGGTACGACGTAGGGTATGGGTTAGGTTTATAGTTAGGGTTAGTGTTAGGGTTAGGGTTCGGTTTAGGGTACGTGTTAGGGTTAGGGTAGGGGTTAGGGTTAGGGTACGCGTTAGAGTTAGGGTAGTTATTAAACCTATCCCACTCTCTAGATACACATTAGCACGTAAAGGAATATTATTTGGGGGTCCAGCCATGGAGAAGTGTTTAGACAATAGGATAAGATAAGGAACACACCCATTATAAAGAAATCACATTAGGATTCTCTTTTTAAGCTGTTCCTTAAAACACTAGTGCTCAGGAAATCTATTGGAGGCAGAAGCAGTCAAAGGTAGCATAGGGTTAGGGTTAGGCTTAGGGTTACGGTTAGGGTACGGCTTAGGGTATGGGTTAGGGGAGGGGTTCGGGCATGGCGTAGGGTATGGGTTACGGTTAGGGTTAGGGTTAGTGATAGGGTTAGGGCTCGGGTTAGGGTACGGTTTAGGATTAGGGTACGTGTTAGGGTTAGGGTAGGGGTTAGGGTTAGGATACGTGTTAGGGTTAGGGTTATTAAACCTATCCCACTCTCTAGATACCCCTTAGCACGTAAAGGAATATTATTTGGGGATCCAGCCATGGAGAAGTGTTTAGACACTAGGATAAGATAAGGAACACACCCATTATAAAGAAATCACATTAGGATACACTTTTTAAGCTGTTCCTTAAAACACTATTGCTTAGGAAATCTATTGGAGGCAGACGCAGTCAAGGGTAGCCTAGGGTTAGGGTTAGGCTTAGGATTAGGCTTAGGGTACGGCTTAGGGTACGAGTACGGGGAGGGCTTCGGGTACGGTGTAGGGTATGGGTTAGGGTAAGGGTTAGGGTTAGTGTTAGTGTTAGTGCTCGGTTTAGTGTACGGCTTAGGAAAAGGGTACGTGTTAGGGTTAGGGTAGGGGTTAGGGTTAGGGTACGAATTAGGGTTAGGGTAGTTATTAAACCGATCTCACTCTCTAGATACCCCTTAGAACGTAGAGGAATATTTTTTGGGGGTCCAGCCATGGAGAAGAGTTTAGACACTAGGGTAAGATAAGGAACACACCCTTTTTAAAGAAATCACATTAGGATTCTCTTTTTAAGCTGTTCCGTAAAACACTAGTGCTTAGGAAATCTATTGGAGGCAGAAGCAGTCAAGGGTAGACTAGGGTTAGGGTTAGGCTTTGGTTAGGGTTAGGGTACGGCTTAGGGTACGGTTTCGGGGAGGGCTTCGGGTATGGCGTAGGGTATGGGTTAGGGTTAGGGTTAGGGTTAGTGTTAGGGTTAGGTCTCGGTTTAGGGTACGGTTTAGGATTAGGGTACGTGTTAGGGTTAGGGTAGGGGTTAGGGTTAGGGTATGCGTTAGCGTTAGGGTAGTTATTAAACCTACCCCACTCTCTAGATACCCTTTAGCACGTAAAGGAATATTATTTGGAGGTCCAGCCATGGAGAAGAGTTTAGACACTAGGATAAGATAAGGAACACACCCATTACAAAGAAATCACATTAGGATTCTCTTTTTAAGCTGTTCCTTAAAACACTAGTGCTTAGGAAATCTATTGGAGGCAGAAGCAGTCAAGGGTAGCCTAGGGTTAGGGTTAGGCTTAGGGTTAGGGTTAGCGTACGGCTTAGGGTACGGGTTCGGGGAGGGCTTCGGGTACGGCGTAGGGTATGGGTTAGGGTTAGGGTTAGGGTTAGTGTTAGGGATAGGGCTCGGTTTAGGGTACGGGTTAGGATTAAGGTACGTGTTAGGGTTAGGATAGTGGTTAGGGTTAATGTACGTGTTAGGGTTAGGGTAGTGATTAAACCTATCCCACTCTCTAGATACCCCTTAGCACGTAAAGGAATATTATTTGGGGGTCAAGCCATGGAGAAGAGTTTAGATACTAGGATAAGATAAGGAAAACACCCATTATAAAGAAAACACATTAGAATTCTCTTTTTAAGCTGCTCCTTAAAACACTAGTGCTTAGGAAACCTATTGGAGGCAGAAGCAGTCAAGGGTAGCCTAGGGTTAGGGTTAGGCTTAGGGTTAGGCTTAGGGTACGGCTTAGGTTACGGGTTCGGGGAGGGCTTCGGGTAAGACGTAGGGTATGGGTTAGGGTTAGGGTTAGGGTTTGTGTTAGGGTTAGGGCTCGGTGTAGGGTAAGGGTTAGGATTAGGGTACGTGTTAGAGTTAGGAAAGGGGTAAGGGTTAGGGTACGCATTAGGGTTAGGGTAGTTATTAAACCTATCCCACTCTCTAGATACCCCTTAGCAAGTAAAGGAATATTATTTGGGGGTCCAGCCATGGAGAAGAGTTTAGACACTAAGATAATATAAGAAACACACACATTATAAAGAAATCACATTAGGAATCTTTTTTAAGCTGTTCCTTAAAACACTAGTTCTTAGGAAATCTATTGGAGGCAGAAGCAGTCAAGGGTAGCCTAGGGTTAGGTTAGGCTTACGGTTAGGCTTAGGGTACGGCTTAGTGTACGGGTTCGGGCAGGACTTCGGGTACTGCGTAGGGTATGGGTTAGGGTTAGGGTTAGGGTTAGTGTTAGGGTTAGGTCTCGGTTTAGGGTCCGTTTTAGGATTAGGGTACGTGTTAGGGTTAGGGTAGGGGTTAGGGTTAGGGTACGTGTTAGCGTTAGGGTGGTTATTAAACCTATCCCACTCTCTAGATATCCCTTAGCACGTAAAGGAATATTATTTGGAGGTCCAGCCATGGAAAAAAGTTTAGACACTAGGATAAATAAGGAACACACCCATTATAAAGAAATCACATTAGGAATCTTTTTTAAGCTGTTCCTTAAAACACTAGTTCTTAGGAAATCTATTGGAGGCAGAAGCAGTCAAGGGTAGCCTAGGGTTAGGGTTAGGTTTAGGGTACGGCTTAGGGTATGGTTTCGGGTAGGGGTTCGGGCACGGCGTAGGGTATGGGTTAGGGTTAGGGTTAGGGTTAGTGTTAGGGTTAGGGCTCGGTTTAGGGTATGGGTTAGGATTAGGGTACGTGTTAGGGTTAGGGTAGGGGTTAGGATTAGGGTACGTGTTAGGTTTAGGGTAGTTATTAAACCTATCCCACTCTCTAGAAACCCCTTAGCACGTAAAAGAATATTATTTGGAGGTCCAGCCCTGGAGAAGAGTTTTGACACTAGGATAAGATAAGGAACACACCCATTATAAAGAAATCACATTAGGATTCTCTTTTTAAGCTCTTCTTTAAAACATTAGTGCTTAGGAAATCTACTGGAGGCAGAAGCAATCAAGGGTAGCCTAGGGTTAGGGTTAGGCTTAGGGTTAGGGTTAGGGTACGGCTTAGGGTACGGGTTCGGGGAGGGCTTCGGGTATGGCGTAGGGTATGGGTTAGGGTTAGGGTTAGGGTTAGTGTTAGGGATAGGGCTCGGTTTAGGGTACGTGTTAGGATTAAGGTGCGTGTTAGGGTTAGGATAGTGGTTAGGGTTAATGTACGTATTAGGGTTAGGGTAGTGATTAAACCTATCCCACTCTCTAGATACCCCTTAGCACGTAAAGGAATATTATTTGGGGGTCCAGCCATGGAGAAGAGTTTAGACACTAGGATAAGATAAGGAAAACACCCATTATAAAGAAATCACATTAGAATTCTCTTTTTAAGCTGTTCCTTAAAACACTAGTGCTTAGGAAACCTATTGGAGGCAGAAGCAGTCAAGGGTAGCCTAGGGTTAGGGTTAGGCTTAGGGTTAGGCTTAGGGTACGGCTTAGGGTACGGGTTCGGGGAGGTCTTCGGGTATGGCGTAGGGTATGGGTTAGGGTTAGGTTTAGGGTTAATGTTAGGGTTAGGGCTTTGTTTAGGGTTCGGTTTAGGATTAGGGTACGTGTTAGGGTTAGCGTAGGGGTTAGGGTTAGGGTACGTGTTAGGGTTAGGGTAGATATTAAAGCTATCCCACTCTCTAGATACCCCTTAGAACATAAAGAATATTATTTGGGGGTCCAGCCATGGAGAAGAGTTTAGACACTAGGATAAGATAAGGAACACACCCGTTATAAAGAAATCACATTAGGATTCTCTTTTTAAGCTGTTCCTTAAAACACTAGTGCTTAGGAAATCTATTGGAGGCAGAAGCAGTCAAGGGTAGCCTAGGGTTAGGGTTAGGCTTAGGGTTAGGGTTAGGGTACGGCTTAGGGTATGTGTTCGGGGAGGTCTTCGGGTATGGCGTAGGGTATGGGTTAGGGTTAGGGTTAGGGTTAGTGTTAGGGTTAGGGCTTTGTTTAGGGTACGGTTTAGGATTAGGGTACGTGTTAGGGTTAGGGTACGGGTTAGGGTTAGGGTACGTGTTAGGGTTAGGGTAGATATTAAACCTATCCCACTCTCTAGATACCCCTTAGAACATAAAGAATATTATTTGAGGGTCCAGCCATGGAGAAGAGTTTAGACACTAGGATAAGATAAGGAACACACCCGTTATAAAGAAATCACATTAGGATTCTCTTTTTAAGCTGTTCCTTAAAACACTAGTGCTTAGGAAATCTATTGGAGGCAGAAGCAGTCAAGGGTAGCCTAGGGTTAGGGTTAGGCTTAGGGTTAGGGTTAGGGTACGGATTAGGGTACGGGATCGGGGAGGGATTCGGGTACTGCGTAGGGTATGGGTTAGGCTTAGTGTTAGTGTTAGTGTTAGGGTTAGGGCTCGGTTTAGGTTACGGGTTAGGATTAGGGTACTTGTTAGGGTTAGGGTAGTCGTTAGGGTTAGTGTACGTGTTAGGGTTAGGGTAGTTATTAAACCTATCCCACTCTCTAGATACCCCTTAGCACGTAAAGGAATATGATTTGGGGGTCCAGCCATGGAGAAGAGTTTAGATACTAGGATAAGATAAGGAAAACACCCATTATAAAGAAATCACATTAGAATTCTCTTTTTAAGCTGTTCCTTAAAACACTTGTGCTTAGGAAACCTATTGGAGGCAGAAGCAGTCAAGCGTAGCCTAGGGTTAGGGTTAGGCTTAGGGTTAGGCTTAGGGTACGGCTTAGGGTACGGGTTCGGGGAGGTCTTCGGGTATGGCCTAGGGTATGGGTTAGGGTTAGGGTTAGGGTTAATGTTAGGGTTAGGGCTTTGTTTAGGGTTCGGTTTAGGATTAGGGTACGTGTTAGGGTTAGGGTAGGGGTTAGGGTTAGGGTAAGTGTTAGGGTTAGGGTAGATATTAAAGCTATCCCACTCTCTAGATACCCCTTAGAACATAAAGAATATTTTTGGGTGTCCAGCCGTGGAGAAGAGTTTAGACACTAGGATAAGATAAGGAACACACCCGTTATAAAGAAATCACATTAGGATTCACTTTTTAAGCTGTTCCTTAAAACACTAGTGCTTAAGAAATCTATTGGAGGCAGAAGCAGTCAAGGGTAGCCTAGGGTTAGGGTTAGGCTTAGGGTTAGGGTTAGGGTACGGCTTAGGGTATGTGTTCGGGGAGGTCTTCGGGTATGGCGTAGGGTATGGGTTAGGGTTAGGGTTAGGGTTAGTGTTAGGGTTAGGGCTTTGTTTAGGGTACGGTTTAGGATTAGGGTACGTGTTAGGGTTAGGGTAGGGGTTAGGGTTAGGGTACGTGTTAGGGTTAGGGTAGATATTAAACCTATCCCACTCTCTAGATACCCCTTAGAACATAAAGAATATTATTTGGGGGTCCAGCCATGGAGAAGAGTTTAGACACTAGGATAAGATAAGGAACACACCCGTTATAAAGAAATCACATTAGGATTCTCTTTTTAAGCTGTTCCTTAAAACACTAGTGCTTAGGAAATCTATTGGAGGCAGAAGCAGTCAAGGGTAGCCTAGGGTTAGGGTTAGGCTTAGGGTTAGGGTTAGGGTACGGATTAGGGTACGGGATCTGGGAGGGATTCGGGTACAGCGTAGGGTATGGGTTAGGCTTAGTGTTAGTGTTAGTGTTAGGGTTAGGGCTCGGTTTAGGTTACGGGTTAGGATTAGGGTACTTGTTAGGGTTAGGGTAGTCGTTAGGGTTAGTGTACGTGTTAGGGTTAGGGTAGTTATGAAACCTATCCCACTCTCTAGATACCCCTTAGCACGTAAAGGAATATTATTTGGAGGTCCATCCATGGAGAAGAGTTTAGACACTAGGATAAGATAAGGAACACACCCATTATAAAAAAATCACATTAGGATTCTCTTTTTAAGCTGTTCCTTAAAACACTAGTGCTTAGGAAATCTATTGGAGGCAGAAGCAGTCAAGGGTAGCCTAGGGTTAGGGTTAGGGTTAGGGTACGGCTTAGGGTATGGGTTCGGGTAGGGGTTCGGGCACGGCGTAGGGTATGGGTTAGGGTTAGGGTTAGGGTTAGGGTTAGGGTTAGGGCTCGGTTTAGGGTAGGTGTTAGGATTAGGTTACGTGTTAGGGTTAGGATAGTGGTTAGGGTTAATGTACGTGTTAGGGTTAGGGTAGTTATTAAGCCTATCCCATTCTCTAGATACCCCTCAGCACGTAAAGAATATTATTTGCGGGTCCAGCCATGGAGAAGAGTTTAGACACTAGGATAAGATATGGAACACACCCATTATAAAGAAATCACATTAGGATTCTCTTTTTATGCTGTTCCTTAAAACACTAGTGCTTAGGAAATCTATTGGAGGCAGAAGCAGTCAAGGGTAGCCTAGGGTTAGGGTTAGGCTTAGGGTTAGGGTTAGCGTACGGCTTAGGGTACGGGTTCGGGGAGGGCTTCGGGTACGGCGTAGGGTATGGGTTAGGGTTAGGGTTAGGGTTAGTGTTAGGGATAGGGCTCGGTTTAGGGTACGGGTTATGATTAAGGTACGTGTTAGGCTTAGGATAGTGGTTAGGGTTAATGTACGTGTTAGGGTTAGGGTAGTGATTAAACCTATCCCACTCTCTAGATACCCCTTAGCACGTAAAGGAATATTATTTGGGGGTCCAGCCATGGAGAAGAGTTTAGATACTAGGATAAGATAAGGAAAACACCCATTATAAAGACAACACATTAGAATTCTCTTTTTAAGCTGCTCCTTAAAACACAAGTGCTTAGGAAACCTATTGGAGGCAGAAGCAGTCAAGGGTAGCCTAGGGTTAGGGTTAGGCTTAGGGTTAGGCTTAGGGTACGGCTTAGGGTACGGGTTCGGGGAGGGCTTCGGGTACGATGTAGGGTATGGATTAGGGTTAGGGTTAGGGTTAGTGTTAGGGCTCGGTGCAGGGTACGGGTTAGGATTAGGGTACGTGTTAGAGTTAGGAAAGGGGTAAGGGTTAGGGTACGCATTAGGTTTAGGGTAGTTATTAAACCTATCCCACTCTCTAGATACCCCTTAGCAAGTAAAGGAATATTATTTGGGGTTCCAGCCATGGAGAAGAGTTTAGACACTAAGATAATATAAGAAACACACACATTATAAAGAAATCACATTAGGAATCTTTTTTAAGCTGTTCCTTAAAACACTAGTTCTTAGGAAATCTATTGGAGGCAGAAGCAGTCAAGGGTAGCCTAGGGTTAGGTTAGGCTTACGGTTAGGCTTAGGGTACGGCTTAGGGTACGGGTTCGGGCAGGACTTCGGGTACTGCGTAGGGTATGGGTTAGGGTTAGGGTTAGGGTTAGTGTTAGGGTTAGGTCTCGGTTTAGGGTACGGTTTAGGATTAGGGTACGTGTTAGGGTTAGGGTAGGGGTTAGGGTTAGGGTACGCGTTAGCGTTAGGGTGGTTATTAAACCTATCCCACTCTCTAGATATCCCTTAGCACGTAAAGGAATATTATTTGGAGGTCCAGCCATGGAGAAGAGTTTAGACACTAGGATAAGATAAGGAACAAACCCATTATAAAGAAATCACATTAGAAATCTTTTTTAATCTGTTCCTTAAAACACTAGTTCTTAGGAAATCTATTGGAGGCAGAAGCAGTCAAGGGTAGCCTAGGGTTAGGGTTAGGTTTAGGGTACGGCTTAGTGTATGGTTTCGGGTAGGGGTTCGGGCACGGCGTAGGTTATGGGTTAGGGTTAGTGTTAGGGTTAGTGTTAGGGTTAGGGCTCGGTTTAGGGTACGGGTTAGGATTATGGTACGTGTTAGGGTTAGGATAGTGGTTAGGGTTAATGTACGTGTTAGGGTTAGGGTAGTTATTAAACCTATCCCATTCTCTAGATACCCCTCAGCACGTAAAGAATATTATTTGCGGGTCCAGCCATGGAGAAGAGTTTAGACACTAGGATAAGATATGGAACACACCCATTATAAAGAAATCACATTAGGATTCTCTTTTTATGCTGTTCCTTAAAACACTAGTGCTTAGGAAATCTATTGGAGGCAGAAGCAGTCAAGGGTAGCCTAGGGTTAGGGTTAGGCTTAGGGTTAGGGTTAGCGTACGGCTTAGGGTACGGGTTCAGGGAGGGCTTCGGGTACGGCGTAGGGTATGGGTTAGGGTTAGGGTTAGGGTTAGTGTTAGGGATAGGGCTCGGTTTAGGGTACGGGTTAGGATTAAGGTACGTGTTAGGGTTAGGATAGTGGTTAGGGTTAATGTACGTGTTAGGGTTAGGGTAGTGATTAAACCTATCCCACTCTCTAGATACCCCTTAGCACGTAAAGGAATATTATTTGGGGGTCCAGCCATTGAGAAGAGTTTAGATACTAGGATAAGATAAGGAAAACACCCATTATAAAGAAATCACATTAGAATTCTCTTTTTAAGCTGTTCCTTAAGACACTAGTGCTTAGGAAACCTATTGGAGGCAGAAGCAGTCAAGGGTAGCCTAGGGTTAGGGTTAGGCTTAGGGTTAGGCTTAGGGTACGGCTTAGGGTACGGGTTCGGGGAGGTCTTCGGGTATGGCGTAGGGTATGGGTTAGGGTTAGGGTTAGGGTTAATGTTAGGGTTAGGGCTTTGTTTAGGGTTCGGTTTAGGATTAGGGTACGTGTTAGGGTTAGGGTAGGGGTTAGGGTTAGGGTACGTGTTAGGGTTAGGGTAGATATTAAAGCTATCCCACTCTCTAGATACCCCTTAGAACATAAAGAATATTATTTGGGGGTCCAGCCATGGAGAAGAGTTTAGACACTAGGATAAGATAAGGAACACACCCGTTATAAAGAAATCACATTAGGATTCTCTTTTTAAGCTGTTCCTTAAAACACTAGTGCTTAGGAAATCTATTGGAGGCAGAAGCAGTCAAGGGTAGCCTAGGGTTAGGGTTAGGCTTAGGGTTAGGGTTAGGGTACGGCTTAGGGTATGTGTTCGGGGAGGTCTTCGGGTATGGCGTAGGGTATGGGTTAGGGTTAGGGTTAGGGTTAGTGTTAGGGTTAGGGCTTTGTTTAGGGTACGGTTTAGGATTAGGGTACGTGTTAGGGTTAGGGTAGGGGTTAGGGTTAGGGTACGTGTTAGGGTTAGGGTAGATATTAAACCTATCCCACTCTCTAGATACCCCTTAGAACATAAAGAATATTATTTGGGGGTCCAGCCATGGAGAAGAGTTTAGACACTAGGATAAGATAAGGAACACACCCGTTATAAAGAAATCACATTAGGATTCTCTTTTTAAGCTGTTCCTTAAAACACTAGTGCTTAGGAAATCTATTGGAGGCAGAAGCAGTCAAGGGTAGCCTAGGGTTAGGGTTAGGCTTAGGGTTAGGGTTAGCGTACGGCTTAGGGTACGGGTTCGGGGAGGGCTTCGGGTACGGCGTAGGGTATGGGTTAGGGTTAGGGTTAGGGTTAGTGTTAGGGATAGGGCTCGGTTTAGGGTACGGGTTAGGATTAAGGTACGTGTTAGGGTTAGGATAGTGGTTAGGGTTAATGTACGTGTTAGGGTTAGGGTAGTGATTAAACCTATCCCACTCTCTAGATACCCCTTAGCACGTAAAGGAATATTATTTGGGGGTCCAGCCATGGAGAAGAGTTTAGATACTAGGATAAGATAAGGAAAACACCCATTATAAAGACAACACATTAGAATTCTCTTTTTAAGCTGCTCCTTAAAACACAAGTGCTTAGGAAACCTATTGGAGGCAGAAGCAGTCAAGGGTAGCCTAGGGTTAGGGTTAGGCTTAGGGTTAGGCTTAGGGTACGGCTTAGGGTACGGGTTCGGGGAGGGCTTCGGGTACGATGTAGGGTATGGATTAGGGTTAGGGTTAGGGTTAGTGTTAGGGCTCGGTGCAGGGTACGGGTTAGGATTAGGGTACGTGTTAGAGTTAGGAAAGGGGTAAGGGTTAGGGTACGCATTAGGTTTAGGGTAGTTATTAAACCTATCCCACTCTCTAGATACCCCTTAGCAAGTAAAGGAATATTATTTGGGGTTCCAGCCATGGAGAAGAGTTTAGACACTAAGATAATATAAGAAACACACACATTATAAAGAAATCACATTAGGAATCTTTTTTAAGCTGTTCCTTAAAACACTAGTTCTTAGGAAATCTATTGGAGGCAGAAGCAGTCAAGGGTAGCCTAGGGTTAGGTTAGGCTTACGGTTAGGCTTAGGGTACGGCTTAGGGTACGGGATCGGGCAGGACTTCGGGTACTGCGTAGGGTATGGGTTAGGGTTAGGGTTAGGGTTAGTGTTAGGGTTAGGTCTCGGTTTAGGGTACGGTTTAGGATTAGGGTACGTGTTAGGGTTAGGGTAGGGGTTAGGGTTAGGGTACGCGTTAGCGTTAGGGTGGTTATTAAACCTATCCCACTCTCTAGATATCCCTTAGCACGTAAAGGAATATTATTTGGAGGTCCAGCCATGGAGAAGAGTTTAGACACTAGGATAAGATAAGGAACAAACCCATTATAAAGAAATCACATTAGAAATCTTTTTTAATCTGTTCCTTAAAACACTAGTTCTTAGGAAATCTATTGGAGGCAGAAGCAGTCAAGGGTAGCCTAGGGTTAGGGTTAGGTTTAGGGTACGGCTTAGTGTATGGTTTCGGGTAGGGGTTCGGGCACGGCGTAGGTTATGGGTTAGGGTTAGTGTTAGGGTTAGTGTTAGGGTTAGGGCTCGGTTTAGGGTACGGGTTAGGATTATGGTACGTGTTAGGGTTAGGATAGTGGTTAGGGTTAATGTACGTGTTAGGGTTAGGGTAGTTATTAAACCTATCCCATTCTCTAGATACCCCTCAGCACGTAAAGAATATTATTTGCGGGTCCAGCCATGGAGAAGAGTTTAGACACTAGGATAAGATATGGAACACACCCATTATAAAGAAATCACATTAGGATTCTCTTTTTATGCTGTTCCTTAAAACACTAGTGCTTAGGAAATCTATTGGAGGCAGAAGCAGTCAAGGGTAGCCTAGGGTTAGGGTTAGGCTTAGGGTTAGGGTTAGCGTACGGCTTAGGGTACGGGTTCAGGGAGGGCTTCGGGTACGGCGTAGGGTATGGGTTAGGGTTAGGGTTAGGGTTAGTGTTAGGGATAGGGCTCGGTTTAGGGTACGGGTTAGGATTAAGGTACGTGTTAGGGTTAGGATAGTGGTTAGGGTTAATGTACGTGTTAGGGTTAGGGTAGTGATTAAACCTATCCCACTCTCTAGATACCCCTTAGCACGTAAAGGAATATTATTTGGGGGTCCAGCCATTGAGAAGAGTTTAGATACTAGGATAAGATAAGGAAAACACCCATTATAAAGAAATCACATTAGAATTCTCTTTTTAAGCTGTTCCTTAAGACACTAGTGCTTAGGAAACCTATTGGAGGCAGAAGCAGTCAAGGGTAGCCTAGGGTTAGGGTTAGGCTTAGGGTTAGGCTTAGGGTACGGCTTAGGGTACGGGTTCGGGGAGGTCTTCGGGTATGGCGTAGGGTATGGGTTAGGGTTAGGGTTAGGGTTAATGTTAGGGTTAGGGCTTTGTTTAGGGTTCGGTTTAGGATTAGGGTACGTGTTAGGGTTAGGGTAGGGGTTAGGGTTAGGGTACGTGTTAGTGTTAGGGTAGATATTAAAGCTATCCCACTCTCTAGATACCCCTTAGAACATAAAGAATATTATTTGGGGGTCCAGCCATGGAGAAGAGTTTAGACACTAGGATAAGATAAGGAACACACCCGTTATAAAGAAATCACATTAGGATTCTCTTTTTAAGCTGTTCCTTAAAACACTAGTGCTTAGGAAATCTATTGGAGGCAGAAGCAGTCAAGGGTAGCCTAGGGTTAGGGTTAGGCTTAGGGTTAGGGTTAGGGTACGGCTTAGGGTATGTGTTCGGGGAGGTCTTCGGGTATGGCGTAGGGTATGGGTTAGGGTTAGGGTTAGGGTTAGTGTTAGGGTTAGGGCTTTGTTTAGGGTACGGTTTAGGATTAGGGTACGTGTTAGGGTTAGGGTAGGGGTTAGGGTTAGGGTACGTGTTAGGGTTAGGGTAGATATTAAACCTATCCCACTCTCTAGATACCCCTTAGAACATAAAGAATATTATTTGGGGGTCCAGCCATGGAGAAGAGTTTAGACACTAGGATAAGATAAGGAACACACCCGTTATAAAGAAATCACATTAGGATTCTCTTTTTAAGCTGTTCCTTAAAACACTAGTGCTTAGGAAATCTATTGGAGGCAGAAGCAGTCAAGGGTAGCCTAGGGTTAGGGTTAGGCTTAGGGTTAGGGTTAGCGTACGGCTTAGGGTACGGGTTCGGGGAGGGCTTCGGGTACGGCGTAGGGTATGGGTTAGGGTTAGGGTTAGGGTTAGTGTTAGGGATAGGGCTCGGTTTAGGGTACGGGTTAGGATTAAGGTACGTGTTAGGGTTAGGATAGTGGTTAGGGTTAATGTACGTGTTAGGGTTAGGGTAGTGATTAAACCTATCCCACTCTCTAGATACCCCTTAGCACGTAAAGGAATATTATTTGGGGGTCCAGCCATGGAGAAGAGTTTAGATACTAGGATAAGATAAGGAAAACACCCATTATAAAGAAAACACATTAGAATTCTCTTTTTAAGCTGCTCCTTAAAACACTAGTGCTTAGGAAACCTATTGGAGGCAGAAGCAGTCAAGGGTAGCCTAGGGTTAGGGTTAGGCTTAGGGTTAGGCTTAGGGTACGGCTTAGGGTACGGGTTCGGGGAGGGCTTCGGGTACGATGTAGGGTATGGATTCGGGTTAGGGTTAGGGTTAGTGTTAGGGCTCGGTGTAGGGTACGGGTTAGGATTAGGGTACGTGTTAGATTTAGGAAAGGGGTAAGGGTTAGGGTACGCATTAGGGTTAGGGTAGTTATTAAACCTATCCCACTCTCTAGATACCCCTTAGCAAGTAAAGGAATATTATTTGGGGTTCCAGCCATGGAGAAGAGTTTAGACACTAAGATAATATAAGAAACACACACATTATAAAGATATCACATTAGGAATCTTTTTTAAGCTGTTCCTTAAAACACTAGTTCTTAGGAAATCTATTGGAGGCAGAAGCAGTCAAGGGTAGCCTAGGGTTAGGTTAGGCTTACGGTTAGGCTTAGGGTACGGCTTAGGGTACGGGTTCGGGCAGGACTTCGGGTACTGCGTAGGGTATGGGTTAGGGTTAGGGTTAGGGTTAGTGTTAGGGTTAGGTCTCGGTTTAGGGTACGGTTTAGGATTAGGGTACGTGTTAGGGTTAGGGTAGGGGTTAGGGTTAGGGTACGCGTTAGCGTTAGGGTGGTTATTAAACCTATCCCACTCTCTAGATATCCCTTAGCACGTAAAGGAATATTATTTGGAGGTCCAGCCATGGAGAAGAGTTTAGACACTAGGATAAGATAAGGAACACACCCATTATAAAGAAATCACATTAGGAATCTTTTTTAAGCTGTTCCTTAAAACACTAGTTCTTAGGAAATCTATTGGAGGCAGAAGCAGTCAAGGGTAGCCTAGGGTTAGGGTTAGGTTTAGGGTACGGCTTAGGGTATGGTTTCGGGTAGGGGTTCGGGCACGGCGTAGGGTATGGGTTAGGGTTAGGGTTAGGGTTAGTGTTAGGGTTAGGGCTCGGTTTAGGGTACGGGTTAGGATTATGGTACGTGTTAGGGTTAGGATAGTGGTTAGGGTTAATGTACGTGTTAGGGTTAGGGTAGTTATTAAACCTATCCCATTCTCTAGATACCCCTCAGCACGTAAAGAATATTATTTGCGGGTCCAGCCATGGAGAAGAGTTTAGACACTAGGATAAGATATGGAACACACCCATTATAAAGAAATCACATTAGGATTCTCTTTTTATGCTGTTCCTTAAAACACTAGTGCTTAGGAAATCTATTGGAGGCAGAAGCAGTCAAGGGTAGCCTAGGGTTAGGGTTAGGCTTAGGGTTAGGGTTAGCGTACGGCTTAGGTTACGGGTTCGGGAGGGCTTCGGGTACGGCGTAGGGTATGGGTTAGGGTTAGGGTTAGGGTTAGTGTTAGGGATAGGGCTCGGTTTAGGGTACGGGTTAGGATTAAGGTACGTGTTAGGGTTAGGATAGTGGTTAGGGTTAATGTACGTGTTAGGGTTAGGGTAGTGATTAAACCTATCCCACTCTCTAGATACCCCTTAGCACGTAAAGGAATATTATTTGGGGGTCCAGCCATTGAGAAGAGTTTAGATACTAGGATAAGATAAGGAAAACACCCATTATAAAGAAAACACATTAGAATTCTCTTTTTAAGCTGCTCCTTAAACACTAGTGCTTAGGAAACCTATTGGAGGCAGAAGCAGTCAAGAGTAGCCTAGGGTTAGGGTTAGGCTTAGGGTTAGGCTTAGGGTACGGCTTAGGGTACGGGTTCGGGGAGGGCTTCGGGTACGACGTAGGGTATGGGTTAGGGTTAGGGTTAGGGTTAGTGTTAGGGTTAGGGCTCGGTGTAGGGTACGGGTTAGGATTAGGGTACGTGTTAGAGTTAGGAAAGGGGTAAGGGTTAGGGTACGCATTAGGGTTAGGGTAGTTATTAAACCTATCCCACTCTCTAGATACCCCTTAGCACGTAAAGGAATATTATTTGGGGGTCCAGCCATGGAGAAGAGTTTAGACACTAAGATAATATAAGGAACACACCCATTATAAAGAAATCACATTAGAATTCTCTTTTTAAGCTGTTCCTTAAAACACTAGTGCTTAGGAAACCTATTGTAGGCAGAAGCAGTCAAGGGTAGCCTAGGGTTAGGGTTAGGCTTAGGGTTAGGCTTAGGGTACGGCTTAGGGTACGGGTTCGGGGAGGTCTTCGGGTATGGCGTAGGGTATGGGTTAGGGTTAGGTTTAGGGTTAATGTTAGGGTTAGGGCTTTGTTTAGGGTAGGTGTTAGGATTAGGGTACGTGTTAGGGTTAGGATAGTGGTTAGGGTTAATGTACGTGTTAGGGTTAGGGTAGTTATTAAGCCTATCCCATTCTCTAGATACCCCTCAGCACGTAAAGAATATTATTTGCGGGTCCAGCCATGGAGAAGAGTTTAGACACTAGGATAAGATATGGAACACACCCATTATAAAGAAATCACATTAGGATTCTCTTTTTATGCTGTTCCTTAAAACACTAGTGCTTAGGAAATCTATTGGAGGCAGAAGCAGTCAAGGGTAGCCTAGGGTTAGGGTTAGGCTTAGGGTTAGGGTTAGCGTACGGCTTAGGGTACGGGTTCGGGGAGGGCTTCGGGTACGGTGTAGGGTATGGGTTAGGGTTAGGGTTAGGGTTAGTGTTAGGGATAGGGCTCGGTTTAGGGTACGGGTTATGATTAAGGTACGTGTTAGGCTTAGGATAGTGGTTAGGGTTAATGTACGTGTTAGGGTTAGGGTAGTGATTAAACCTATCCCACTCTCTAGATACCCCTTAGCACGTAAAGGAATATTATTTGGGGGTCCAGCCATGGAGAAGAGTTTAGATACTAGGATAAGATAAGGAAAACACCCATTATAAAGACAACACATTAGAATTCTCTTTTTAAGCTGCTCCTTAAAACACAAGTGCTTAGGAAACCTATTGGAGGCAGAAGCAGTCAAGGGTAGCCTAGGGTTAGGGTTAGGCTTAGGGTTAGGCTTAGGGTACGGCTTAGGGTACGGGTTCGGGGAGGGCTTCGGGTACGATGTAGGGTATGGATTAGGGTTAGGGTTAGGGTTAGTGTTAGGGCTCGGTGCAGGGTACGGGTTAGGATTAGGGTACGTGTTAGAGTTAGGAAAGGGGTAAGGGTTAGGGTACGCATTAGGTTTAGGGTAGTTATTAAACCTATCCCACTCTCTAGATACCCCTTAGCAAGTAAAGGAATATTATTTGGGGTTCCAGCCATGGAGAAGAGTTTAGACACTAAGATAATATAAGAAACACACACATTATAAAGAAATCACATTAGGAATCTTTTTTAAGCTGTTCCTTAAAACACTAGTACGTAGGAAATCTATTGGAGGCAGAAGCAGTCAAGGGTAGCCTAGGGTTAGGTTAGGCTTACGGTTAGGCTTAGGGTACGGCTTAGGGTACGGGTTCGGGCAGGACTTCGGGTACTGCGTAGGGTATGGGTTAGGGTTAGGGTTAGGGTTAGTGTTAGGGTTAGGTCTCGGTTTAGGGTACGGTTTAGGATTAGGGTACGTGTTAGAGTTAGGAAAGGGGTAAGGGTTAGGGTACGCGTTAGCGTTAGGGTGGTTATTAAACCTATCCCACTCTCTAGATATCCCTTAGCACGTAAAGGAATATTATTTGGAGGTCCAGCCATGGAGAAGAGTTTAGACACTAGGATAAGATAAGGAACAAACCCATTATAAAGAAATCACATTAGAAATCTTTTTTAAGCTGTTCCTTAAAACACTAGTTCTTAGGAAATCTATTGGAGGCAGAAGCAGTCAAGGGTAGCCTAGGGTTAGGGTTAGGTTTAGGGTACGGCTTAGTGTATGGTTTCGGGTAGGGGTTCGGGCACGGCGTAGGTTATGGGTTAGGGTTAGTGTTAGGGTTAGTGTTAGGGTTAGGGCTCGGTTTAGGGTACGGGTTAGGATTAGGGTACGTGTTAGGGTTAGGATAGTGGTTAGGGTTAATGTACGTGTTAGGGTTAGGGTAGTTATTAAACCTATCCCATTCTCTAGATACCCCTCAGCACGTAAAGAATATTATTTGCGGGTCCAGCCATGGAGAAGAGTTTAGACACTAGGATAAGATATGGAACACACCCATTATAAAGAAATCACATTAGGATTCTCTTTTTATGCTGTTCCTTAAAACACTAGTGCTTAGGAAATCTATTGGAGGCAGAAGCAGTCAAGGGTAGCCTAGGGTTAGGGTTAGGCTTAGGGTTAGGGTTAGCGTACGGCTTAGGGTACGGGTTCAGGGAGGGCTTCGGGTACGGCGTAGGGTATGGGTTAGGGTTAGGGTTAGGGTTAGTGTTAGGGATAGGGCTCGGTTTAGGGTACGGGTTAGGATTAAGGTACGTGTTAGGGTTAGGATAGTGGTTAGGGTTTATGTACGTGTTAGGGTTAGGGTAGTGATTAAACCTATCCCACTCTCTAGATACCCCTTAGCACGTAAAGGAATATTATTTGGGGGTCCAGCCATGGAGAAGAGTTTAGATACTAGGATAAGATAAGGAAAACACCCATTATAAAGAAAACACATTAGAATTCTCTTTTTAAGCTGCTCCTTAAACACTAGTGCTTAGGAAACCTATTGGAGGCAGAAGCAGTCAAGGGTAGCCTAGGGTTAGGGTTAGGCTTAGGGTTAGGCTTAGGGTACGGCTTAGGGTACGGGTTCGGGGAGGGCTTCGGGTACGACGTAGGGTATGGGTTAGGGTTAGGGTTAGGGTTAGTGTTAGGGTTAGGGCTCGGTGTAGGGTACGGGTTAGGATTAGGGTACGTGTTAGAGTTAGGAAAGGGGTAAGGGTTAGGGTATGCATTTGGGTTAGGGTAGTTATTAAACCTCTCCCACTCTCTAGATACCCCTTAGCACGTAAAGGAATATTATTTGGGGGTCCAGCCATGGAGAAGAGTTTAGACACTAAGATAATATAAGGAACACACACATTATAAAGAAATCACATTAGGAATCTTTTTAAAGCTGTTCCTTAAAACACTAGTTCTTAGGAAATCTATTGGAGGCAGAAGCAGTCAAGGGTAGCCTAGGGTTAGGTTAGGCTTACGGTTAGGCTTAGGGTACGGCTTAGGGTACGGGTTCGGGGAGGACTTCGGGTACGGCGTAGGGTATGTGTTAGGGTTAGGGTTAGGTTTAGTGTTAGGGTTAGGGCTCGGTTTAGGGTACGGTTTAGGATTAGGGTACGTGTTAGGGTTAGGGTAGGGGTTAGGGTTAGGGTACGTGTTAGGTTTAGGGTAGTTATTAAATCTATCCCACTCTCTAGAAACCCCTTAGCACGTAAAGGAATATTATTTGGAGTTCCAGCCATGGAGAAGAGTTTAGACACTAGGATAAGATAAGGAACACACCCGTTATAAAGAAATCACATTAGGATTCTCTTTTTAAGCTGTTCCTTAAAACACTAGTGCTTAGGAAATCTATTGGAGGCAGAAGCAGTCAAGGGTAGCCTAGGGTTAGGGTTAGGCTTAGGGTTAGGGTTAGGGTACGGATTAGGGTACGGGATCGGGGAGGGATTCGGGTACAGCGTAGGGTATGGGTTAGGCTTAGTGTTAGTGTTAGTGTTAGGGTTAGGGCTCGGTTTAGGTTACGGGTTAGGATTAGGGTACTTGTTAGGGTTAGGGTAGTCGTTAGGGTTAGTGTACGTGTTAGGGTTAGGGTAGTTATGAAACCTATCCCACTCTCTAGATACCCCTTAGCACGTAAAGGAATATTATTTGGAGGTCCATCCATGGAGAAGAGTTTAGACACTAGGATAAGATAAGGAACACACCCATTATAAAAAAATCACATTAGGATTCTCTTTTTAAGCTGTTCCTTAAAACACTAGTGCTTAGGAAATCTATTGGAGGCAGAAGCAGTCAAGGGTAGCCTAGGGTTAGGGTTAGGGTTAGGGTACGGCTTAGGGTATGGGTTCGGGTAGGGGTTCGGGCACGGCGTAGGGTATGGGTTAGGGTTAGGGTTAGGGTTAGTGTTAGGGTTAGGGCTCGGTTTAGGGTAGGTGTTAGGATTAGGGTACGTGTTAGGGTTAGGATAGTGGTTAGGGTTAATGTACGTGTTAGGGTTAGGGTAGTTATTAAGCCTATCCCATTCTCTAGATACCCCTCAGCACGTAAAGAATATTATTTGCGGGTCCAGCCATGGAGAAGAGTTTAGACACTAGGATAAGATATGGAACACACCCATTATAAAGAAATCACATTAGGATTCTCTTTTTATGCTGTTCCTTAAAACACTAGTGCTTAGGAAATCTATTGGAGGCAGAAGCAGTCAAGGGTAGCCTAGGGTTAGGGTTAGGCTTAGGGTTAGGGTTAGCGTACGGCTTAGGGTACGGGTTCGGGGAGGGCTTCGGGTACGGTGTAGGGTATGGGTTAGGGTTAGGGTTAGGGTTAGTGTTAGGGATAGGGCTCGGTTTAGGGTACGGGTTATGATTAAGGTACGTGTTAGGCTTAGGATAGTGGTTAGGGTTAATGTACGTGTTAGGGTTAGGGTAGTGATTAAACCTATCCCACTCTCTAGATACCCCTTAGCACGTAAAGGAATATTATTTGGGGGTCCAGCCATGGAGAAGAGTTTAGATACTAGGATAAGATAAGGAAAACACCCATTATAAAGACAACACATTAGAATTCTCTTTTTAAGCTGCTCCTTAAAACACAAGTGCTTAGGAAACCTATTGGAGGCAGAAGCAGTCAAGGGTAGCCTAGGGTTAGGGTTAGGCTTAGGGTTAGGCTTAGGGTACGGCTTAGGGTACGGGTTCGGGGAGGGCTTCGGGTACGATGTAGGGTATGGATTAGGGTTAGGGTTAGGGTTAGTGTTAGGGCTCGGTGCAGGGTACGGGTTAGGATTAGGGTACGTGTTAGAGTTAGGAAAGGGGTAAGGGTTAGGGTACGCATTAGGTTTAGGGTAGTTATTAAACCTATCCCACTCTCTAGATACCCCTTAGCAAGTAAAGGAATATTATTTGGGGTTCCAGCCATGGAGAAGAGTTTAGACACTAAGATAATATAAGAAACACACACATTATAAAGAAATCACATTAGGAATCTTTTTTAAGCTGTTCCTTAAAACACTAGTACGTAGGAAATCTATTGGAGGCAGAAGCAGTCAAGGGTAGCCTAGGGTTAGGTTAGGCTTACGGTTAGGCTTAGGGTACGGCTTAGGGTACGGGTTCGGGCAGGACTTCGGGTACTGCGTAGGGTATGGGTTAGGGTTAGGGTTAGGGTTAGTGTTAGGGTTAGGTCTCGGTTTAGGGTACGGTTTAGGATTAGGGTACGTGTTAGAGTTAGGAAAGGGGTAAGGGTTAGGGTACGCGTTAGCGTTAGGGTGGTTATTAAACCTATCCCACTCTCTAGATATCCCTTAGCACGTAAAGGAATATTATTTGGAGGTCCAGCCATGGAGAAGAGTTTAGACACTAGGATAAGATAAGGAACAAACCCATTATAAAGAAATCACATTAGAAATCTTTTTTAATCTGTTCCTTAAAACACTAGTTCTTAGGAAATCTATTGGAGGCAGAAGCAGTCAAGGGTAGCCTAGGGTTAGGGTTAGGTTTAGGGTACGGCTTAGTGTATGGTTTCGGGTAGGGGTTCGGGCACGGCGTAGGTTATGGGTTAGGGTTAGTGTTAGGGTTAGTGTTAGGGTTAGGGCTCGGTTTAGGGTACGGGTTAGGATTAGGGTACGTGTTAGGGTTAGGATAGTGGTTAGGGTTAATGTACGTGTTAGGGTTAGGGTAGTTATTAAACCTATCCCATTCTCTAGATACCCCTCAGCACGTAAAGAATATTATTTGCGGGTCCAGCCATGGAGAAGAGTTTAGACACTAGGATAAGATATGGAACACACCCATTATAAAGAAATCACATTAGGATTCTCTTTTTATGCTGTTCCTTAAAACACTAGTGCTTAGGAAATCTATTGGAGGCAGAAGCAGTCAAGGGTAGCCTAGGGTTAGGGTTAGGCTTAGGGTTAGGGTTAGCGTACGGCTTAGGGTACGGGTTCAGGGAGGGCTTCGGGTACGGCGTAGGGTATGGGTTAGGGTTAGGGTTAGGGTTAGTGTTAGGGATAGGGCTCGGTTTAGGGTACGGGTTAGGATTAAGGTACGTGTTAGGGTTAGGATAGTGGTTAGGGTTAATGTACGTGTTAGGGTTAGGGTAGTGATTAAACCTATCCCACTCTCTAGATACCCCTTAGCACGTAAAGGAATATTATTTGGGGGTCCAGCCATGGAGAAGAGTTTAGATACTAGGATAAGATAAGGAAAACACCCATTATAAAGAAAACACATTAGAATTCTCTTTTTAAGCTGCTCCTTAAACACTAGTGCTTAGGAAACCTATTGGAGGCAGAAGCAGTCAAGGGTAGCCTAGGGTTAGGGTTAGGCTTAGGGTTAGGCTTAGGGTACGGCTTAGGGTACGGGTTCGGGGAGGGCTTCGGGTACGACGTAGGGTATGGGTTAGGGTTAGGGTTAGGGTTAGTGTTAGGGTTAGGGCTCGGTGTAGGGTACGGGTTAGGATTAGGGTACGTGTTAGAGTTAGGAAAGGGGTAAGGGTTAGGGTATGCATTTGGGTTAGGGTAGTTATTAAACCTCTCCCACTCTCTAGATACCCCTTAGCACGTAAAGGAATATTATTTGGGGGTCCAGCCATGGAGAAGAGTTTAGACACTAAGATAATATAAGGAACACACACATTATAAAGAAATCACATTAGGAATCTTTTTAAAGCTGTTCCTTAAAACACTAGTTCTTAGGAAATCTATTGGAGGCAGAAGCAGTCAAGGGTAGCCTAGGGTTAGGTTAGGCTTACGGTTAGGCTTAGGGTACGGCTTAGGGTACGGGTTCGGGGAGGACTTCGGGTACGGCGTAGGGTATGTGTTAGGGTTAGGGTTAGGTTTAGTGTTAGGGTTAGGGCTCGGTTTAGGGTACGGTTTAGGATTAGGGTACGTGTTAGGGTTAGGGTAGGGGTTAGGGTTAGGGTACGTGTTAGGTTTAGGGTAGTTATTAAATCTATCCCACTCTCTAGAAACCCCTTAGCACGTAAAGGAATATTATTTGGAGTTCCAGCCATGGAGAAGAGTTTAGACACTAGGATAAGATAAGGAACACACCCGTTATAAAGAAATCACATTAGGATTCTCTTTTTAAGCTGTTCCTTAAAACACTAGTGCTTAGGAAATCTATTGGAGGCAGAAGCAGTCAAGGGTAGCCTAGGGTTAGGGTTAGGCTTAGGGTTAGGGTTAGGGTACGGATTAGGGTACGGGATCGGGGAGGGATTCGGGTACAGCGTAGGGTATGGGTTAGGCTTAGTGTTAGTGTTAGTGTTAGGGTTAGGGCTCGGTTTAGGTTACGGGTTAGGATTAGGGTACTTGTTAGGGTTAGGGTAGTCGTTAGGGTTAGTGTACGTGTTAGGGTTAGGGTAGTTATGAAACCTATCCCACTCTCTAGATACCCCTTAGCACGTAAAGGAATATTATTTGGAGGTCCATCCATGGAGAAGAGTTTAGACACTAGGATAAGATAAGGAACACACCCATTATAAAAAAATCACATTAGGATTCTCTTTTTAAGCTGTTCCTTAAAACACTAGTGCTTAGGAAATCTATTGGAGGCAGAAGCAGTCAAGGGTAGCCTAGGGTTAGGGTTAGGGTTAGGGTACGGCTTAGGGTATGGGTTCGGGTAGGGGTTCGGGCACGGCGTAGGGTATGGGTTAGGGTTAGGGTTAGGGTTAGTGTTAGGGTTAGGGCTCGGTTTAGGGTAGGTGTTAGGATTAGGGTACGTGTTAGGGTTAGGATAGTGGTTAGGGTTAATGTACGTGTTAGGGTTAGGGTAGTTATTAAGCCTATCCCATTCTCTAGATACCCCTCAGCACGTAAAGAATATTATTTGCGGGTCCAGCCATGGAGAAGAGTTTAGACACTAGGATAAGATATGGAACACACCCATTATAAAGAAATCACATTAGGATTCTCTTTTTATGCTGTTCCTTAAAACACTAGTGCTTAGGAAATCTATTGGAGGCAGAAGCAGTCAAGGGTAGCCTAGGGTTAGGGTTAGGCTTAGGGTTAGGGTTAGCGTACGGCTTAGGGTACGGGTTCGGGGAGGGCTTCGGGTACGGTGTAGGGTATGGGTTAGGGTTAAGGTTAGGGTTAGTGTTAGGGATAGGGCTCGGTTTAGGGTACGGGTTATGATTAAGGTACGTGTTAGGCTTAGGATAGTGGTTAGGGTTAATGTACGTGTTAGGGTTAGGGTAGTGATTAAACCTATCCCACTCTCTAGATACCCCTTAGCACGTAAAGGAATATTATTTGGGGGTCCAGCCATGGAGAAGAGTTTAGATACTAGGATAAGATAAGGAAAACACCCATTATAAAGACAACACATTAGAATTCTCTTTTTAAGCTGCTCCTTAAAACACAAGTGCTTAGGAAACCTATTGGAGGCAGAAGCAGTCAAGGGTAGCCTAGGGTTAGGGTTAGGCTTAGGGTTAGGCTTAGGGTACGGCTTAGGGTACGGGTTCGGGGAGGGCTTCGGGTACGATGTAGGGTATGGATTAGGGTTAGGGTTAGGGTTAGTGTTAGGGCTCGGTGCAGGGTACGGGTTAGGATTAGGGTACGTGTTAGAGTTAGGAAAGGGGTAAGGGTTAGGGTACGCATTAGGTTTAGGGTAGTTATTAAACCTATCCCACTCTCTAGATACCCCTTAGCAAGTAAAGGAATATTATTTGGGGTTCCAGCCATGGAGAAGAGTTTAGACACTAAGATAATATAAGAAACACACACATTATAAAGAAATCACATTAGGAATCTTTTTTAAGCTGTTCCTTAAAACACTAGTACGTAGGAAATCTATTGGAGGCAGAAGCAGTCAAGGGTAGCCTAGGGTTAGGTTAGGCTTACGGTTAGGCTTAGGGTACGGCTTAGGGTACGGGTTCGGGCAGGACTTCGGGTACTGCGTAGGGTATGGGTTAGGGTTAGGGTTAGGGTTAGTGTTAGGGTTAGGTCTCGGTTTAGGGTACGGTTTAGGATTAGGGTACGTGTTAGAGTTAGGAAAGGGGTAAGGGTTAGGGTACGCGTTAGCGTTAGGGTGGTTATTAAACCTATCCCACTCTCTAGATATCCCTTAGCACGTAAAGGAATATTATTTGGAGGTCCAGCCATGGAGAAGAGTTTAGACACTAGGATAAGATAAGGAACAAACCCATTATAAAGAAATCACATTAGAAATCTTTTTTAAGCTGTTCCTTAAAACACTAGTTCTTAGGAAATCTATTGGAGGCAGAAGCAGTCAAGGGTAGCCTAGGGTTAGGGTTAGGTTTAGGGTACGGCTTAGTGTATGGTTTCGGGTAGGGGTTCGGGCACGGCGTAGGTTATGGGTTAGGGTTAGTGTTAGGGTTAGTGTTAGGGTTAGGGCTCGGTTTAGGGTACGGGTTAGGATTAGGGTACGTGTTAGGGTTAGGATAGTGGTTAGGGTTAATGTACGTGTTAGGGTTAGGGTAGTTATTAAACCTATCCCATTCTCTAGATACCCCTCAGCACGTAAAGAATATTATTTGCGGGTCCAGCCATGGAGAAGAGTTTAGACACTAGGATAAGATATGGAACACACCCATTATAAAGAAATCACATTAGGATTCTCTTTTTATGCTGTTCCTTAAAACACTAGTGCTTAGGAAATCTATTGGAGGCAGAAGCAGTCAAGGGTAGCCTAGGGTTAGGGTTAGGCTTAGGGTTAGGGTTAGCGTACGGCTTAGGGTACGGGTTCAGGGAGGGCTTCGGGTACGGCGTAGGGTATGGGTTAGGGTTAGGGTTAGGGTTAGTGTTAGGGATAGGGCTCGGTTTAGGGTACGGGTTAGGATTAAGGTACGTGTTAGGGTTAGGATAGTGGTTAGGGTTAATGTACGTGTTAGGGTTAGGGTAGTGATTAAACCTATCCCACTCTCTAGATACCCCTTAGCACGTAAAGGAATATTATTTGGGGGTCCAGCCATGGAGAAGAGTTTAGATACTAGGATAAGATAAGGAAAACACCCATTATAAAGAAAACACATTAGAATTCTCTTTTTAAGCTGCTCCTTAAACACTAGTGCTTAGGAAACCTATTGGAGGCAGAAGCAGTCAAGGGTAGCCTAGGGTTAGGGTTAGGCTTAGGGTTAGGCTTAGGGTACGGCTTAGGGTACGGGTTCGGGGAGGGCTTCGGGTACGACGTAGGGTATGGGTTAGGGTTAGGGTTAGGGTTAGTGTTAGGGTTAGGGCTCGGTGTAGGGTACGGGTTAGGATTAGGGTACGTGTTAGAGTTAGGAAAGGGGTAAGGGTTAGGGTATGCATTTGGGTTAGGGTAGTTATTAAACCTCTCCCACTCTCTAGATACCCCTTAGCACGTAAAGGAATATTATTTGGGGGTCCAGCCATGGAGAAGAGTTTAGACACTAAGATAATATAAGGAACACACACATTATAAAGAAATCACATTAGGAATCTTTTTAAAGCTGTTCCTTAAAACACTAGTTCTTAGGAAATCTATTGGAGGCAGAAGCAGTCAAGGGTAGCCTAGGGTTAGGTTAGGCTTACGGTTAGGCTTAGGGTACGGCTTAGGGTACGGGTTCGGGGAGGACTTCGGGTACGGCGTAGGGTATGTGTTAGGGTTAGGGTTAGGTTTAGTGTTAGGGTTAGGGCTCGTTTTAGGGTACGGTTTAGGATTAGGGTACGTGTTAGGGTTAGGGTAGGGGTTAGGGTTAGGGTACGTGTTAGGTTTAGGGTAGTTATTAAATCTATCCCACTCTCTAGAAACCCCTTAGCACGTAAAGGAATATTATTTGGAGTTCCAGCCATGGAGAAGAGTTTAGACACTAGGATAAGATAAGGAACACACCCGTTATAAAGAAATCACATTAGGATTCTCTTTTTAAGCTGTTCCTTAAAACACTAGTGCTTAGGAAATCTATTGGAGGCAGAAGCAGTCAAGGGTAGCCTAGGGTTAGGGTTAGGCTTAGGGTTAGGGTTAGGGTACGGATTAGGGTACGGGATCGGGGAGGGATTCGGGTACAGCGTAGGGTATGGGTTAGGCTTAGTGTTAGTGTTAGTGTTAGGGTTAGGGCTCGGTTTAGGTTACGGGTTAGGATTAGGGTACTTGTTAGGGTTAGGGTAGTCGTTAGGGTTAGTGTACGTGTTAGGGTTAGGGTAGTTATGAAACCTATCCCACTCTCTAGATACCCCTTAGCACGTAAAGGAATATTATTTGGAGGTCCATCCATGGAGAAGAGTTTAGACACTAGGATAAGATAAGGAACACACCCATTATAAAAAAATCACATTAGGATTCTCTTTTTAAGCTGTTCCTTAAAACACTAGTGCTTAGGAAATCTATTGGAGGCAGAAGCAGTCAAGGGTAGCCTAGGGTTAGGGTTAGGGTTAGGGTACGGCTTAGGGTATGGGTTCGGGTAGGGGTTCGGGCACGGCGTAGGGTATGGGTTAGGGTTAGGGTTAGGGTTAGTGTTAGGGTTAGGGCTCGGTTTAGGGTAGGTGTTAGGATTAGGGTACGTGTTAGGGTTAGGATAGTGGTTAGGGTTAATGTACGTGTTAGGGTTAGGGTAGTTATTAAGCCTATCCCATTCTCTAGATACCCCTCAGCACGTAAAGAATATTATTTGCGGGTCCAGCCATGGAGAAGAGTTTAGACACTAGGATAAGATATGGAACACACCCATTATAAAGAAATCACATTAGGATTCTCTTTTTATGCTGTTCCTTAAAACACTAGTGCTTAGGAAATCTATTGGAGGCAGAAGCAGTCAAGGGTAGCCTAGGGTTAGGGTTAGGCTTAGGGTTAGGGTTAGCGTACGGCTTAGGGTACGGGTTCGGGGAGGGCTTCGGGTACGGTGTAGGGTATGGGTTAGGGTTAGGGTTAGGGTTAGTGTTAGGGATAGGGCTCGGTTTAGGGTACGGGTTATGATTAAGGTACGTGTTAGGCTTAGGATAGTGGTTAGGGTTAATGTACGTGTTAGGGTTAGGGTAGTGATTAAACCTATCCCACTCTCTAGATACCCCTTAGCACGTAAAGGAATATTATTTGGGGGTCCAGCCATGGAGAAGAGTTTAGATACTAGGATAAGATAAGGAAAACACCCATTATAAAGACAACACATTAGAATTCTCTTTTTAAGCTGCTCCTTAAAACACAAGTGCTTAGGAAACCTATTGGAGGCAGAAGCAGTCAAGGGTAGCCTAGGGTTAGGGTTAGGCTTAGGGTTAGGCTTAGGGTACGGCTTAGGGTACGGGTTCGGGGAGGGCTTCGGGTACGATGTAGGGTATGGATTAGGGTTAGGGTTAGGGTTAGTGTTAGGGCTCGGTGCAGGGTACGGGTTAGGATTAGGGTACGTGTTAGAGTTAGGAAAGGGGTAAGGGTTAGGGTACGCATTAGGTTTAGGGTAGTTATTAAACCTATCCCACTCTCTAGATACCCCTTAGCAAGTAAAGGAATATTATTTGGGGTTCCAGCCATGGAGAAGAGTTTAGACACTAAGATAATATAAGAAACACACACATTATAAAGAAATCACATTAGGAATCTTTTTTAAGCTGTTCCTTAAAACACTAGTACGTAGGAAATCTATTGGAGGCAGAAGCAGTCAAGGGTAGCCTAGGGTTAGGTTAGGCTTACGGTTAGGCTTAGGGTACGGCTTAGGGTACGGGTTCGGGCAGGACTTCGGGTACTGCGTAGGGTATGGGTTAGGGTTAGGGTTAGGGTTAGTGTTAGGGTTAGGTCTCGGTTTAGGGTACGGTTTAGGATTAGGGTACGTGTTAGAGTTAGGAAAGGGGTAAGGGTTAGGGTACGCGTTAGCGTTAGGGTGGTTATTAAACCTATCCCACTCTCTAGATATCCCTTAGCACGTAAAGGAATATTATTTGGAGGTCCAGCCATGGAGAAGAGTTTAGACACTAGGATAAGATAAGGAACAAACCCATTATAAAGAAATCACATTAGAAATCTTTTTTAAGCTGTTCCTTAAAACACTAGTTCTTAGGAAATCTATTGGAGGCAGAAGCAGTCAAGGGTAGCCTAGGGTTAGGGTTAGGTTTAGGGTACGGCTTAGTGTATGGTTTCGGGTAGGGGTTCGGGCACGGCGTAGGTTATGGGTTAGGGTTAGTGTTAGGGTTAGTGTTAGGGTTAGGGCTCGGTTTAGGGTACGGGTTAGGATTAGGGTACGTGTTAGGGTTAGGATAGTGGTTAGGGTTAATGTACGTGTTAGGGTTAGGGTAGTTATTAAACCTATCCCATTCTCTAGATACCCCTCAGCACGTAAAGAATATTATTTGCGGGTCCAGCCATGGAGAAGAGTTTAGACACTAGGATAAGATATGGAACACACCCATTATAAAGAAATCACATTAGGATTCTCTTTTTATGCTGTTCCTTAAAACACTAGTGCTTAGGAAATCTATTGGAGGCAGAAGCAGTCAAGGGTAGCCTAGGGTTAGGGTTAGGCTTAGGGTTAGGGTTAGCGTACGGCTTAGGGTACGGGTTCAGGGAGGGCTTCGGGTACGGCGTAGGGTATGGGTTAGGGTTAGGGTTAGGGTTAGTGTTAGGGATAGGGCTCGGTTTAGGGTACGGGTTAGGATTAAGGTACGTGTTAGGGTTAGGATAGTGGTTAGGGTTAATGTACGTGTTAGGGTTAGGGTAGTGATTAAACCTATCCCACTCTCTAGATACCCCTTAGCACGTAAAGGAATATTATTTGGGGGTCCAGCCATGGAGAAGAGTTTAGATACTAGGATAAGATAAGGAAAACACCCATTATAAAGAAAACACATTAGAATTCTCTTTTTAAGCTGCTCCTTAAACACTAGTGCTTAGGAAACCTATTGGAGGCAGAAGCAGTCAAGGGTAGCCTAGGGTTAGGGTTAGGCTTAGGGTTAGGCTTAGGGTACGGCTTAGGGTACGGGTTCGGGGAGGGCTTCGGGTACGACGTAGGGTATGGGTTAGGGTTAGGGTTAGGGTTAGTGTTAGGGTTAGGGCTCGGTGTAGGGTACGGGTTAGGATTAGGGTACGTGTTAGAGTTAGGAAAGGGGTAAGGGTTAGGGTATGCATTAGGGTTAGGATAGTTATTAAACCTCTCCCACTCTCTAGATACCCCTTAGCACGTAAAGGAATATTATTTGGGGGTCCAGCCATGGAGAAGAGTTTAGACACTAAGATAATATAAGGAACACACACATTATAAAGAAATCACATTAGGAATCTTTTTAAAGCTGTTCCTTAAAACACTAGTTCTTAGGAAATCTATTGGAGGCAGAAGCAGTCAAGGGTAGCCTAGGGTTAGGTTAGGCTTACGGTTAGGCTTAGGGTACGGCTTAGGGTACGGGTTCGGGGAGGACTTCGGGTACGGCGTAGGGTATGTGTTAGGGTTAGGGTTAGGTTTAGTGTTAGGGTTAGGGCTCGGTTTAGGGTACGGTTTAGGATTAGGGTACGTGTTAGGGTTAGGGTAGGGGTTAGGGTTAGGGTACGTGTTAGGTTTAGGGTAGTTATTAAATCTATCCCACTCTCTAGAAACCCCTTAGCACGTAAAGGAATATTATTTGGAGGTCCAGTCCTGGTGAAGAGTTTAGACACTAGGATAAGATAAGGAACACACCCATTATAAAGAAATCACATTAGGATTCTCTTTTTAAGCTCTTCTTTAAAACATTAGTGCTTAGGAAATCTATTGGAGGCAGAAGCAGTCAAGGGTAGCCTAGGGTTAGGGTTAGGCTTAGGGTTAGGGTTAGGGTACGGCTTAGGGTACGGGTTCGGGGAGGGCTTCTGGTATGGCGTAGGGTATGGGTTAGGGTTAGGGTTAGGGTTAGTGTTAGGGATAGGGCTCGGTTTAGGGTACGTGTTAGGATTAAGGTGCGTTTTAGGGTTAGGATAGTGGTTAGGGTTAATGTACGTATTAGGGTTAGGGTAGTGATTAAACCTATCCCACTCTCTAGATACCCATTAGCACGTAAATAAATATTATTTGGGGGTCCAGCCATGGAGAAGAGTTTAGATACTAGGATAAGATAAGGAAAACACCCATTATAAAGAAATCACATTAGAATTCTCTTTTTAAGCTGTTCCTTAAGACACTAGTGCTTAGGAAACCTATTGGAGGCAGAAGCAGTCAAGGGTAGCCTAGGGTTAGGGTTAGGCTTAGGGTTAGGCTTAGGGTACGGCTTAGGGTACGGGTTCGGGGAGGTCTTCGGGTATGGCGTAGGGTATGGGTTAGGGTTAGGGTTAGGGTTAATGTTAGGGTTAGGGCTTTGTTTAGGGTTCGGTTTAGGATTAGGGTACGTGTTAGGGTTAGGGTAGGGGTTAGGGTTAGGGTACGTGTTAGGGTTAGGGTAGATATTAAAGCTATCCCACTCTCTAGATACCCCTTAGAACATAAAGAATATTATTTGGGGGTCCAGCCATGGAGAAGAGTTTAGACACTAGGATAAGATAAGGAACACACCCGTTATAAAGAAATCACATTAGGATTCTCTTTTTAAGCTGTTCCTTAAAACACTAGTGCTTAGGAAATCTATTGGAGGCAGAAGCAGTCAAGGGTAGCCTAGGGTTAGGGTTAGGCTTAGGGTTAGGGTTAGGGTACGGCTTAGGGTATGTGTTCGGGGAGGTCTTCGGGTATGGCGTAGGGTATGGGTTAGGGTTAGGGTTAGGGTTAGTGTTAGGGTTAGGGCTTTGTTTAGGGTACGGTTTAGGATTAGGGTACGTGTTAGGGTTAGGGTAGGGGTTAGGGTTAGGGTACGTGTTAGGGTTAGGGTAGATATTAAACCTATCCCACTCTCTAGATACCCCTTAGAACATAAAGAATATTATTTGGGGGTCCAGCCATGGAGAAGAGTTTAGACACTAGGATAAGATAAGGAACACACCCGTTATAAAGAAATCACATTAGGATTCTCTTTTTAAGCTGTTCCTTAAAACACTAGTGCTTAGGAAATCTATTGGAGGCAGAAGCAGTCAAGGGTAGCCTAGGGTTAGGGTTAGGCTTAGGGTTAGGGTTAGCGTACGGCTTAGGGTACGGGTTCGGGGAGGGCTTCGGGTACGGCGTAGGGTATGGGTTAGGGTTAGGGTTAGGGTTAGTGTTAGGGATAGGGCTCGGTTTAGGGTACGGGTTAGGATTAAGGTACGTGTTAGGGTTAGGATAGTGGTTAGGGTTAATGTACGTGTTAGGGTTAGGGTAGTGATTAAACCTATCCCACTCTCTAGATACCCCTTAGCACGTAAAGGAATATTATTTGGGGGTCCAGCCATGGAGAAGAGTTTAGATACTAGGATAAGATAAGGAAAACACCCATTATAAAGAAAACACATTAGAATTCTCTTTTTAAGCTGCTCCTTAAAACACTAGTGCTTAGGAAACCTATTGGAGGCAGAAGCAGTCAAGGGTAGCCTAGGGTTAGGGTTAGGCTTAGGGTTAGGCTTAGGGTACGGCTTAGGGTACGGGTTCGGGGAGGGCTTCGGGTACGATGTAGGGTATGGATTCGGGTTAGGGTTAGGGTTAGTGTTAGGGCTCGGTGTAGGGTACGGGTTAGGATTAGGGTACGTGTTAGAGTTAGGAAAGGGGTAAGGGTTAGGGTACGCATTAGGGTTAGGGTAGTTATTAAACCTCTCCCACTCTCTAGATACCCCTTAGCACGTAAAGGAATATTATTTGGGGGTCCAGCCATGGAGAAGAGTTTAGACACTAAGATAATATAAGGAACACACACATTATAAAGAAATCACATTAGGAATCTTTTTAAAGCTGTTCCTTAAAACACTAGTTCTTAGGAAATCTATTGGAGGCAGAAGCAGTCAAGGGTAGCCTAGGGTTAGGTTAGGCTTACGGTTAGGCTTAGGGTACGGCTTAGGGTACGGGTTCGGGGAGGACTTCGGGTACGGCGTAGGGTATGTGTTAGGGTTAGGGTTAGGTTTAGTGTTAGGGTTAGGGCTCGGTTTAGGGTACGGTTTAGGATTAGGGTACGTGTTAGGGTTAGGGTAGGGGTTAGGGTTAGGGTACGTGTTAGGTTTAGGGTAGTTATTAAATCTATCCCACTCTCTAGAAACCCCTTAGCACGTAAAGGAATATTATTTGGAGTTCCAGCCATGGAGAAGAGTTTAGACACTAGGATAAGATAAGGAACACACCCGTTATAAAGAAATCACATTAGGATTCTCTTTTTAAGCTGTTCCTTAAAACACTAGTGCTTAGGAAATCTATTGGAGGCAGAAGCAGTCAAGGGTAGCCTAGGGTTAGGGTTAGGCTTAGGGTTAGGGTTAGGGTACGGATTAGGGTACGGGATCGGGGAGGGATTCGGGTACAGCGTAGGGTATGGGTTAGGCTTAGTGTTAGTGTTAGTGTTAGGGTTAGGGCTCGGTTTAGGTTACGGGTTAGGATTAGGGTACTTGTTAGGGTTAGGGTAGTCGTTAGGGTTAGTGTACGTGTTAGGGTTAGGGTAGTTATGAAACCTATCCCACTCTCTAGATACCCCTTAGCACGTAAAGGAATATTATTTGGAGGTCCATCCATGGAGAAGAGTTTAGACACTAGGATAAGATAAGGAACACACCCATTATAAAAAAATCACATTAGGATTCTCTTTTTAAGCTGTTCCTTAAAACACTAGTGCTTAGGAAATCTATTGGAGGCAGAAGCAGTCAAGGGTAGCCTAGGGTTAGGGTTAGGGTTAGGGTACGGCTTAGGGTATGGGTTCGGGTAGGGGTTCGGGCACGGCGTAGGGTATGGGTTAGGGTTAGGGTTAGGGTTAGTGTTAGGGTTAGGGCTCGGTTTAGGGTAGGTGTTAGGATTAGGGTACGTGTTAGGGTTAGGATAGTGGTTAGGGTTAATGTACGTGTTAGGGTTAGGGTAGTTATTAAGCCTATCCCATTCTCTAGATACCCCTCAGCACGTAAAGAATATTATTTGCGGGTCCAGCCATGGAGAAGAGTTTAGACACTAGGATAAGATATGGAACACACCCATTATAAAGAAATCACATTAGGATTCTCTTTTTATGCTGTTCCTTAAAACACTCGTGCTTAGGAAATCTATTGGAGGCAGAAGCAGTCAAGGGTAGCCTAGGGTTAGGGTTAGGCTTAGGGTTAGGGTTAGCGTACGGCTTAGGGTACGGGTTCGGGGAGGGCTTCGGGTACGGTGTAGGGTATGGGTTAGGGTTAGGGTTAGGGTTAGTGTTAGGGATAGGGCTCGGTTTAGGGTACGGGTTATGATTAAGGTACGTGTTAGGCTTAGGATAGTGGTTAGGGTTAATGTACGTGTTAGGGTTAGGGTAGTGATTAAACCTATCCCACTCTCTAGATACCCCTTAGCACGTAAAGGAATATTATTTGGGGGTCCAGCCATGGAGAAGAGTTTAGATACTAGGATAAGATAAGGAAAACACCCATTATAAAGACAACACATTAGAATTCTCTTTTTAAGCTGCTCCTTAAAACACAAGTGCTTAGGAAACCTATTGGAGGCAGAAGCAGTCAAGGGTAGCCTAGGGTTAGGGTTAGGCTTAGGGTTAGGCTTAGGGTACGGCTTAGGGTACGGGTTCGGGGAGGGCTTCGGGTACGATGTAGGGTATGGATTAGGGTTAGGGTTAGGGTTAGTGTTAGGGCTCGGTGCAGGGTACGGGTTAGGATTAGGGTACGTGTTAGAGTTAGGAAAGGGGTAAGGGTTAGGGTACGCATTAGGTTTAGGGTAGTTATTAAACCTATCCCACTCTCTAGATACCCCTTAGCAAGTAAAGGAATATTATTTGGGGTTCCAGCCATGGAGAAGAGTTTAGACACTAAGATAATATAAGAAACACACACATTATAAAGAAATCACATTAGGAATCTTTTTTAAGCTGTTCCTTAAAACACTAGTACGTAGGAAATCTATTGGAGGCAGAAGCAGTCAAGGGTAGCCTAGGGTTAGGTTAGGCTTACGGTTAGGCTTAGGGTACGGCTTAGGGTACGGGTTCGGGCAGGACTTCGGGTACTGCGTAGGGTATGGGTTAGGGTTAGGGTTAGGGTTAGTGTTAGGGTTAGGTCTCGGTTTAGGGTACGGTTTAGGATTAGGGTACGTGTTAGAGTTAGGAAAGGGGTAAGGGTTAGGGTACGCGTTAGCGTTAGGGTGGTTATTAAACCTATCCCACTCTCTAGATATCCCTTAGCACGTAAAGGAATATTATTTGGAGGTCCAGCCATGGAGAAGAGTTTAGACACTAGGATAAGATAAGGAACAAACCCATTATAAAGAAATCACATTAGAAATCTTTTTTAAGCTGTTCCTTAAAACACTAGTTCTTAGGAAATCTATTGGAGGCAGAAGCAGTCAAGGGTAGACTAGGGTTAGGGTTAGGTTTAGGGTACGGCTTAGTGTATGGTTTCGGGTAGGGGTTCGGGCACGGCGTAGGTTATGGGTTAGGGTTAGTGTTAGGGTTAGTGTTAGGGTTAGGGCTCGGTTTAGGGTACGGGTTAGGATTAGGGTACGTGTTAGGGTTAGGATAGTGGTTAGGGTTAATGTACGTGTTAGGGTTAGGGTAGTTATTAAACCTATCCCATTCTCTAGATACCCCTCAGCACGTAAAGAATATTATTTGCGGGTCCAGCCATGGAGAAGAGTTTAGACACTAGGATAAGATATGGAACACACCCATTATAAAGAAATCACATTAGGATTCTCTTTTTATGCTGTTCCTTAAAACACTAGTGCTTAGGAAATCTATTGGAGGCAGAAGCAGTCAAGGGTAGCCTAGGGTTAGGGTTAGGCTTAGGGTTAGGGTTAGCGTACGGCTTAGGGTACGGGTTCAGGGAGGGCTTCGGGTACGGCGTAGGGTATGGGTTAGGGTTAGGGTTAGGGTTAGTGTTAGGGATAGGGCTCGGTTTAGGGTACGGGTTAGGATTAAGGTACGTGTTAGGGTTAGGATAGTGGTTAGGGTTAATGTACGTGTTAGGGTTAGGGTAGTGATTAAACCTATCCCACTCTCTAGATACCCCTTAGCACGTAAAGGAATATTATTTGGGGGTCCAGCCATGGAGAAGAGTTTAGATACTAGGATAAGATAAGGAAAACACCCATTATAAAGAAAACACATTAGAATTCTCTTTTTAAGCTGCTCCTTAAACACTAGTGCTTAGGAAACCTATTGGAGGCAGAAGCAGTCAAGGGTAGCCTAGGGTTAGGGTTAGGCTTAGGGTTAGGCTTAGGGTACGGCTTAGGGTACGGGTTCGGGGAGGGCTTCGGGTACGACGTAGGGTATGGGTTAGGGTTAGGGTTAGGGTTAGTGTTAGGGTTAGGGCTCGGTGTAGGGTACGGGTTAGGATTAGGGTACGTGTTAGAGTTAGGAAAGGGGTAAGGGTTAGGGTATGCATTTGGGTTAGGGTAGTTATTAAACCTCTCCCACTCTCTAGATACCCCTTAGCACGTAAAGGAATATTATTTGGGGGTCCAGCCATGGAGAAGAGTTTAGACACTAAGATAATATAAGGAACACACACATTATAAAGAAATCACATTAGGAATCTTTTTAAAGCTGTTCCTTAAAACACTAGTTCTTAGGAAATCTATTGGAGGCAGAAGCAGTCAAGGGTAGCCTAGGGTTAGGTTAGGCTTACGGTTAGGCTTAGGGTACGGCTTAGGGTACGGGTTCGGGGAGGACTTCGGGTACGGCGTAGGGTATGTGTTAGGGTTAGGGTTAGGTTTAGTGTTAGGGTTAGGGCTCGGTTTAGGGTACGGTTTAGGATTAGGGTACGTGTTAGGGTTAGGGTAGGGGTTAGGGTTAGGGTACGTGTTAGGTTTAGGGTAGTTATTAAATCTATCCCACTCTCTAGAAACCCCTTAGCACGTAAAGGAATATTATTTGGAGTTCCAGCCATGGAGAAGAGTTTAGACACTAGGATAAGATAAGGAACACACCCGTTATAAAGAAATCACATTAGGATTCTCTTTTTAAGCTGTTCCTTAAAACACTAGTGCTTAGGAAATCTATTGGAGGCAGAAGCAGTCAAGGGTAGCCTAGGGTTAGGGTTAGGCTTAGGGTTAGGGTTAGGGTACGGATTAGGGTACGGGATCGGGGAGGGATTCGGGTACAGCGTAGGGTATGGGTTAGGCTTAGTGTTAGTGTTAGTGTTAGGGTTAGGGCTCGGTTTAGGTTACGGGTTAGGATTAGGGTACTTGTTAGGGTTAGGGTAGTCGTTAGGGTTAGTGTACGTGTTAGGGTTAGGGTAGTTATGAAACCTATCCCACTCTCTAGATACCCCTTAGCACGTAAAGGAATATTATTTGGAGGTCCATCCATGGAGAAGAGTTTAGACACTAGGATAAGATAAGGAACACACCCATTATAAAAAAATCACATTAGGATTCTCTTTTTAAGCTGTTCCTTAAAACACTAGTGCTTAGGAAATCTATTGGAGGCAGAAGCAGTCAAGGGTAGCCTAGGGTTAGGGTTAGGGTTAGGGTACGGCTTAGGGTATGGGTTCGGGTAGGGGTTCGGGCACGGCGTAGGGTATGGGTTAGGGTTAGGGTTAGGGTTAGTGTTAGGGTTAGGGCTCGGTTTAGGGTAGGTGTTAGGATTAGGGTACGTGTTAGGGTTAGGATAGTGGTTAGGGTTAATGTACGTGTTAGGGTTAGGGTAGTTATTAAGCCTATCCCATTCTCTAGATACCCCTCAGCACGTAAAGAATATTATTTGCGGGTCCAGCCATGGAGAAGAGTTTAGACACTAGGATAAGATATGGAACACACCCATTATAAAGAAATCACATTAGGATTCTCTTTTTATGCTGTTCCTTAAAACACTAGTGCTTAGGAAATCTATTGGAGGCAGAAGCAGTCAAGGGTAGCCTAGGGTTAGGGTTAGGCTTAGGGTTAGGGTTAGCGTACGGCTTAGGGTACGGGTTCGGGGAGGGCTTCGGGTACGGTGTAGGGTATGGGTTAGGGTTAGGGTTAGGGTTAGTGTTAGGGATAGGGCTCGGTTTAGGGTACGGGTTATGATTAAGGTACGTGTTAGGCTTAGGATAGTGGTTAGGGTTAATGTACGTGTTAGGGTTAGGGTAGTGATTAAACCTATCCCACTCTCTAGATACCCCTTAGCACGTAAAGGAATATTATTTGGGGGTCCAGCCATGGAGAAGAGTTTAGATACTAGGATAAGATAAGGAAAACACCCATTATAAAGACAACACATTAGAATTCTCTTTTTAAGCTGCTCCTTAAAACACAAGTGCTTAGGAAACCTATTGGAGGCAGAAGCAGTCAAGGGTAGCCTAGGGTTAGGGTTAGGCTTAGGGTTAGGCTTAGGGTACGGCTTAGGGTACGGGTTCGGGGAGGGCTTCGGGTACGATGTAGGGTATGGATTAGGGTTAGGGTTAGGGTTAGTGTTAGGGCTCGGTGCAGGGTACGGGTTAGGATTAGGGTACGTGTTAGAGTTAGGAAAGGGGTAAGGGTTAGGGTACGCATTAGGTTTAGGGTAGTTATTAAACCTATCCCACTCTCTAGATACCCCTTAGCAAGTAAAGGAATATTATTTGGGGTTCCAGCCATGGAGAAGAGTTTAGACACTAAGATAATATAAGAAACACACACATTATAAAGAAATCACATTAGGAATCTTTTTTAAGCTGTTCCTTAAAACACTAGTACGTAGGAAATCTATTGGAGGCAGAAGCAGTCAAGGGTAGCCTAGGGTTAGGTTAGGCTTACGGTTAGGCTTAGGGTACGGCTTAGGGTACGGGTTCGGGCAGGACTTCGGGTACTGCGTAGGGTATGGGTTAGGGTTAGGGTTAGGGTTAGTGTTAGGGTTAGGTCTCGGTTTAGGGTACGGTTTAGGATTAGGGTACGTGTTAGAGTTAGGAAAGGGGTAAGGGTTAGGGTACGCGTTAGCGTTAGGGTGGTTATTAAACCTATCCCACTCTCTAGATATCCCTTAGCACGTAAAGGAATATTATTTGGAGGTCCAGCCATGGAGAAGAGTTTAGACACTAGGATAAGATAAGGAACAAACCCATTATAAAGAAATCACATTAGAAATCTTTTTTAAGCTGTTCCTTAAAACACTAGTTCTTAGGAAATCTATTGGAGGCAGAAGCAGTCAAGGGTAGCCTAGGGTTAGGGTTAGGTTTAGGGTACGGCTTAGTGTATGGTTTCGGGTAGGGGTTCGGGCACGGCGTAGGTTATGGGTTAGGGTTAGTGTTAGGGTTAGTGTTAGGGTTAGGGCTCGGTTTAGGGTACGGGTTAGGATTAGGGTACGTGTTAGGGTTAGGATAGTGGTTAGGGTTAATGTACGTGTTAGGGTTAGGGTAGTTATTAAACCTATCCCATTCTCTAGATACCCCTCAGCACGTAAAGAATATTATTTGCGGGTCCAGCCATGGAGAAGAGTTTAGACACTAGGATAAGATATGGAACACACCCATTATAAAGAAATCACATTAGGATTCTCTTTTTATGCTGTTCCTTAAAACACTAGTGCTTAGGAAATCTATTGGAGGCAGAAGCAGTCAAGGGTAGCCTAGGGTTAGGGTTAGGCTTAGGGTTAGGGTTAGCGTACGGCTTAGGGTACGGGTTCAGGGAGGGCTTCGGGTACGGCGTAGGGTATGGGTTAGGGTTAGGGTTAGGGTTAGTGTTAGGGATAGGGCTCGGTTTAGGGTACGGGTTAGGATTAAGGTACGTGTTAGGGTTAGGATAGTGGTTAGGGTTAATGTACGTGTTAGGGTTAGGGTAGTGATTAAACCTATCCCACTCTCTAGATACCCCTTAGCACGTAAAGGAATATTATTTGGGGGTCCAGCCATGGAGAAGAGTTTAGATACTAGGATAAGATAAGGAAAACACCCATTATAAAGAAAACACATTAGAATTCTCTTTTTAAGCTGCTCCTTAAACACTAGTGCTTAGGAAACCTATTGGAGGCAGAAGCAGTCAAGGGTAGCCTAGGGTTAGGGTTAGGCTTAGGGTTAGGCTTAGGGTACGGCTTAGGGTACGGGTTCGGGGAGGGCTTCGGGTACGACGTAGGGTATGGGTTAGGGTTAGGGTTAGGGTTAGTGTTAGGGTTAGGGCTCGGTGTAGGGTACGGGTTAGGATTAGGGTACGTGTTAGAGTTAGGAAAGGGGTAAGGGTTAGGGTATGCATTAGGGTTAGGATAGTTATTAAACCTCTCCCACTCTCTAGATACCCCTTAGCACGTAAAGGAATATTATTTGGGGGTCCAGCCATGGAGAAGAGTTTAGACACTAAGATAATATAAGGAACACACACATTATAAAGAAATCACATTAGGAATCTTTTTAAAGCTGTTCCTTAAAACACTAGTTCTTAGGAAATCTATTGGAGGCAGAAGCAGTCAAGGGTAGCCTAGGGTTAGGTTAGGCTTACGGTTAGGCTTAGGGTACGGCTTAGGGTACGGGTTCGGGGAGGACTTCGGGTACGGCGTAGGGTATGTGTTAGGGTTAGGGTTAGGTTTAGTGTTAGGGTTAGGGCTCGGTTTAGGGTACGGTTTAGGATTAGGGTACGTGTTAGGGTTAGGGTAGGGGTTAGGGTTAGGGTACGTGTTAGGTTTAGGGTAGTTATTAAATCTATCCCACTCTCTAGAAACCCCTTAGCACGTAAAGGAATATTATTTGGAGGTCCAGCCCTGGTGAAGAGTTTAGACACTAGGATAAGATAAGGAACACACCCATTATAAAGAAATCACATTAGGATTCTCTTTTTAAGCTCTTCTTTAAAACATTAGTGCTTAGGAAATCTATTGGAGGCAGAAGCAGTCAAGGGTAGCCTAGGGTTAGGGTTAGGCTTAGGGTTAGGGTTAGGGTACGGCTTAGGGTACGGGTTCGGGGAGGGCTTCTGGTATGGCGTAGGGTATGGGTTAGGGTTAGGGTTAGGGTTAGTGTTAGGGATAGGGCTCGGTTTAGGGTACGTGTTAGGATTAAGGTGCGTTTTAGGGTTAGGATAGTGGTTAGGGTTAATGTACGTATTAGGGTTAGGGTAGTGATTAAACCTATCCCACTCTCTAGATACCCATTAGCACGTAAAGAAATATTATTTGGGGGTCCAGCCATGGAGAAGAGTTTAGATACTAGGATAAGATAAGGAAAACACCCATTATAAAGAAATCACATTAGAATTCTCTTTTTAAGCTGTTCCTTAAGACACTAGTGCTTAGGAAACCTATTGGAGGCAGAAGCAGTCAAGGGTAGCCTAGGGTTAGGTTTAGGCTTAGGGTTAGGCTTAGGGTACGGCTTAGGGTACGGGTTCGGGGAGGTCTTCGGGTATGGCGTAGGGTATGGGTTAGGGTTAGGGTTAGGGTTAATGTTAGGGTTAGGGCTTTGTTTAGGGTTCGGTTTAGGATTAGGGTACGTGTTAGGGTTAGGGTAGGGGTTAGGGTTAGGGTACGTGTTAGGGTTAGGGTAGATATTAAAGCTATCCCACTCTCTAGATACCCCTTAGAACATAAAGAATATTATTTGGGGGTCCAGCCATGGAGAAGAGTTTAGACACTAGGATAAGATAAGGAACACACCCGTTATAAAGAAATCACATTAGGATTCTCTTTTTAAGCTGTTCCTTAAAACACTAGTGCTTAGGAAATCTATTGGAGGCAGAAGCAGTCAAGGGTAGCCTAGGGTTAGGGTTAGGCTTAGGGTTAGGGTTAGGGTACGGCTTAGGGTATGTGTTCGGGGAGGTCTTCGGGTATGGCGTAGGGTATGGGTTAGGGTTAGGGTTAGGGTTAGTGTTAGGGTTAGGGCTTTGTTTAGGGTACGGTTTAGGATTAGGGTACGTGTTAGGGTTAGGGTAGGGGTTAGGGTTAGGGTACGTGTTAGGGTTAGGGTAGATATTAAACCTATCCCACTCTCTAGATACCCCTTAGAACATAAAGAATATTATTTGGGGGTCCAGCCATGGAGAAGAGTTTAGACACTAGGATAAGATAAGGAACACACCCGTTATAAAGAAATCACATTAGGATTCTCTTTTTAAGCTGTTCCTTAAAACACTAGTGCTTAGGAAATCTATTGGAGGCAGAAGCAGTCAAGGGTAGCCTAGGGTTAGGGTTAGGCTTAGGGTTAGGGTTAGCGTACGGCTTAGGGTACGGGTTCGGGGAGGGCTTCGGGTACGGCGTAGGGTATGGGTTAGGGTTAGGGTTAGGGTTAGTGTTAGGGATAGGGCTCGGTTTAGGGTACGGGTTAGGATTAAGGTACGTGTTAGGGTTAGGATAGTGGTTAGGGTTAATGTACGTGTTAGGGTTAGGGTAGTGATTAAACCTATCCCACTCTCTAGATACCCCTTAGCACGTAAAGGAATATTATTTGGGGGTCCAGCCATGGAGAAGAGTTTAGATACTAGGATAAGATAAGGAAAACACCCATTATAAAGAAAACACATTAGAATTCTCTTTTTAAGCTGCTCCTTAAAACACTAGTGCTTAGGAAACCTATTGGAGGCAGAAGCAGTCAAGGGTAGCCTAGGGTTAGGGTTAGGCTTAGGGTTAGGCTTAGGGTACGGCTTAGGGTACGGGTTCGGGGAGGGCTTCGGGTACGATGTAGGGTATGGATTCGGGTTAGGGTTAGGGTTAGTGTTAGGGCTCGGTGTAGGGTACGGGTTAGGATTAGGGTACGTGTTAGAGTTAGGAAAGGGGTAAGGGTTAGGGTACGCATTAGGGTTAGGGTAGTTATTAAACCTATCCCACTCTCTAGATACCCCTTAGCAAGTAAAGGAATATTATTTGGGGTTCCAGCCATGGAGAAGAGTTTAGACACTAAGATAATATAAGAAACACACACATTATAAAGATATCACATTAGGAATCTTTTTTAAGCTGTTCCTTAAAACACTAGTTCTTAGGAAATCTATTGGAGGCAGAAGCAGTCAAGGGTAGCCTAGGGTTAGGTTAGGCTTACGGTTAGGCTTAGGGTACGGCTTAGGGTACGGGTTCGGGCAGGACTTCGGGTACTGCGTAGGGTATGGGTTAGGGTTAGGGTTAGGGTTAGTGTTAGGGTTAGGTCTCGGTTTAGGGTACGGTTTAGGATTAGGGTACGTGTTAGGGTTAGGGTAGGGGTTAGGGTTAGGGTACGCGTTAGCGTTAGGGTGGTTATTAAACCTATCCCACTCTCTAGATATCCCTTAGCACGTAAAGGAATATTATTTGGAGGTCCAGCCATGGAGAAGAGTTTAGACACTAGGATAAGATAAGGAACACACCCATTATAAAGAAATCACATTAGGAATCTTTTTTAAGCTATTCCTTAAAACACTAGTTCTTAGGAAATCTATTGGAGGCAGAAGCAGTCAAGGGTAGCCTAGGGTTAGGGTTAGGTTTAGGGTACGGCTTAGGGTATGGTTTCGGGTAGGGGTTCGGGCACGGCGTAGGGTATGGGTTAGGGTTAGGGTTAGGGTTAGTGTTAGGGTTAGGGCTCGGTTTAGGGTACGGGTTAGGATTATGGTACGTGTTAGGGTTAGGATAGTGGTTAGGGTTAATGTACGTGTTAGGGTTAGGGTAGTTATTAAACCTATCCCATTCTCTAGATACCCCTCAGCACGTAAAGAATATTATTTGCGGGTCCAGCCATGGAGAAGAGTTTAGACACTAGGATAAGATATGGAACACACCCATTATAAAGAAATCACATTAGGATTCTCTTTTTATGCTGTTCCTTAAAACACTAGTGCTTAGGAAATCTATTGGAGGCAGAAGCAGTCAAGGGTAGCCTAGGGTTAGGGTTAGGCTTAGGGTTAGGGTTAGCGTACGGCTTAGGGTACGGGTTCGGGAGGGCTTCGGGTACGGCGTAGGGTATGGGTTAGGGTTAGGGTTAGGGTTAGTGTTAGGGATAGGGCTCGGTTTAGGGTACGGGTTAGGATTAAGGTACGTGTTAGGGTTAGGATAGTGGTTAGGGTTAATGTACGTGTTAGGGTTAGGGTAGTGATTAAACCTATCCCACTCTCTAGATACCCCTTAGCACGTAAAGGAATATTATTTGGGGGTCCAGCCATTGAGAAGAGTTTAGATACTAGGATAAGATAAGGAAAACACCCATTATAAAGAAAACACATTAGAATTCTCTTTTTAAGCTGCTCCTTAAACACTAGTGCTTAGGAAACCTATTGGAGGCAGAAGCAGTCAAGAGTAGCCTAGGGTTAGGGTTAGGCTTAGGGTTAGGCTTAGGGTACGGCTTAGGGTACGGGTTCGGGGAGGGCTTCGGGTACGACGTAGGGTATGGGTTAGGGTTAGGGTTAGGGTTAGTGTTAGGGTTAGGGCTCGGTGTAGGGTACGGGTTAGGATTAGGGTACGTGTTAGAGTTAGGAAAGGGGTAAGGGTTAGGGTACGCATTAGGGTTAGGGTAGTTATTAAACCTATCCCACTCTCTAGATACCCCTTAGCACGTAAAGGAATATTATTTGGGGGTCCAGCCATGGAGAAGAGTTTAGACACTAAGATAATATAAGGAACACACCCATTATAAAGAAATCACATTAGAATTCTCTTTTTAAGCTGTTCCTTAAAACACTAGTGCTTAGGAAACCTATTGTAGGCAGAAGCAGTCAAGGGTAGCCTAGGGTTAGGGTTAGGCTTAGGGTTAGGCTTAGGGTACGGCTTAGGGTACGGGTTCGGGGAGGTCTTCGGGTATGGCGTAGGGTATGGGTTAGGGTTAGGTTTAGGGTTAATGTTAGGGTTAGGGCTTTGTTTAGGGTTCGGTTTAGGATTAGGGTACGTGTTAGGGTTAGCGTAGGGGTTAGGGTTAGGGTACGTGTTAGGGTTAGGGTAGATATTAAAGCTATTCCACTCTCTAGATACCCCTTAGAACATAAAGAATATTATTTGGGGGTCCAGCCATGGAGAAGAGTTTAGACACTAGGATAAGATAAGGAACACACCCGTTATAAAGAAATCACATTAGGATTCTCTTTTTAAGCTGTTCCTTAAAACACTAGTGCTTAGGAAATCTATTGGAGGCAGAAGCAGTCAAGGGTAGCCTAGGGTTAGGGTTAGGCTTAGGGTTAGGGTTAGGGTACGGCTTAGGGTATGTGTTCGGGGAGGTCTTCGGGTATGGCGTAGGGTATGGGTTAGGGTTAGTGTTAGGGTTAGTGTTAGGGTTAGGGCTTTGTTTAGGGTACGGTTTAGGATTAGGGTACGTGTTAGGGTTAGGGTAGGGGTTAGGGTTAGGGTACGTGTTAGGGTTAGGGTAGATATTAAACCTATCCCACTCTCTAGATACCCCTTAGAACATAAAGAATATTATTTGAGGGTCCAGCCATGGAGAAGAGTTTAGACACTAGGATAAGATAAGGAACACACCCGTTATAAAGAAATCACATTAGGATTCTCTTTTTAAGCTGTTCCTTAAAACACTAGTGCTTAGGAAATCTATTGGAGGCAGAAGCAGTCAAGGGTAGCCTAGGGTTAGGGTTAGGCTTAGGGTTAGGGTTAGGGTACGGATTAGGGTACGGGATCGGGGAGGGATTCGGGTACGGCGTAGGGTATGGGTTAGGCTTAGTGTTAGTGTTAGTGTTAGGGTTAGGGCTCGGTTTAGGTTACGGGTTAGGATTAGGGTACTTGTTAGGGTTAGGGTAGTCGTTAGGGTTAGTGTACGTGTTAGGGTTAGGGTAGTTATTAAACCTATCCCACTCTCTAGATACCCCTTAGCACGTAAAGGAATATGATTTGGGGGTCCAGCCATGGAGAAGAGTTTAGATACTAGGATAAGATAAGGAAAACACCCATTATAAAGAAATCACATTAGAATTCTCTTTTTAAGCTGTTCCTTAAAACACTAGTGCTTAGGAAACCTATTGGAGGCAGAAGCAGTCAAGCGTAGCCTAGGGTTAGGGTTAGGCTTAGGGTTAGGCTTAGGGTACGGCTTAGGGTACGGGTTCGGGGAGGTCTTCGGGTATGGCGTAGGGTATGGGTTAGGGTTAGGGTTAGGGTTAATGTTAGGGTTAGGGCTTTGTTTAGGGTTCGGTTTAGGATTAGGGTACGTGTTAGGGTTAGGGTAGGGGTTAGGGTTAGGGTAAGTGTTAGGGTTAGGGTAGATATTAAAGCTATCCCACTCTCTAGATACCCCTTAGAACATAAAGAATATTTTTGGGGGTCCAGCCGTGCAGAAGAGTTTAGACACTAGGATAAGATAAGGAACACACCCGTTATAAAGAAATCACATTAGGATTCACTTTTTAAGCTGTTCCTTAAAACACTAGTGCTTAAGAAATCTATTGGAGGCAGAAGCAGTCAAGGGTAGCCTAGGGTTAGGGTTAGGCTTAGGGTTAGGGTTAGGGTACGGCTTAGGGTATGTGTTCGGGGAGGTCTTCGGGTATGGCGTAGGGTATGGGTTAGGGTTAGGGTTAGGGTTAGTGTTAGGGTTAGGGCTTTGTTTAGGGTACGGATTAGGATTAGGGTACGTGTTAGGGTTAGGGTAGGGGTTAGGGTTAGGGTACGTGTTAGGGTTAGGGTAGATATTAAACCTATCCCACTCTCTAGATACCCCTTAGAACATAAAGAATATTATTTGGGGGTCCAGCCATGGAGAAGAGTTTAGACACTAGGATAAGATAAGGAACACACCCGTTATAAAGAAATCACATTAGGATTCTCTTTTTAAGCTGTTCCTTAAAACACTAGTGCTTAGGAAATCTATTGGAGGCAGAAGCAGTCAAGGGTAGCCTAGGGTTAGGGTTAGGCTTAGGGTTAGGGTTAGGGTACGGATTAGGGTACGGGATCGGGGAGGGATTCGGGTACAGCGTAGGGTATGGGTTAGGCTTAGTGTTAGTGTTAGTGTTAGGGTTAGGGCTCGGTTTAGGTTACGGGTTAGGATTAGGGTACTTGTTAGGGTTAGGGTAGTCGTTAGGGTTAGTGTACGTGTTAGGGTTAGGGTAGTTATGAAACCTATCCCACTCTCTAGATACCCCTTAGCACGTAAAGGAATATTATTTGGAGGTCCATCCATGGAGAAGAGTTTAGACACTAGGATAAGATAAGGAACACACCCATTATAAAAAAATCACATTAGGATTCTCTTTTTAAGCTGTTCCTTAAAACACTAGTGCTTAGGAAATCTATTGGAGGCAGAAGCAGTCAAGGGTAGCCTAGGGTTAGGGTTAGGGTTAGGGTACGGCTTAGGGTATGGGTTCGGGTAGGGGTTCGGGCACGGCGTAGGGTATGGGTTAGGGTTAGGGTTAGGGTTAGTGTTAGGGTTAGGGCTCGGTTTAGGGTAGGTGTTAGGATTAGGGTACGTGTTAGGGTTAGGATAGTGGTTAGGGTTAATGTACGTGTTAGGGTTAGGGTAGTTATTAAGCCTATCCCATTCTCTAGATACCCCTCAGCACGTAAAGAATATTATTTGCGGGTCCAGCCATGGAGAAGAGTTTAGACACTAGGATAAGATATGGAACACACCCATTATAAAGAAATCACATTAGGATTCTCTTTTTATGCTGTTCCTTAAAACACTAGTGCTTAGGAAATCTATTGGAGGCAGAAGCAGTCAAGGGTAGCCTAGGGTTAGGGTTAGGCTTAGGGTTAGGGTTAGCGTACGGCTTAGGGTACGGGTTCGGGGAGGGCTTCGGGTACGGTGTAGGGTATGGGTTAGGGTTAGGGTTAGGGTTAGTGTTAGGGATAGGGCTCGGTTTAGGGTACGGGTTATGATTAAGGTACGTGTTAGGCTTAGGATAGTGGTTAGGGTTAATGTACGTGTTAGGGTTAGGGTAGTGATTAAACCTATCCCACTCTCTAGATACCCCTTAGCACGTAAAGGAATATTATTTGGGGGTCCAGCCATGGAGAAGAGTTTAGATACTAGGATAAGATAAGGAAAACACCCATTATAAAGACAACACATTAGAATTCTCTTTTTAAGCTGCTCCTTAAAACACAAGTGCTTAGGAAACCTATTGGAGGCAGAAGCAGTCAAGGGTAGCCTAGGGTTAGGGTTAGGATTAGGGTTAGGCTTAGGGTACGGCTTAGGGTACGGGTTCGGGGAGGGCTTCGGGTACGATGTAGGGTATGGATTAGGGTTAGGGTTAGGGTTAGTGTTAGGGCTCGGTGCAGGGTACGGGTTAGGATTAGGGTACGTGTTAGAGTTAGGAAAGGGGTAAGGGTTAGGGTACGCATTAGGTTTAGGGTAGTTATTAAACCTATCCCACTCTCTAGATACCCCTTAGCAAGTAAAGGAATATTATTTGGGGTTCCAGCCATGGAGAAGAGTTTAGACACTAAGATAATATAAGAAACACACACATTATAAAGAAATCACATTAGGAATCTTTTTTAAGCTGTTCCTTAAAACACTAGTACGTAGGAAATCTATTGGAGGCAGAAGCAGTCAAGGGTAGCCTAGGGTTAGGTTAGGCTTACGGTTAGGCTTAGGGTACGGCTTAGGGTACGGGTTCGGGCAGGACTTCGGGTACTGCGTAGGGTATGGGTTAGGGTTAGGGTTAGGGTTAGTGTTAGGGTTAGGTCTCGGTTTAGGGTACGGTTTAGGATTAGGGTACGTGTTAGAGTTAGGAAAGGGGTAAGGGTTAGGGTACGCGTTAGCGTTAGGGTGGTTATTAAACCTATCCCACTCTCTAGATATCCCTTAGCACGTAAAGGAATATTATTTGGAGGTCCAGCCATGGAGAAGAGTTTAGACACTAGGATAAGATAAGGAACAAACCCATTATAAAGAAATCACATTAGAAATCTTTTTTAAGCTGTTCCTTAAAACACTAGTTCTTAGGAAATCTATTGGAGGCAGAAGCAGTCAAGGGTAGCCTAGGGTTAGGGTTAGGTTTAGGGTACGGCTTAGTGTATGGTTTCGGGTAGGGGTTCGGGCACGGCGTAGGTTATGGGTTAGGGTTAGTGTTAGGGTTAGTGTTAGGGTTAGGGCTCGGTTTAGGGTACGGGTTAGGATTAGGGTACGTGTTAGGGTTAGGATAGTGGTTAGGGTTAATGTACGTGTTAGGGTTAGGGTAGTTATTAAACCTATCCCATTCTCTAGATACCCCTCAGCACGTAAAGAATATTATTTGCGGGTCCAGCCATGGAGAAGAGTTTAGACACTAGGATAAGATATGGAACACACCCATTATAAAGAAATCACATTAGGATTCTCTTTTTATGCTGTTCCTTAAAACACTAGTGCTTAGGAAATCTATTGGAGGCAGAAGCAGTCAAGGTTAGCCTAGGGTTAGGGTTAGGCTTAGGGTTAGGGTTAGCGTACGGCTTAGGGTACGGGTTCAGGGAGGGCTTCGGGTACGGCGTAGGGTATGGGTTAGGGTTAGGGTTAGGGTTAGTGTTAGGGATAGGGCTCGGTTTAGGGTACGGGTTAGGATTAAGGTACGTGTTAGGGTTAGGATAGTGGTTAGGGTTAATGTACGTGTTAGGATTAGGGTAGTGATTAAACCTATCCCACTCTCTAGATACCCCTTAGCACGTAAAGGAATATTATTTGGGGGTCCAGCCATGGAGAAGAGTTTAGATACTAGGATAAGATAAGGAAAACACCCATTATAAAGAAAACACATTAGAATTCTCTTTTTAAGCTGCTCCTTAAACACTAGTGCTTAGGATACCTATTGGAAGCAGAAGCAGTCAAGGGTAGCCTAGGGTTAGGGTTAGGCTTAGGGTTAGGCTTAGGGTACGGCTTAGGGTACGGGTTCGGGGAGGGCTTCGGGTACGACGTAGGGTATGGGTTAGGGTTAGGGTTAGGGTTAGTGTTAGGGTTAGGGCTCGGTGTAGGGTACGGGTTAGGATTAGGGTACGTGTTAGAGTTAGGAAAGGGGTAAGGGTTAGGGTATGCATTAGGGTTAGGGTAGTTATTAAACCTCTCCCACTCTCTAGATACCCCTTAGCACGTAAAGGAATATTATTTGGGGGTCCAGCCATGGAGAAGAGTTTAGACACTAAGATAATATAAGGAACACACACATTATAAAGAAATCACATTAGGAATCTTTTTAGGGTTAGGGTTAGGCTTAGGGTTAGGCTTAGGGTATGGCTTAGGGTACGGGTTCGGGGAGGACTTCGGGTACGGCGTAGGGTATGTGTTAGGGTTAGGTTTAGGTTTAGTGTTAGGGTTAGGGCTCGGTTTAGGGTACGGTTTAGGATTAGGGTACGTGTTAGGGTTAGGATAGTGGTTAGGGTTAGGGTACGTGTTAGGGTTAGGGTAGTTATTAAATCTATCCCACTCTCTAGAAACCCCTTAGCACGTAAAGGAATATTATTTGGAGGTCCAGCCCTGGTGAAGAGTTTAGACACTAGGATAAGATAAGGAACACACCCATTATAAAGAAATCACATTAGGATTCTCTTTTTAAGCTCTTCTTTAAAACATTAGTGCTTAGGAAATCTATTGGAGGCAGAAGCAGTCAAGGGTAGCCTAGGGTTAGGGTTAGGCTTAGGGTTAGGGTTAGGGTACGGCTTAGGGTACGGGTTCGGGGAGGGCTTCGGGTATGGCGTAGGGTAAGGGTTAGGGTTAGGGTTAGGGTTAGTGTTAGGGTTAGGGCTCGGTTTAGGGTATTGTTTAGGATTAGAGTACGTGTTAGGTTTAGGGTAGGGGTTAGGGTTAGGGTACGTGTGAGGGTTAGGGTAGGGGTTAGGGTTAGGGTACGTGTTAGGTTTAGGGTAGTTATTAAACCTATCCCACTCTCTAGATACCCCTTAGCACGTAAAGGAATATTATTTGGGGGTCCAGCCCTGGAGAAGAGTTTAGACACTAGGATAAGATAAGGAACACACCCATTATAAAGAAATCACATTAGGATTCTCTTTTTAAGCTCTTCTTTAAAACATTAGTGCTTAGGAATTCTATTGGAGGCAGAAGCAGTCAAGGGTAGCCTAGGGTTAGGGTTAGGCTTAGGGTTAGGGTTAGGGTACGGCTTAGGGTACGGGTTCGGGGAGGGCTTCGGGTATGGCGGAGGGTATGGGTTAGGGTTAGGTTTAGGGTTAGTGTTAGGGATAGGGCTCGGTTTAGGTTACGTGTTAGGATTAAGGTACGTGTTAGGGTTAGGATAGTGGTTAGGGTTAATGTACGTGTTAGGGTTAGGGTAGTGATTAAACCTATCCCACTCTCTAGATACCCCTTAGCATGTAAAGGAATATTATTTGGGGGTCCAGCCATGGAGAAGTTTTAGATACTAGGATAAGATAAGGAAAACACCCATTATAAAGAAATCACATTAGAATTCTCTTTTTAAGCTGTTCCTTAAAACACTAGTGCTTAGGAAACCTATTGGAGGCAGAAGCAGTCAAGGGTAGCCTAGTGTTAGGTTTAGGCTTAGGGTTAGGCTTAGGGTACGGCTTAGGGTACGGGTTCGGGGAGGTCTTCGGGTATGGCGTAGGGTATGGGTTAGGGTTAGGGTTAGGGTTAATGTTAGGGTTAGGGCTTTGTTTAGGGTTCGGTTTAGGATTAGGGTACGTGTTAGGGTTAGGGTAGGGGTTAGGGTTAGGGTACGTGTTAGGGTTAGGGTAGATATTAAAGCTATCCCACTCTCTAGATACCCCGTAGAACATAAAGAATATTATTTGGGGGTCCAGCCATGGAGAAGAGTTTAGACACTAGGATAAGATAAGGAACACACCCGTTATAAAGAAATCACATTAGGATTCTCTTTTTAAGCTGTTCCTTAAAACACTAGTGCTTAGGAAATCTATTGGAGGCAGAAGCAGTCAAGGGTAGCCTAGGGTTAGGGTTAGGCTTAGGGTTAGGGTTAGGGTACGGCTTAGGGTATGTGTTCGGGGAGGTCTTCGGGTATGGCGTAGGGTATTGTTTAGGGTTAGGGTTAGGGTTAGTGTTAGGGTTAGGGCTTTGTTTAGGGTACGGTTTCGGATTAGGGTACGTGTTAGGGTTAGGGTACGGGTTAGGGTTAGGGTACGTGTTAGGGTTAGGGTAGATATTAAACCTATCCCACTCTCTAGATACCCCTTAGAACATAAAGAATATTATTTGGGGGTCCAGCCATGGAGAAGAGTTTAGATACTAGGATAAGATAAGGAACACACCCGTTATAAAGAAATCACATTAGGATTCTCTTTTTAAGCTGTTCCTTAAAACACTAGTGCTTAGGAAATCTATTGGAGGCAGAAGCAGTCAAGGGTAGCCTAGGGTTAGGGTTAGGCTTAGGGTTAGGGTTAGCGTACGGCTTAGGGTACGGGTTCGGGGAGGGCTTCGGGTACGGCGTAGGGTATGGGTTAGGGTTAGGGTTAGGGTTAGTGTTAGGGATAGGGCTCGGTTTAGGGTACGGGTTAGGATTAAGGTACGTGTTAGGGTTAGGATAGTGGTTAGGGTTAATGTACTTTTTAGGGTTAGGGTAGTGATTAAACCTATCCCACTCTCTAGATACCCCTTAGCACGTAAAGGAATATTATTTGGGCGTCCAGCCATGGAGAAGAGTTTAGATACTAGGATAAGATAAGGAAAACACCCATTATAAAGAAAACACATTAGAATTCTCTTTTTAAGCTGCTCCTTAAAACACTAGTGCTTAGGAAACCTATTGGAGGCAGAAGCAGTCAAGGGTAGCCTAGGGTTAGGGTTAGGCTTAGGGTTAGGGTTAGGGTACGGCTTAGGATACGGGTTCGGGGAGGTCTTCGGGTATGGCGTAGGGTATGGGTTAGGGTTAGGGTTAGGGTTAGTGTTAGGGTTAGGGCTTTGTTTAGGGTACGGTTTAGGATTAGGGTACGTGTTAGGGTTAGGGTAGGGGTTAGGGTTAGGGTACGTGTTAGGGTTAGGGTAGATATTAAACCTATCCCACTCTCTAGATACCCCTTAGAACATAAAGAATATTATTTGGGGGTCCAGCCATGGAGAAGAGTTTAGACACTAGGATAAGATAAGGAACACACCCGTTATAAAGAAATCACATTAGGATTCTCTTTTTAAGCTGTTCCTTAAAACACTAGTGCTTAGGAAATCTATTGGAGGCAGAAGCAGTCAAGGGTAGCCTAGCGTTAGGGTTAGGCTTAGGGTTAGGATTAGCGTTCGTCTTAGAGTACGGGTTCGGGGAGGGCTTCGGGTATGGTGTAGGGTATGGGTTAGGTTTAGGGTTAGGGTTAGTGTTAGGGTTAGGGCTCGGTTTAGGGTACGGGTTAGGATTAGGGTACGTGTTAGGGTTAGGATAGTGGTTATGGTTAATGTACGTGTTAGGGTTAGGGTAGTTATTAAACCTATCCCATTCTCTAGATACCCCTCAGCACGTAAAGAATATTATTTGCGGGTCCAGCCATGGAGAAGAGTTTAGACACTAGGATAAGATAAGGAACACACCCATTATAAAGAAATCACATTAGGATTCTCTTTTTATGCTGTTCCTTAAAACACTAGTGCTTAGGAAATCTATTGGAGGCAGAAGCAGTCAAGGGTAGTCTAGGGTTAGGGTTAGGCTTAGGGTTATGCTTAGGGTACGGCTTAGGGTAAGGGTTCTGGGAGGGCTTCGGGTATGGCGTAGGGTAAGGGTTAGGGTTAGGGTTAGGGTTAGTGTTAGGGTTAGGGCTCGGTTTAGGGTATTGTTTAGGATTAGAGTACGTGTTAGGTTTAGGGTAGGGGTTAGGGTTAGGGTACGTGTGAGGGTTAGGGTAGGGGTTAGGGTTAGGGTACGTGTTAGGTTTAGGGTAGTTATTAAACCTATCCCACTCTCTAGATACCCCTTAGCACGTAAAGGAATATTATTTGGGGGTCCAGCCCTGGAGAAGAGTTTAGACACTAGGATAAGATAAGGAACACACCCATTATAAAGAAATCACATTAGGATTCTCTTTTTAAGCTCTTCTTTAAAACATTAGTGCTTAGGAATTCTATTGGAGGCAGAAGCAGTCAAGGGTAGCCTAGGGTTAGGGTTAGGCTTAGGGTTAGGGTTAGGGTACGGCTTAGGGTACGGGTTCGGGGAGGGCTTCGGGTATGGCGGAGGGTATGGGTTAGGGTTAGGTTTAGGGTTAGTGTTAGGGATAGGGCTCGGTTTAGGTTACGTGTTAGGATTAAGGTACGTGTTAGGGTTAGGATAGTGGTTAGGGTTAATGTACGTGTTAGGGTTAGGGTAGTGATTAAACCTATCCCACTCTCTAGATACCCCTTAGCATGTAAAGGAATATTATTTGGGGGTCCAGCCATGGAGAAGTTTTAGATACTAGGATAAGATAAGGAAAACACCCATTATAAAGAAATCACATTAGAATTCTCTTTTTAAGCTGTTCCTTAAAACACTAGTGCTTAGGAAACCTATTGGAGGCAGAAGCAGTCAAGGGTAGCCTAGGGTTAGGTTTAGGCTTAGGGTTAGGCTTAGGGTACGGCTTAGGGTACGGGTTCGGGGAGGTCTTCGGGTATGGCGTAGGGTATGGGTTAGGGTTAGGGTTAGGGTTAATGTTAGGGTTAGGGCTTTGTTTAGGGTTCGGTTTAGGATTAGGGTACGTGTTAGGGTTAGGGTAGGGGTTAGGGTTAGGGTACGTGTTAGGGTTAGGGTAGATATTAAAGCTATCCCACTCTCTAGATACCCCGTAGAACATAAAGAATATTATTTGGGGGTCCAGCCATGGAGAAGAGTTTAGACACTAGGATAAGATAAGGAACACACCCGTTAAAAAGAAATCACATTAGGATTCTCTTTTTAAGCTGTTCCTTAAAACACTAGTGCTTAGGAAATCTATTGGAGGCAGAAGCAGTCAAGGGTAGCCTAGGGTTAGGGTTAGGCTTAGGGTTAGGGTTAGGGTACGGCTTAGGGTATGTGTTCGGGGAGGTCTTCGGGTATGGCGTAGGGTATGGGTTAGGGTTAGGGTTAGGGTTAGTGTTAGGGTTAGGGCTTTGTTTAGGGTACGGTTTCGGATTAGGGTACGTGTTAGGGTTAGGGTACGGGTTAGGGTTAGGGTACGTGTTAGGGTTAGGGTAGATATTAAACCTATCCCACTCTCTAGATACCCCTTAGAACATAAAGAATATTATTTGGGGGTCCAGCCATGGAGAAGAGTTTAGATACTAGGATAAGATAAGGAACACACCCGTTATAATGAAATCACATTAGGATTCTCTTTTTAAGCTGTTCCTTAAAACACTAGTGCTTAGGAAATCTATTGGAGGCAGAAGCAGTCAAGGGTAGCCTAGGGTTAGGGTTAGGCTTAGGGTTAGGGTTAGCGTACGGCTTAGGGTACGGGTTCGGGGAGGGCTTCGGGTACGGCGTAGGGTATGGGTTAGGGTTAGGGTTAGGGTTAGTGTTAGGGATAGGGCTCGGTTTAGGGTACGGGTTAGGATTAAGGTACGTGTTAGGGTTAGGATAGTGGTTAGGGTTAATGTACGTGTTAGGGTTAGGGTAGTGATTAAACCTATCCCACTCTCTAGATACCCCTTAGCACGTAAAGGAATATTATTTGGGGATCCAGCCATGGAGAAGAGTTTAGATACTAGGATAAGATAAGGAAAACACCCATTATAAAGAAAACACATTAGAATTCTCTTTTTAAGCTGCTCCTTAAAACACTAGTGCTTAGGAAACCTATTGGAGGCAGAAGCAGTCAAGGGTAGCCTAGGGTTAGGGTTAGGCTTAGGGTTAGGGTTAGGGTACGGCTTAGGATACGGGTTCGGGGAGGTCTTCGGGTATGGCGTAGGGTATGGGTTAGGGTTAGGGTTAGGGTTAGTGTTAGGGTTAGGGCTTTGTTTAGGGTACGGTTTAGGATTAGGGTACGTGTTAGGGTAAGGGTAGGGATTAGGGTTAGGGTACGTGTTAGGGTTAGGGTAGATATTAAACCTATCCCACTCTCTAGATACCCCTTAGAACATAAAGAATATTATTTGGGGGTCCAGCCATGGAGAAGAGTTTAGACACTAGGATAAGATAAGGAACACACCCGTTATAAAGAAATCACATTAGGATTCTCTTTTTAAGCTGTTCCTTAAAACACTAGTGCTTAGGAAATCTATTGGAGGCAGAAGCAGTCAAGGGTAGCCTAGGGTTAGGGTTAGGCTTAGGGTTAGGATTAGCGTTCGTCTTAGGGTACGGGTTCGGGGAGGGCTTCGGGTACGGCATAGGGTATGGGTTAGGCTTAGTGTTAGTGTTATTGTTAGGGTTAGGGCTCGGTTTAGGTTACGGGTTAGGATTAGGGTACTTGTTAGTGTTAGGGTAGTCGTTAGGGTTAGTGTACGTGTTAGGGTTAGGGTAGTTATTAAACCTATCCCACTCTCTAGATACCCCTTAGCACGTAAAGGAATATTATTTCGAGGTCCAGCCATGGAGAAGAGTTTAGACACTAGGATAAGATAAGGAACACACACATTATAAAGAAATCTCATTAGGATTCTCTTTTTAAGCTGTTCCTTAAAACACTAGTGCTTAGGAAATCTATTGGAGGCAGAAGCAGTCAAGGGTAGCCTAGGGTTAGGGTTAGGCTTAGGGTTAGGATTAGCGTTCGTCTTAGAGTACGGGTTCGGGGAGGGCTTCGGGTATGGTGTAGGGTATGGGTTAGGTTTAGGGTTAGGGTTAGTGTTAGGGTTAGGGCTCGGTTTAGGGTACGGGTTAGGATTAGGGTACGTGTTAGGGTTAGGATAGTGGTTATGGTTAATGTACGTGTTAGGGTTAGGGTAGTTATTAAACCTATCCCATTCTCTAGATACCCCTCAGCACGTAAAGAATATTATTTGCGGGTCCAGCCATGGAGAAGAGTTTAGATACTAGGATAAGATAAGGAAAACACCCATTATAAAGAAAACACATTAGAATTCTCTTTTTAAGCTGCTCCTTAAAACACTAGTGCTTAGGAAACCTATTGGAGGCAGAAGCAGTCAAGGGTAGCCTAGGGTTAGGGTTAGGCTTAGGGTTAGGGTTAGGGTACGGCTTAGGATACGGGTTCGGGGAGGTCTTCGGGTATGGCGTAGGGTATGGGTTAGGGTTAGGGTTAGGGTTAGTGTTAGGGTTAGGGCTTTGTTTAGGGTACGGTTTAGGATTAGGGTACGTGTTAGGGTTAGGGTAGGGGTTAGGGTTAGGGTACGTGTTAGGGTTAGGGTAGATATTAAACCTATCCCACTCTCTAGATACCCCTTAGAACATAAAGAATATTATTTGGGGGTCCAGCCATGGAGAAGAGTTTAGACACTAGGATAAGATAAGGAACACACCCGTTATAAAGAAATCACATTAGGATTCTCTTTTTAAGCTGTTCCTTAAAACACTAGTGCTTAGGAAATCTATTGGAGGCAGAAGCAGTCAAGGGTAGCCTAGCGTTAGGGTTAGGCTTAGGGTTAGGATTAGCGTTCGTCTTAGAGTACGGGTTCGGGGAGGGCTTCGGGTATGGTGTAGGGTATGGGTTAGGTTTAGGGTTAGGGTTAGTGTTAGGGTTAGGGCTCGGTTTAGGGTACGGGTTAGGATTAGGGTACGTGTTAGGTTTAGGATAGTGGTTATGGTTAATGTACGTGTTAGGGTTAGGGTAGTTATTAAACCTATCCCATTCTCTAGATACCCCTCAGCACGTAAAGAATATTATTTGCGGGTCCAGCCATGGAGAAGAGTTTAGACACTAGGATAAGATAAGGAACACACCCATTATAAAGAAATCACATTAGGATTCTCTTTTTATGCTGTTCCTTAAAACACTAGTGCTTAGGAAATCTATTGGAGGCAGAAGCAGTCAAGGGTAGTCTAGGGTTAGGGTTAGGCTTAGGGTTATGCTTAGGGTACGGCTTAGGGTAAGGGTTCTGGGAGGGCTTCGGGTATGGCGTAGGGTAAGGGTTAGGGTTAGGGTTAGGGTTAGTGTTAGGGTTAGGGCTCGGTTTAGGGTATTGTTTAGGATTAGAGTACGTGTTAGGTTTAGGGTAGGGGTTAGGGTTAGGGTACGTGTGAGGGTTAGGGTAGGGGTTAGGGTTAGGGTACGTGTTAGGTTTAGGGTAGTTATTAAACCTATCCCACTCTCTAGATACCCCTTAGCACGTAAAGGAATATTATTTGGGGGTCCAGCCCTGGAGAAGAGTTTAGACACTAGGATAAGATAAGGAACACACCCATTATAAAGAAATCACATTAGGATTCTCTTTTTAAGCTCTTCTTTAAAACATTAGTGCTTAGGAATTCTATTGGAGGCAGAAGCAGTCAAGGGTAGCCTAGGGTTAGGGTTAGGCTTAGGGTTAGGGTTAGGGTACGGCTTAGGGTACGGGTTCGGGGAGGGCTTCGGGTATGGCGGAGGGTATGGGTTAGGGTTAGGTTTAGGGTTAGTGTTAGGGATAGGGCTCGGTTTAGGTTACGTGTTAGGATTAAGGTACGTGTTAGGGTTAGGATAGTGGTTAGGGTTAATGTACGTGTTAGGGTTAGGGTAGTGATTAAACCTATCCCACTCTCTAGATACCCCTTAGCATGTAAAGGAATATTATTTGGGGGTCCAGCCATGGAGAAGTTTTAGATACTAGGATAAGATAAGGAAAACACCCATTATAAAGAAATCACATTAGAATTCTCTTTTTAAGCTGTTCCTTAAAACACTAGTGCTTAGGAAACCTATTGGAGGCAGAAGCAGTCAAGGGTAGCCTAGGGTTAGGTTTAGGCTTAGGGTTAGGCTTAGGGTACGGCTTAGGGTACGGGTTCGGGGAGGTCTTCGGGTATGGCGTAGGGTATGGGTTAGGGTTAGGGTTAGGGTTAATGTTAGGGTTAGGGCTTTGTTTAGGGTTCGGTTTAGGATTAGGGTACGTGTTAGGGTTAGGGTAGGGGTTAGGGTTAGGGTACGTGTTAGGGTTAGGGTAGATATTAAAGCTATCCCACTCTCTAGATACCCCGTAGAACATAAAGAATATTATTTGGGGGTCCAGCCATGGAGAAGAGTTTAGACACTAGGATAAGATAAGGAACACACCCGTTAAAAAGAAATCACATTAGGATTCTCTTTTTAAGCTGTTCCTTAAAACACTAGTGCTTAGGAAATCTATTGGAGGCAGAAGCAGTCAAGGGTAGCCTAGGGTTAGGGTTAGGCTTAGGGTTAGGGTTAGGGTACGGCTTAGGGTATGTGTTCGGGGAGGTCTTCGGGTATGGCGTAGGGTATGGGTTAGGGTTAGGGTTAGGGTTAGTGTTAGGGTTAGGGCTTTGTTTAGGGTACGGTTTCGGATTAGGGTACGTGTTAGGGTTAGGGTACGGGTTAGGGTTAGGGTACGTGTTAGGGTTAGGGTAGATATTAAACCTATCCCACTCTCTAGATACCCCTTAGAACATAAAGAATATTATTTGGGGGTCCAGCCATGGAGAAGAGTTTAGATACTAGGATAAGATAAGGAACACACCCGTTATAATGAAATCACATTAGGATTCTCTTTTTAAGCTGTTCCTTAAAACACTAGTGCTTAGGAAATCTATTGGAGGCAGAAGCAGTCAAGGGTAGCCTAGGGTTAGGGTTAGGCTTAGGGTTAGGGTTAGCGTACGGCTTAGGGTACGGGTTCGGGGAGGGCTTCGGGTACGGCGTAGGGTATGGGTTAGGGTTAGGGTTAGGGTTAGTGTTAGGGATAGGGCTCGGTTTAGGGTACGGGTTAGGATTAAGGTACGTGTTAGGGTTAGGATAGTGGTTAGGGTTAATGTACGTGTTAGGGTTAGGGTAGTGATTAAACCTATCCCACTCTCTAGATACCCCTTAGCACGTAAAGGAATATTATTTGGGGGTCCAGCCATGGAGAAGAGTTTAGATACTAGGATAAGATAAGGAAAACACCCATTATAAAGAAAACACATTAGAATTCTCTTTTTAAGCTGCTCCTTAAAACACTAGTGCTTAGGAAACCTATTGGAGGCAGAAGCAGTCAAGGGTAGCCTAGGGTTAGGGTTAGGCTTAGGGTTCGGGTTAGGGTACGGCTTAGGATACGGGTTCGGGGAGGTCTTCGGGTATGGCGTAGGGTATGGGTTAGGGTTAGGGTTAGGGTTAGTGTTAGGGTTAGGGCTTTGTTTAGGGTACGGTTTAGGATTAGGGTACGTGTTAGGGTTAGGGTAGGGATTAGGGTTAGGGTACGTGTTAGGGTTAGGGTAGATATTAAACCTATCCCACTCTCTAGATACCCCTTAGAACATAAAGAATATTATTTGGGGGTCCAGCCATGGAGAAGAGTTTAGACACTAGGATAAGATAAGGAACACACCCGTTATAAAGAAATCACATTAGGATTCTCTTTTTAAGCTGTTCCTTAAAACACTAGTGCTTAGGAAATCTATTGGAGGCAGAAGCAGTCAAGGGTAGCCTAGGGTTAGGGTTAGGCTTAGGGTTAGGATTAGCGTTCGTCTTAGGGTACGGGTTCGGGGAGGGCTTCGGGTACGGCGTAGGGTATGGGTTAGGCTTAGTGTTAGTGTTATTGTTAGGGTTAGGGCTCGGTTTAGGTTACGGGTTAGGATTAGGGTACTTGTTAGTGTTAGGGTAGTCGTTAGGGTTAGTGTACGTGTTAGGGTTAGGGTAGTTATTAAACCTATCCCACTCTCTAGATACCCCTTAGCACGTAAAGGAATATTATTTCGAGGTCCAGCCATGGAGAAGAGTTTAGACACTAGGATAAGATAAGGAACACACACATTATAAAGAAATCTCATTAGGATTCTCTTTTTAAGCTGTTCCTTAAAACACTAGTGCTTAGGAAATCTATTGGAGGCAGAAGCAGTCAAGGGTAGCCTAGGGTTAGGGTTAGGCTTAGGGTTAGGATTAGCGTTCGTCTTAGAGTACGGGTTCGGGGAGGGCTTCGGGTATGGTGTAGGGTATGGGTTAGGTTTAGGGTTAGGGTTAGTGTTAGGGTTAGGGCTCGGTTTAGGGTACGGGTTAGGATTAGGGTACGTGTTAGGGTTAGGATAGTGGTTATGGTTAATGTACGTGTTAGGGTTAGGGTAGTTATTAAACCTATCCCATTCTCTAGATACCCCTCAGCACGTAAAGAATATTATTTGCGGGTCCAGCCATGGAGAAGAGTTTAGACACTAGGATAAGATAAGGAACACACCCATTATAAAGAAATCACATTAGGATTCTCTTTTTATGCTGTTCCTTAAAACACTAGTGCTTAGGAAATCTATTGGAGGCAGAAGCAGTCAAGGGTAGTCTAGGGTTAGGGTTAGGCTTAGAGTTATGCTTAGGGTACGGCTTAGGGTAAGGGTTCTGGGAGGGCTTCGTGTATGGCGTAGGGTAAGGGTTAGGGTTAGGGTTAGGGTTAGTGTTAGGGTTAGGGCTCGGTTTAGGGTATTGTTTAGGATTAGAGTACGTGTTAGGTTTAGGGTAGGGGTTAGGGTTAGGGTACGTGTGAGGGTTAGGGTAGGGGTTAGGGTTAGGGTACGTGTTAGGTTTAGGGTAGTTATTAAACCTATCCCACTCTCTAGATACCCCTTAGCACGTAAAGGAATATTATTTGGGGGTCCAGCCCTGGAGAAGAGTTTAGACACTAGGATAAGATAAGGAACACACCCATTATAAAGAAATCACATTAGGATTCTCTTTTTAAGCTCTTCTTTAAAACATTAGTGCTTAGGAATTCTATTGGAGGCAGAAGCAGTCAAGGGTAGCCTAGGGTTAGGGTTAGGCTTAGGGTTAGGGTTAGGGTACGGCTTAGGGTACGGGTTCGGGGAGGGCTTCGGGTATGGCGGAGGGTATGGGTTAGGGTTAGGTTTAGGGTTAGTGTTAGGGATAGGGCTCGGTTTAGGTTACGTGTTAGGATTAAGGTACGTGTTAGGGTTAGGATAGTGGTTAGGGTTAATGTACGTGTTAGGGTTAGGGTAGTGATTAAACCTATCCCACTCTCTAGATACCCCTTAGCATGTAAAGCAATATTATTTGGGGGTCCAGCCATGGAGAAGTTTTAGATACTAGGATAAGATAAGGAAAACACCCATTATAAAGAAATCACATTAGAATTCTCTTTTTAAGCTGTTCCTTAAAACACTAGTGCTTAGGAAACCTATTGGAGGCAGAAGCAGTCAAGGGTAGCCTAGGGTTAGGTTTAGGCTTAGGGTTAGGCTTAGGGTACGGCTTAGGGTACGGGTTCGGGGAGGTCTTCGGGTATGGCGTAGGGTATGGGTTAGGGTTATGGTTAGGGTTAATGTTAGGGTTAGGGCTTTGTTTAGGGTTCGGTTTAGGATTAGGGTACGTGTTAGGGTTAGGGTAGGGGTTAGGGTTAGGGTACGTGTTAGGGTTAGGGTAGATATTAAAGCTATCCCACTCTCTAGATACCCCGTAGAACATAAAGAATATTATTTGGGGGTCCAGCCATGGAGAAGAGTTTAGACACTAGGATAAGATAAGGAACACACCCGTTATAAAGAAATCACATTAGGATTCTCTTTTTAAGCTGTTCCTTAAAACACTAGTGCTTAGGAAATCTATTGGAGGCAGAAGCAGTCAAGGGTAGCCTAGGGTTAGGGTTAGGCTTAGGGTTAGGGTTAGGGTACGGCTTAGGGTATGTGTTCGGGGAGGTCTTCGGGTATGGCGTAGGGTATGGGTTAGGGTTAGGGTTAGGGTTAGTGTTAGGGTTAGGGCTTTGTTTAGGGTACGTTTTCGGATTAGGGTACGTGTTAGGGTTAGGGTACGGGTTAGGGTTAGGGTACGTGTTAGGGTTAGGGTAGATATTAAACCTATCCCACTCTCTAGATACCCCTTAGAACATAAAGAATATTATTTGGGGGTCCAGCCATGGAGAAGAGTTTAGATACTAGGATAAGATAAGGAACACACCCGTTATAAAGAAATCACATTAGGATTCTCTTTTTAAGCTGTTCCTTAAAACACTAGTGCTTAGGAAATCTATTGGAGGCAGAAGCAGTCAAGGGTAGCCTAGGGTTAGGGTTAGGCTTAGGGTTAGGGTTAGCGTACGGCTTAGGGTACGGGTTCGGGGAGGGCTTCGGGTACGGCGTAGGGTATGGGTTAGGGTTAGGGTTAGGGTTAGTGTTAGGGATAGGGCTCGGTTTAGGGTACGGGTTAGGATTAAGGTACGTGTTAGGGTTAGGATAGTGGTTAGGGTTAATGTACTTTTTAGGGTTAGGGTAGTGATTAAACCTATCCCACTCTCTAGATACCCCTTAGCACGTAAAGGAATATTATTTGGGGGTCCAGCCATGGAGAAGAGTTTAGATACTAGGATAAGATAAGGAAAACACCCATTATAAAGAAAACACATTAGAATTCTCTTTTTAAGCTGCTCCTTAAAACACTAGTGCTTAGGAAACCTATTGGAGGCAGAAGCAGTCAAGGGTAGCCTAGGGTTAGGGTTAGGCTTAGGGTTAGGGTTAGGGTACGGCTTAGGATACGGGTTCGGGGAGGGCTTCGGGTACGACGTAGGGTATGGGTTAGGGTTAGGGTTAGGGTTAGGGTTAGTGTTAGGGCTCGGTGTAGGGTACGGGTTAGGATTAGGGTACGTGTTAGAGTTAGGAAAGGGGTAAGGGTTAGGGTACGCATTAGGGTTAGGGTAGTTATTAAACCTATCCCACTCTCTAGATACCCCTTAGCACGTAAAGGAATATTATTTGGAAGTCCAGCCATGGAGAAGAGTTTAGACACTAAGATAATATAAGGAACACACACATTATAAAGAAATCACATTAGGAATCTTTTTTAAGCTGTTCCTTAAAACACTAGTGCTTAGGAAATCTATTGGAGGCAGAAGCAGTCAAGGGTAGCCTAGGGTTAGGGTTAGGCTTAGGGTTATGCTTAGGGTACGGCTTAGGGTACGGGTTCGGGGAGGGCTTCGGGTACGGCGTAGGGTATGTGTTAGGGTTAGGGTTAGGGTTAGTGTTAGGGTTAGGGCTCGGTTTAGGGTACGGTTTAGGATTAGGGTACGTGTTAGGGTTAGGGTAGGGGTTAGGGTTAGGGTACGTGTTAGGTTTAGGGTAGTAATTAAACCTATCCCACTCTCTAGAAACCCCTTAGCACGTAAAGGAATATTATTTGGAGGTCCAGCCCTGGAGAAGAGTTTAGACACTAGGATAAGATAAGGAACACACCCATTATAAAGAAATCACATTAGGATTCTCTTTTTAAGCTCTTCTTTAAAACATTAGTGCTTAGGAAATCTATTGGAGGCAGAAGCAGTCAAGGGTAGTCTAGGGTTAGGGTTAGGCTTAGGGTTAGGGTTAGGGTACGGCTTACGGTACGGGTTCGGGGAGGACTTCGGGTATGGCGTAGGGTATGGGTTAGGGTTATGGTTAGGGTTAGTGTTAGGGATAGGGCTCGGTTTAGGGTACGTGTTAGGATTAAGGTACGTGTTAGGGTTAGGATAGTGGTTAGGGTCAATGTACGTGTTAGGGTTAGGGTAGTGATTAAACCTATCCCACTCTCTAGATACCCCTTAGCACGTAAAGGAATATTATTTGGGGGTCCAGCCATGGAGAAGAGTTTAGACACTAATATAATATAAGGAACACTCACATGATAAAGAAATCACATTAGGAATCGCTTTTTAATCTGTTCCTTAAAACACTAGTTCTTAGGAAATCTATTGGAGGCAGAAGCAGTCAAGGGTAGCCTAGGGTTAGGTTAGGCTTACGGTTAGGCTTAGGGTACGGCTTAGGGTACGGGTTCGGGGAGGACTTCGGGTACGGCGTAGGGTATGGGTTAGTGTTAGGGTTAGGGTTAGTGTTAGGGTTAGGGCTCGGTTGAGGTTACGGTTTAGGATTAGGGTACGTGTTAGGGTTAGGGTAGGGGTTAGGATTAGGGTACGTGTTAGGGTTAGGGTAGTTATTAAACCTATCCCAATCTCTAGATACCCCTTAGCATGTAAAGGAATATTATTTGGGGGTCCAGCCATGGAGAAGAGTTTAGACACTAGGATAAGATAAGGAACACACCCATTATAAAGAAATCACATTAGGATTCTCTTTTTAAGCTGTTCCTTAAAACACTAGTGCTTAGGAAATCTATTGGAGGCAGAAGCAGTCAAGGGTAGCCTAGGGTTAGTTTAGGCTTAGGGTTAGGCTTAGGTTATGGGTTCGGGGAGGGCTTCGTGTACGGCGTAGGTTATGGGTTAGGGTTAGGGTTAGGCTTATTGTTAGGGTTAGGGCTCCGTTTAGGGTACGGGTTAGGATTAGGGTACGTGTGAGGGTTAGGGTAGGGGTTAGGGTTAGGGTACGCGTTAGCGTTAGGGTAGTTATTAAACCTATCCCACTCTCTAGATACCCCTTAGCACGTAAAGGAATATTATTTGGAGGTCCAGCCATGGAGAAGAGTTTAGACACTAGTATAAGATAAGGAACACACCCATTATAAAGAAATCACATTAGGATTCTCTTTTTAGGCTGTTCCTTAAAACACTAGTGCTTAGGAAATCTATTGGAGGCAGAAGCAGTCAAGGGTAGCCTAGGGTTAGGGTTAGGCTTACGGTTAGGCTTAGGGTACGGCTTAGGGTACGGGTTCGGGGAGGGCTTCGGGTACGGCGTAGGGTATGTGTTAGGGTTAGGGTTAGGGTTAGTATTAGGATTAGGGCTCGGTTTAGGGTACGGTTTAGGATTAGGGTACGTGTTAGGGTTAGGGTAGGGGTTAGGGTTAGGGTACGTGTTAGGTTTAGGGTAGTTATTAAACCTATCCCACTCTCTAGATACCCCTTAGCACGTAAAGGAATATTATTTGGAGGTCCAGCCATGGAGAAGAGTTTAGACACTAGGATAAGATAAGGAACACACCCATTATAAAGAAATCACATTAGGATTCTCTTTTTAAGCTGTTCCTTAAAACACTAGTGCTTAGGAAATCTATTGGAGGCAGAAGCAGTCAAGGGTAGCCTAGGGTTAGGGTTAGGCTTAGGGTTAGGGTTAGGGTACGGCTTAGGGTACGGGATCGGGCAGGGATTCGGGTACGGCGTAGGGTATGGCTTAGGGTTAGGGTTAGGGTTAGTGTTAGGGTTAGGGCTCGGTTTAGGGTACGGGTTAGGATTAGGGTACGTGTTAGGGTTAGGGTAGGGGTTAGGGTTAGGGTACGTGTTAGGGTTAGGGTAGTTATTAAACCTATCCCACTCTCTAGATACCCCTTAGCACGTAAAGGAATATTATTTGGGGGTCCAGCCCTGGAGAAGGGTTTAGACACTAGGATAAGATAAGGAACACACCCATTATAAAGAAATCACATTAGGATTCTCTTTTTAAGCTCTTCTTTAAAACATTAGTGCTTAGGAAACCTATTGGAGGCGGAAGCAGTCAAGGGTAGCCTAGGGTTAGGGTTAGGCTTAGGGTTAGGCTTAGGGTACGGCTTAGGGTACGGGTTCGGGGAGGGCTTCGGGTACGACGTAGGGTATGGGTTAGGTTTAGGGTTAGGGTTAGTGTTAGGGTTAGGGCTCGGTTTAGGGTACGGGTTAGGATTAGGGTACGTGTTAGAGTTAGGAAAGGGGTAAGGGTTAGGGTACGCATTAGGGTTAGGGTAGTTATTAAACCTATCCCACTCTCTACATACCCCTTAGCACGTAAAGGAATATTATTTGGGGGTCCAGCCATGGAGAAGAGTTTAGACACTAATATAATATAAGGAACACTCACATGATAAAGAAATCACATGAGGAATCGCTTTTTAAGCTGTTCCTTAAAACACTAGTTCTTAGGAAATCTATTGGAGGCAGAAGCAGTCAAGGGTAGCCTAGGGTTAGGGTTAGGCTTAGGGTTAGGCTTAGGGTATGGCTTAGGGTACGGGTTCGGGGAGGGCTTCGGGTACGGCGTAGCGTATGTGTTAGGGTTAGGGTTAGGGTTAGTGTTAGGGTTAGGGCTCGGTTTAGGGTACGGTTTAGGATTAGGGTACGTGTTAGTGTTAGGGTAGGGGTTAGGGTTAGGGTACGTGTTAGGGTTAGGGTAGTTATTAAACCTATCCCACTCTCTAGATACCCCTTAGCACGTAAAGGAATATTATTTGGGGGTCCAGCCCTGGAGAAGAGTTTAGACACTAAGATAAGATAAGGAACACACCCATTATAAAGAAATCACATTAGGATTCTCTTTTTAAACTGTTCCTTAAAACACTAGTGTTTAGGAAATCTATTGGAGGCAGAAGCAGTCAAGGGTAGCCTAGGGTTAGTTTAGGCTTAGGGTTAGGCTTAGGGTACGGGTTCGGGGAGGGCTTCGGGTACGGCGTAGGGTATGTGTTAGGGTTAGGGTTAGGGTTAGTATTAGGGTTAGGGCTCGGTTTAGGGTACGGTTTAGGATTAGGGTACGTGTTAGGGTTAGGGTAGGGGTTAGGGTTAGGGTACGTTTTAGGTTTAGGGTAGTTATTAAACCTATCCCACTCTCTAGATACCCCTTAGCACGTAAAGGAATATTATTTGGAGGTCCAGCCATGGAGAAGAGTTTAGACACTAGGATAAGATAAGGAACACACCCATTATAAAGAAATCACATTAGGATTCTCTTTTTAAGCTGTTCCTTAAAAAACTAGTGCTTAGGAAATCTATTGGAGGCAGAAGCAGTGAAGGGTAGCCTAGGGTTAGGGTTAGGCTTAGGGTTAGGGTTAGGGTACGGCTTAGGGTACGGGTTTGGGGAGGTCTTCGGGTATGGCGTAGGGTATGGGTTAGGGTTAGGTTTAGGGTTAGTGTTAGGGTGAGTGCTTTGTTTAGGGTACGTTTTAGGATTAGGGTACGTGTTAGGGTTAGGGTAGGGGTTAGGGTTAGGGTACGTGTTAGGTTTAGGGTAGTTATTAAACCTATCCCACTCTCTAGATACCCCTTAGCACATAAAGAATATTATTTGGGGGTCCAGCCATGGAGAAGAGTTTAGACACTAGGATAAGATAACGAACACACCCTTTATAAAGAAGTCACATTAGGATTCTCTTTTTAAGCTGTTACTTAAAACACTAGTGCTTAGGAAATCTATTGGAGGCAGAAGCAGTCAAGGGTAGCCTAGGGTTAGGGTTAGGCTTAGGGTTAGGGTTAGAGTACGGCTTAGGGTACGGGATCCGGGAGGGCTTCGGGTACGGCGTAGGGTATGGGTTAGGCTTATTGTTAGATTTAGTGTTAGGGTTAGGGCTCGGTTTAGGTTACGGGTTAGGATTAGGGTACTTGTTAGGGTTAGGGTAGTGGTTAGGGTTAGTGTACGTGTTAGGGTTAGGGTAGTGATTAAACCTATCCCACTCTCTAGATACCCCTTAGCACGTAAAGGAATATTATCTGGGGGTCCAGCCCTGGAGAAGAGTTTAGACACTAATATAAGATAAGGAACACTCACATGATAAAGAAATCACATTAGGAATCGCTGTTTAAGCTGTTCCTTAAAACACTAGTTCTTAGGAAATCTATTGGAGGCAGAAGCAGTCAAGGGTAGCCTAGGGTTACTTTAGGCTTACGGTTAGGCTTAGGGTACGGCTTTGGGTACTTGTTCGGGGAGGGCTTCGGGTACGGCGTAGTGTATGGTTTAGGGTTAGGGATAGGGTTAGTGTTAGGGTTAGGGCTCGGTTTAGGTTACGGTTTAGGATTAGGGTACGTGTTAGGGTTAGGGTAGGTGTTAGGATTAGGGTACGTGTTAGGGTTAGGGTAGTTATTAAACCTATCCCACTCTCTAGATACCCCTTAGCATGTAAAGGAATATTATTTGGGGGTCCAGCCATGGAGAAGAGTTTAGACACTAGGATAAGGTAAGGAACACACCCATTATAAAGAAATCACATTAGGATTCTCTCTTTAAGCTGTTCCTTAAAACAGTAGTGTTTAGGAAATCTATTGGATGCAGAAGCAGTCAAGGGTAGCCTAGGGTTAGTTTAGGCTTAGGGTTAGGCTTAGGGTACGGGTTCGGGGAGGGCTTCGTGTACGGCGTAGGTTATGGGTTAGGGTTAGGGTTAGGATTAGTGTTAGGGTTAGGGCTCCGTTTAGGGTACGGTTTAGGATTAGGGTACGTGTGAGGGTTAGGGTAGGGGTTAGGGTTAGGGTACGCGTTAGCGTTAGGGTAGTTATTAAACCTATCCCACTCTCTAGATACCCCTTAGCACTTAAAGGAGTATTATTTGGAGGTCCAGCCATGGAGAAGAGTTTAGACACTAGTATAAGGTAAGGAACACACCCATTATAAAGAAATCACATTAGGATTCTCTTTTTAAGCTGTTCCTTAAAACACTAGTGCTTAGGAAATCTATTGGAGGCAGAAGCAGTCAAGGGTAGCCTAGGGTTAGGGTTAGGCTTAGGGTTAGGCTTAGGGTATGGCTTAGGGTACGGGTTCGGGGAGGGCTTCGGGTACGGCGTAGGGTATGTGTTAGGGTTAGGGTTAGGGTTAGTGTTAGGGTTAGGGCTCGGTTTAGGGTACGGTTTAGGATTAGGGTTCGTGTTAGGGTTAGGGTAGGGGTTAGGGTTAGGGTACGTGTTAGGTTTAGGGTAGTTATTAAACCTATCCCACTCTCTAGAAACCCCTTAGCACGTAAAGGAATATTATTTGGAGGTCCAGCCATGGAGAAGAGTTTAGACACTAGGATAAGATAAGGAACACACCCATTATAAAGAAATCACATTAGGATTCTCTTTTTAAGCTGTTCCTTAAAACACTAGTGCTTAGGAAATCTATTGGAAGCCGAAGCAGTCAAGGGTAGCCTATTATTAGGGTTAGGCTTAGGGTTAGGGTTAGGGTGCAGCTTAGGGTATGGGATCGGGGAGGGCTTCGGGTACGGCGTAGGGTATGGGTTAGGCTTATTGTTAGATTTAGTGTTAGGGATAGGGCTCGGTTTAGGTTACGGGTTAGGATTAGGGTACTTGTTATGGTTAGGGTAGTGGTTAGGGTTAGTGTACGTGTTAGGGTTAGGGTAGTGATTAAACCTATCCCACTCTCTAGATACCCCTTAGCACGTAAAAGAATATTATTTGGGGGTCCAGCCCTGGAGAAGTGTTTAGACACTAGGATAAGATAAGGAACACACCCATTATAAAGAAATCACATTAGGATTCTCTTTTTAAGCTCTTCTTTAAAACATTAGTGCTTAGGAAATCTATTGGAGGCAGAAGCAGTCAAGGGTAGCCTAGGGTTAGGTTTAGGCTTAGGGTTAGGCTTAGGGTAGGGCTTAGGGTACGGGTTCGGGGAGGGCTTCGGGTACGGCGTAGGGTATGGGTTAGGGTTAGGGTTAGGGTTAGTTTTAGGGTTAGGGCTCGGTTTAGGGTACGGGTTAGGATTAGGGTACGTGTTAGGGTTAGGATAGGGGTAAGGGTTAGGGTACGCGTTAGGGTTAGGGTAGTTGTTAAACCTATCCCACTCTCTAGATACCCCTTAGCACGTAAAGGAATATTATTTTGGGGTTCAGCCATGGAGAAGAGTTTAGACACTAGGATAAGATAAGGAACACACCCATTATAAAGAAATCACATTAGGATTCTCTTTTTAAGCTGTTCCTTAAAACACTAGTGCTTAGGAAATCTATTGGAGGCAGAAGCAGTCAAGGGTAGCCTAGGGTTAGGTTTAGACTTAGGGTTAGGCTAAGGGTATGGCTTAGGTTACGGGTTCGGGGAGGGGTTCGGGTACGGCATAGGGTATGGGTTAGGGTTAGGGTTAGTGTTAGTGTTAGGGTTAGGGCTCGGTTTAGGGTACGGGTTTGGATTAGGGTACGTGTTAGGGTTAGGTTAGGGGTTATGGTTAGGGTACGCGTTAGGGTTAGGGTAGTTATTAAACCTATCCCACTCTCTAGATACCCCTTAGCACGTAAAGGAATATTATTTGGGGGTCCAGCCATGGAGAAGAGTTTAGATACTAGGATAAGATAAGGAAAACACCCATTATAAAGAAATCACATTAGAATTCTCTTTTAAGCTGTTCCTTAAAACACTAGTGCTTAGGAAACCTATTGGAGGCAGAAGCAGTCAAGGGTAGCCTAGGGTTAGTGTTAGGCTTAGGGTTAGGCTTAGGGTAAGGCTTAGGGTACGGGTTCGGGGAGGGCTTCGGGTATGGCGTAGGGTATGTGTTAGGGTTAGGGTTAGGGTTAGTGTTAGGGTTAGGGCTCGGTTTAGGGTACGGTTTAGGATTAGGGTACGTGTTAGTGTTAGGGTAGGGGTTAGGGTTAGGGTACGTGTTAGGTTTAGGGTAGTTATTAAACCTATCCCACTCTCTAGATACCCCTTAGCACATAAAGAATATTATTTGGGGGTCCAGCCATGGAGAAGAGTTTAGACACTAGGATAAGATAAGGAACACACCCGTTATAAAGAAATCACATTAGGATTCTCTTTTTAAGCTGTTCCTTAAAACACTAGTGCTTAGGAAATCTATTGGAGGCAGAAGCAGTCAAGGGTAGCCAGGGTTAGGGTTCGGCTTAGGGTTAGGGTTAGGGTACGGCTTAGGGTACGGGATCGGGGAGGGCTTCGGGTACGGCGTAGGGTATGCGTTAGGCTTAGTGTTAGTGTTAGTGTTAGGGTTAGGGCTCGGTTTAGGTTACGGGTTAGGATTAGGGTACTTGTTAGGATTAGGGTAGTGGTTAGGGTTAGTGTACGTGTTAGGGTTAGGGTAGTGATTAAACCTATCCCACTCTCTAGATACCCTTTAGCACGTAAAGGAATATTATTTGGGGGTCCAGCCCTGGAGAAGAGTTTAGACACTAGGATAAGATAAGGAACACAGCCATTATAAAGAAATCACATTAAGATTCTCTTTTTAAGCTCTTCTTTAAAACATTAGTGCTTAGGAAATCTATTGGAGGCAGAAGCAGTCAAGGGTAGCCGAGGGTTACGTTTAGGTTTAGGGTTAGGCTTAGGGTACGGCTTAGGGTACGGGTTCAGGGAGGGGTTCGGGTACGGCGTAGGGTATGGGTTAGGGTTAGGATTAGGGTTAGTGTTAAGGTTAGGGCTCGATTTAGGGTATGGGTTAGGATTAGGGTACGTGTTAGGGTTAGGTTAGGGGTTAGGGTTAGGGTACGTGTTAGGGTTAGGGTAGGGGTTAGGGTTAGGGTACGCGTTAGCGTTAGGGTAGTTATTAAACCTATCCCACTCTCTAGGTACCCCTTAGCACGTAAAGGAATATTATTTGGAGGTCCAGCCATGGAGAAGAGTTTAGACACTAGGATAAGATAAGGAACACACCCATTATAAAGAAATCACATTAGGATTCTCTTTTTAAGCTGTTCCTTAAAACACTAGTGCTTAGGAAATCTATTGGAGGCAGAAGCAGTCAAGGGTAGCCTAGGGTTAGGGTTAGGCTTAGGGTTAGGGTTAGCGTACGGCTTAGGGTACGGGATCGGGGAGGGCTTCGGGTACGGCGTAGGGTATGGGTTAGGGTTAGTGTTAATGTTATTGTTAGGGTTAGGGCTCGGTTTAGGTTACGGGTTAGGATTAGGGTACTTGTTAGGGTTAGGGTAGTCGTTAGGGTTAGTGTACGTGTTAGGGTTAGGGTAGTGATTAGACCTATCACACTCTCTAGATACCCCTTAGCACGTAAAGGAATATTATTTGGGGGTCCAGCCCTGGAGAAGAGTTTAGACACTAGGATAAGATAAGGAACACGCCCATTATAAATAAATCACATTAGGATTCTCTTTTTAAGCTCTTCTGTAAAACATTAGTGCTTCGGAAATCTATTGGAGGCAGAAGCAGTCAAGGGTAGCCTAGGGTTAGGTTTAGGCTTAGGGTTAGGCTTAGGGTAGGGCTTAGGGTACGGGTTCGGGGAGGGCTTCGGGTACGGCGTAGAGTATGGGTTAGGGTTAGGTTTAGGGTTAGTTTTAGGGTTAGGGCTCGGTTCAGGGTATTGGTTAGGATTAGGGTACGTGTTAGGGTTAGGGTAGGGGTTAGGGTTAATGTACGTGTTAGGGTTAGGGTAGTTATTAAACCTATCTCATTCTCTAGATACCCCTCAGCACGTAACGAATATTATTTGCGGGTCCAGCCATGGAGAAGAGTTTAGACACTAGGATAAGATAAGGAACACACCCATTATAAAGAAATCACATTAGGATTCTCTTTTTATGCTGTTCCTTAAAACACTAGTGCTTAGGAAATCTATTGGAGGCAGAAGCAGTCAAGGGTAGTCTAGGGTTAGGGTTAGGCTTAGGGTTATGCTTAGGGTACGGCTTAGGGTACGGATTCGGGGAGGGCTTCGGGTATGGCGTAGGGTAAGGGTTAGTGTTAGGGTTAGGGTTAGTGTTAGGGTTAGCGCTCGGTTTAGGGTATTGGTTAGGATTAGAGTACTGTTAGGTTTAGGGTAGGGGTTAGGGTTAGGGTACGCATTAGGGTTAGGGTAGTTATTAAACCTATCCCCCTCTCTAGATACCCCTTAGCACGTAAAGGAATATTATTTGGAGGTCCAGCCATTGGTAAGAGTTTAGACACTAGGATAAGATAAGTTACACACCCATTATAAAGAAATCACATTAGGATTCTCTTTTTAAGCTGTTCCTTAAAACAGTAGTGCTTAGGAAATCTATTGGAGGCAGAAGCAGTCAAGGGTAGCCTAGGGTTAAGGTTAGGCTTTGGGTTAGGCTTAGGGTACGGCTTAGGGTACGGGTTCGGGGAAGGGTTCGGGAACGGCGTAGGGTATGGGTTAGGGTCAGGGTTAGGGTTAGTGTTAGGGTTAGGGCTCGGTTTAGGGTACGGGTTAGGATTAGGGTACATGTTAGGGTTAGGGTAGGGGTTAGGGTTAGGGTACGCGTTAGGGTTAGGTTAGTTATTAAACCTATCCCACTCTCTAGATACACCTTAGCACGTAAAGGAATATTATTTGGGGGTCCAGCCATGGAGAAGTGTTTAGACACTAGGATAAGATAAGGAACACACCCATTATAAAGAAATCACATTAGGATTCTCTTTTTAAGCTGTTCCTTAAAACACTAGTGCTTAGGAAATCTATTGGCGGCAGAAGCAGTCAAGGTTAGCCTAGTGTTAGGGTTATGCTTAGGGTACGGCTTAGGGTAAGGCTTAGGGTACGGGTTCGGGGAGGGCTTCTGGTACGGCGTAGGGTATGGGTTAGGGTTAGGGTTAGTGTTAGGGTTAGGGCTCGGTTTAGGGTATTAGTTAGGATTAGGGTATGTGTTAGGGTTAGGGTAGGGGTTAGGGTTAGGGTACGCGTTAGTGTTAGGGTAGTTATTAAACATAACCCACTCTCTAGATACCCCTTAGCACGTAAAGGAATATTATTTGGAGATCCAGCCATGGAGAAGAGTTTAGACACTAGGATAAGATAAGGAACACACCCATTATAAAGAAATCACATTAGGATTCTCTTTTTAAGCTGTTCCTTTAAACACTAGTGCTTAGGAAATCTATTGGAGGCAGAAGCAGTCAAGGGTAGCCGAGGGTTAGGGTTAGGCTTAGGGTACGGCTTAGGGTACGGTTTAGGGTACGGGTTCGGGGAGGGCTTCGGGTACGGCGTAGGGTATGGGTTAGGGTTAGGGTTAGGGTTAGTGTTAGGGTTAGGGCTCGGTTTAGGGTATTGGTTAGGATTAGGGTACGTGTTAGGGTAAGGGTAGGGGTTAGGGTTACGGTACGCGTTAGTGTTAGGGTAGTTATTAAACCTATCCCAGTCTGTAGATACCCCTTAGCACGTAAAGGAATATTATTTGGAGGTCCAGCCATGGAGAAGAGTTTAGACACTAGGATAAGATAAGAAACACACCCATTATAAAGAAATCACATTAGGATTCTCTTTTTAAATTGTTCCTTAAAACACTAGTGCTTAGGAAATCTATTGGAGGCAGAAGCAGTCAAGGGTAGCCGAGGGTTAGGGTTAGGCTTGGTGTTAGGCTTAGGGTACGGCTTAGGGTACGGGTTCGGTGAGGGGTTCGGGTACGGCGTAGGGTATGGGTTAGGGTTAGGGTTAGGGTTAGTGTTAGGGTTAGGGCTCCGTTTAGGGTACGTGTTAGGAGTAGGGTACATGTTAGGGTTAGGGTAGGGGTTAGGGTTAGGGTACGCGTTAGGGTTAGGGTACTTATTCAACCTATCCCACTCTCTAGATACACCTTAGCACGTAAAGGAATATTATTTGGGGGTCCAGCCATGGAGAAGAGTTTAGACACTAGGATAAGATAAGGAACACACCCATTATAAAGAAATCACAATAGGATTCTCTTTTTAAGCTGTTCCTTAAAACACTATTGCTTAGGAAATCTATTGGAGGCAGAAGCAGTCAAGGGTAGCCTAGGGTTAGGGTTAGGCTTAGGGTACGGCTTAGGGTACGGCTTAGGGTACGGGTTCGGGGAGGGCTTCGGGTAAGGCGTAGCGTATGGGTTAGGGTTAGGGTTAGGGTTAGTGTTAGGGTTAGGGCTCGGTTTAGGGTATTGGTTAGGATTAGTGTACGTGTTAGGGTTAGGGTAGGGGTAAGGGTTAGGGTACGCCTTAGTGTTAGGGTAGTTATTAAGCCTATCCCACTCTCTAGATACCCCTTAGCACGTAAAGGAATATTATTTGGAGGTCCAGCCATGGAGAAGAGTTTAGACACTAGGATAAGATAAGGAACACACCCATTATAAGGAAATCACATTAGGATTCTCTTTTTAAGCTGTTCCTTAAAACACTAGTGCTTAGGAAATCTATTGGAGGCAGAAGCAGTCAAGGGTAACCAAGGGTTAGGGTTAGGCTTGGGGTTAGGCTTAGGGTACGGCTTAGGCTACGCGTTCGGGGAGGGGTTCGGGTACGGCGTAGGGTATGGGTTAGGGTTAGGGTTAGAGTTAGTGTTAGGGTTAGGGCTCGGTTTAGGGTATTGGTTACGATTAGGGTACGTGTTAGGGTTAGGGTAGGGGTTAGGGTTAGGGTACGCGTTAGTGTTAGGGTAGTTATTAAACCTATCCCAGTCTCTAGATACCCCTTAGCACGTAAAGGAATATTATTTGGAGGTCCAGCCATGGAGAAGAGTTTAGACACTAGGATAAGATAAGGAACACACCCATTATAAAGAAATCACATTAGGATTCTCTTTTTAAGCTGTTCCTTAAAACACTAGTGCTTAGGAAATCTATTGGAGGCAGAAGAAGTCAAGGGTAGCCTAGGGTTAGGGTTAGGCTTAGGGTACGGCTTAGGGTACGGCTTAGGGTACGGGTTCGGGGAGGGCTTCGGGTACGGCGTAGGGTATGTGTTAGGGTTAGGGTTAGGGTTAGTGTTAGGGTTATGGCTCGGTTTAGGGTACGGGTTAGGATTCGGGTAATGTTAGGGTTAGGGTAGGGGTAGGGTTAGGGTACGCGTTAGGGTTAGGGTAGCTATTAAACCTATCCCACTCTCTAGATACACCTTAGCACGTAAAGGAATATTATTTGGGGGTCCAGCCATGGAGAAGAGTTTAGACACTAGGATAAGATAAGGAACACACCCATTATAAAGAAATCACATTAGGATTCTCTTTTTAAGCTGTTCCTTAAAACACTAGTGCTTAGGAAATCTATTGGAGGCAGAAGCAGTCAAGGGTAGCCTAGTGTTAGGGTTATGCTTAGGGTACGGCTTAGGGTATGGCTTAGGGTACGGGTTCGGGGAGGGCTTCTGGTACGGTGTAGGGTATGGGTTAGGGTTAGGGTTAGGGTTAGTGTTAGGGTTAGGGCTCGGTTTAGGGTATTGGTTAGGATTAGGGTACGTGTTAGGGTTAGGGTAGCGGTTAGGGTTAGGGTACGCTTTAGTGTTAGGGTAGTTATTAAACCTATCCCACTCTCTAGATACCCCTTAGCACGTAAAGGAATATTATTTGGAGGTCCAGCCATGGAGAAGAGTTTAGACACTAGGATAAGATAAGGAACACACCCATTATAAAGAAATCACATTAGGATTCTCTTTTTAAGCTGTTCCTTAAAACACTAGTGCTTAGGAAATCTATTGGAGGCAGAAGCATTCAAGGGTAGCCTAGGGTTAGGGTTAGGCTTAGGGTTAGGCTTAGGGTACGGCTTAGGGTACGGGTTCGGGGAAGGGTTCGAGAACGGCGTAGGGTATGGGTTAGGGTCAGGGTTAGGGTTAGTGTTAGGGTTAGGGCTCGGTTTAGGGTACGGGTTAGGGTTAGGGTACATGTTAGGGTTAGGGTAGGGGTTAGGGTTAGGGTACGCGTTAGGGTTAGGTTAGTTATTAAACCTATCCCACTCTCTAGATACACCTTAGCACGTAAAGGAATATTATTTGGGGGTCCAGCCATGGAGAATTGTTTAGACACTAGGATAAGATAAGGAACACACCCATTATAAAGAAATCACATTAGGATTCTCTTTTTAAGCTGTTCCTTAAAACACTAGTGCTTAGGAAATCTATTGGAGGCAGAAGCAGTCAAGGTTAGCCTAGTGTTAGGGTTATGCTTAGGGTACGGCTTAGGGTAAGGCTTAGGGTACGGGTTCGGGGAGGGCTTCTGGTACGGCGTAGGGTATGGGTTAGGGTTAGGGTTAGTGTTAGGGTTAGGGCTCGGTTTAGGGTATTAGTTAGGATTAGGGTATGTGTTAGGGTTAGGGTAGGGGTTAGGGTTAGGGTACGCGTTAGTGTTAGGGTAGTTATTAAACATAACCCACTCTCTAGATACCCCTTAGCACGTAAAGGAATATTATTTGGAGATCCAGCCATGGAGAAGAGTTTAGACACTAGGATAAGATAAGGAACACACCCATTATAAAGAAATCACATTAGGATTCTCTTTTTAAGCTGTTCCTTTAAACACTAGTGCTTAGGAAATCTATTGGAGGCAGAAGCAGTCAAGGGTAGCCGAGGGTTAGGGTTAGGCTTAGGGTACGGCTTAGGGTACGGTTTAGGGTACGGGTTCGGGGAGGGCTTCGGGTACGGCGTAGGGTATGGGTTAGGGTTAGGGTTAGGGTTAGTGTTAGGGTTAGGGCTCGGTTTAGGGTATTGGTTAGGATTAGGGTACGTGTTAGGGTAAGGGTAGGGGTTAGGGTTACGGTACGCGTTAGTGTTAGGGTAGTTATTAAACCTATCCCAGTCTGTAGATACCCCTTAGCACGTAAAGGAATATTATTTGGAGGTCCAGCCATGGAGAAGAGTTTAGACACTAGGATAAGATAAGAAACACACCCATTATAAAGAAATCACATTAGGATTCTCTTTTTAAATTGTTCCTTAAAACACTAGTGCTTAGGAAATCTATTGGAGGCAGAAGCAGTCAAGGGTAGCCGAGGGTTAGGGTTAGGCTTGGTGTTAGGCTTAGGGTACGGCTTAGGGTACGGGTTCGGTGAGGGGTTCGGGTACGGCGTAGGGTATGGGTTAGGGTTAGGGTTAGGGTTAGTGTTAGGGTTAGGGCTCCGTTTAGGGTACGTGTTAGGAGTAGGGTACATGTTAGGGTTAGGGTAGGGGTTAGGGTTAGGGTACGCGTTAGGGTTAGGGTACTTATTCAACCTATCCCACTCTCTAGATACACCTTAGCACGTAAAGGAATATTATTTGGGGGTCCAGCCATGGAGAAGAGTTTAGACACTAGGATAAGATAAGGAACACACCCATTATAAAGAAATCACAATAGGATTCTCTTTTTAAGCTGTTCCTTAAAACACTATTGCTTAGGAAATCTATTGGAGGCAGAAGCAGTCAAGGGTAGCCTAGGGTTAGGGTTAGGCTTAGGGTACGGCTTAGGGTACGGCTTAGGGTACGGGTTCGGGGAGGGCTTCGGGTAAGGCGTAGCGTATGGGTTAGGGTTAGGGTTAGGGTTAGTGTTAGGGTTAGGGCTCGGTTTAGGGTATTGGTTAGGATTAGTGTACGTGTTAGGGTTAGGGTAGGGGTAAGGGTTAGGGTACGCCTTAGTGTTAGGGTAGTTATTAAGCCTATCCCACTCTCTAGATACCCCTTAGCACGTAAAGGAATATTATTTGGAGGTCCAGCCATGGAGAAGAGTTTAGACACTAGGATAAGATAAGGAACACACCCATTATAAGGAAATCACATTAGGATTCTCTTTTTAAGCTGTTCCTTAAAACACTAGTGCTTAGGAAATCTATTGGAGGCAGAAGCAGTCAAGGGAAACCAAGGGTTAGGGTTAGGCTTGGGGTTAGGCTTAGGGTACGGCTTAGGCTACGCGTTCGGGGAGGGGTTCGGGTACGGCGTAGGGTATGGGTTAGGGTTAGGGTTAGAGTTAGTGTTAGGGTTAGGGCTCGGTTTAGGGTATTGGTTACGATTAGGGTACGTGTTAGGGTTAGGGTAGGGGTTAGGGTTAGGGTACGCGTTAGTGTTAGGGTAGTTATTAAACCTATCCCAGTCTCTAGATACCCCTTAGCACGTAAAGGAATATTATTTGGAGGTCCAGCCATGGAGAAGAGTTTAGACACTAGGATAAGATAAGGAACACACCCATTATAAAGAAATCACATTAGGATTCTCTTTTTAAGCTGTTCCTTAAAACACTAGTGCTTAGGAAATCTATTGGAGGCAGAAGAAGTCAAGGGTAGCCTAGGGTTAGGGTTAGGCTTAGGGTACGGCTTAGGGTACGGCTTAGGGTACGGGTTCGGGGAGGGCTTCGGGTACGGCGTAGGGTATGTGTTAGGGTTAGGGTTAGGGTTAGTGTTAGGGTTATGGCTCGGTTTAGGGTACGGGTTAGGATTCGGGTAATGTTAGGGTTAGGGTAGGGGTAGGGTTAGGGTACGCGTTAGGGTTAGGGTAGCTATTAAACCTATCCCACTCTCTAGATACACCTTAGCACGTAAAGGAATATTATTTGGGGGTCCAGCCATGGAGAAGAGTTTAGACACTAGGATAAGATAAGGAACACACCCATTATAAAGAAATCACATTAGGATTCTCTTTTTAAGCTGTTCCTTAAAACACTAGTGCTTAGGAAATCTATTGGAGGCAGAAGCAGTCAAGGGTAGCCTAGTGTTAGGGTTATGCTTAGGGTACGGCTTAGGGTATGGCTTAGGGTACGGGTTCGGGGAGGGCTTCTGGTACGGTGTAGGGTATGGGTTAGGGTTAGGGTTAGGGTTAGTGTTAGGGTTAGGGCTCGGTTTAGGGTATTGGTTAGGATTAGGGTACGTGTTAGGGTTAGGGTAGCGGTTAGGGTTAGGGTACGCTTTAGTGTTAGGGTAGTTATTAAACCTATCCCACTCTCTAGATACCCCTTAGCACGTAAAGGAATATTATTTGGAGGTCCAGCCATGGAGAAGAGTTTAGACACTAGGATAAGATAAGGAACACACCCATTATAAAGAAATCACATTAGGATTCTCTTTTTAAGCTGTTCCTTAAAACACTAGTGCTTAGGAAATCTACTGGAGGCAGAAGCATTCAAGGGTAGCCTAGGGTTAGGGTTAGGCTTAGGGTTAGGCTTAGGGTACGGCTTAGGGTACGGGTTCGGGGAAGGGTTCGGGAATGGCCTAGGGTATGGGTTAGGGTCAGGGTTAGGGTTAGTGTTAGGGTTAGGGCTCGGTTTAGGGTACGGGTTAGGGTTAGGGTACATGTTAGGGTTAGGGTAGGGGTTAGGGTTAGGGTACGCGTTAGGGTTAGGTTAGTTATTAAACCTATCCCACTCTCTAGATACACCTTAGCACGTAAAGGAATATTATTTGGGGGTCCAGCCATGGAGAATTGTTTAGACACTAGGATAAGATAAGGAACACACCCATTATAAAGAAATCACATTAGGATTCTCTTTTTAAGCTGTTCCTTAAAACACTAGTGCTTAGGAAATCTATTGGAGGCAGAAGCAGTCAAGGGTAGCCTAGTGTTAGGGTTATGCTTAGGGTACGGCTTAGGGTAAGGCTTAGGGTACGGGTTCGGGGAGGGCTTCTGGTACGGCGTAGGGTATGGGTTAGGGTTAGGGTTAGTGTTAGGGTTACGGTTCGGTTTAGGGTATTAGTTAGGATTAGGGTATGTGTTAGGGTTAGGGTAGGGGTTAGGGTTAGGGTACGCGTTAGTGTTAGGGTAGTTATTAAACATAACCCACTCTCTAGATACCCCTTAGCACGTAAAGGAATATTATTTGGAGATCCAGCCATGGAGAAGAGTTTAGACACTAGGATAAGATAAGGAACACACCCATTATAAAGAAATCACATTAGGATTCTCTTTTTAAGCTGTTCCTTAAAACACTAGTGCTTAGGAAATCTATTGGAGGCAGAAGCAGTCAAGGGTAGCCGAGGGTTAGGGTTAGGCTTAGGGTACGGCTTAGGGTACGGTTTAGGGTACGGGTTCGGGGAGGGCTTCGGGTACGGCGTAGGGTATGGGTTAGGGTTAGGGTTAGGGTTAGTGTTAGGGTTAGGGCTCGGTTTAGGGTATTGGTTAGGATTAGGGTACGTGTTAGGGTTAGGTTAGGGGTTAGGGTTATGGTACGCGTTAGTGTTAGGGTAGTTATTAAACCTATCCCAGTCTGTAGATACCCCTTAGCACGTAAAGGAATATTATTTGGAGGTCCAGCCATGGAGAAGAGTTTAGACACTAGGATAAGATAAGAAACACACCCATTATAAAGAAATCACATTAGGATTCTCTTTTTAAATTGTTCCTTAAAACACTAGTGCTTAGGAAATCTATTGGAGGCAGAAGCAGTCAAGGGTAGCCGAGGGTTAGGGTTAGGCTTGGTGTTAGGCTTAGGGTACGGCTTAGGGTACGGGTTCGGTGAGGGGTTCGGGTACGGCGTAGGGTATGGGTTAGGGTTAGGGTTAGGGTTAGTGTTAGGGTTAGGGCTCCGTTTAGGGTACGTGTTAGGAGTAGGGTACATGTTAGGGTTAGGGTAGGGGTTAGGGTTAGGGTACGCGTTAGGGTTAGGGTACTTATTCAACCTATCCCACTCTCTAGTTACACCTTAGCACGTAAAGGAATATTATTTGGGGGTCCAGCCATGGAGAAGAGTTTAGACACTAGGATAAGATAAGGAACACACCCATTATAAAGAAATCACAATAGGATTCTCTTTTTAAGCTGTTCCTTAAAACACTAGTGCTTAGGAAATCTATTGGAGGCAGAAGCAGTCAAGGGTAGCCTAGGGTTAGGGTTAGGCTTAGGGTACGGCTTAGGGTACGGCTTAGGGTACGGGTTCGGGGAGGGCTTCGGGTAAGGCGTAGCGTATGGGTTAGGGTTAGGGTTAGGGTTAGTGTTAGGGTTAGGGCTCGGTTTAGGGTATTGGTTAGGATTAGTGTACGTGTTAGGGTTAGGGTAGGGGTAAGGGTTAGGGTACGCCTTAGTGTTAGGGTAGTTATTAAGCCTATCCCACTCTCTAGATACCCCTTAGCACGTAAAGGAATATTATTTGGAGGTCCAGCCATGGAGAAGAGTTTAGACACTAGGATAAGATAAGGAACACACCCATTATAAGGAAATCACATTAGGATTCTCTTTTTAAGCTGTTCCTTAAAACACTAGTGCTTAGGAAATCTATTGGAGGCAGAAGCAGTCAAGGGTAACCAAGGGTTAGGGTTAGGCTTGGGGTTAGGCTTAGGGTACGGCTTAGGCTACGCGTTCGGGGAGGGGTTCGGGTACGGCGTAGGGTATGGGTTAGGGTTAGGGTTAGGGTTAGTCTTAGGGTTAGGGCTCGGTTTAGGGTATTGGTTAGGATTAGGGTACGTGTTAGGGTTAGGGTAGGGGTTAGGGTTAGGGTACGCGTTAGTGTTAGGGTAGTTATTAAACCTATCCCAGTCTCTAGATACCCCTTAGCACGTAAAGGAATATTATTTGGAGGTCCAGCCATGGAGAAGAGTTTAGACACTAGGATAAGATAAGGAACACACCCATTATAAAGAAATCACATTAGGATTCTCTTTTTAAGCTGTTCCTTAAAACAGTAGTGCTTAGGAAATCTATTGGAGGCAGAAGAAGTCAAGGGTAGCCTAGGGTTAGGGTTAGGCTTAGGGTACGGCTTAGGGTACGGCTTAGGGTACGGGTTCGGGGAGGGCTTCGGGTACGGCGTAGGGTATGGGTTAGGGTTAGGGTTAGGGTTAGTGTTAGGGTTAGGGCTTGGTTTAGGGTATTGGTTAGGATTAGGGTACGTGTTAGGGTTAGGGTAGGGGTAAGGGTTAGGGTACGCCTTAGTGTTAGGGTAGTTATTAAGCCTATCCCACTCTCTAGATACCCCTTTGCACGTAAAGGAATATTATTTGGAGGTCCAGCCATGGAGAAGAGTTTAGACACTAGGATAAGATAAGGAACACACCCATTATAAGGAAATCACATTAGGATTCTCTTTTTAAGCTGTTCCTTAAAACACTAGTGCTTAGGAAATCTATTGGAGGCAGAAGCAGTCAAGGGTAGCCTAGGTTTAGGGTTAGGCTTAGGGTACGGCTTAGGGTAAGGCTTAGGGTACGGGTTCGGGGAGGGCTTCGGGTACGGCGTAGGGTATGGGTTAGGGTTAGGGTTAGGGTTAGTGTTAGGGTTAGGGCTCGGTTTAGGGTATTGGTTAGGATTAGGGTACGTGTTAGGGTTAGGGTAGGGTTTAGGGTTAGTGTACGCGTTAGTGTTAGGGTAGTTATTAAACCTATCCCAGTCTCTAGATACCCCTTAGCACGTATAGGAATATTATTTGGAGGTCCAGCCATGGAGAAGAGTTTAGACACTAGGATAAGATAAGGAACACACCCATTATAAAGAAATCACATTAGGATTCTCTTTTTAAGCTGTTCCTTAAAACACTAGTGCTTAGGAAATCTATTGGAGGCAGAAGCAGTCAAGGGTAGCCTAGGGTTAGGGTTAGGCTTAGGGTACGGCTTAGGGTACGGCTTAGGGTACGGGTTCGGGGAGGGCTTCGGGTACGGCGTAGGGTATGGGTTAGGGTTAGGGTTAGTGTTAGGGTTAGGGCTCGGTTTAGGGTATTGGTTAGGAAGAGGGTACGTGTTAGGGTTAGGGTAGGGGTTAGGGTTAGGGTACGCGTTAGTGTTAGGGTAGTTATTAAACCTATCCCACTCTCTAGATACCCCTTAGCACGTAAAGGAATATTATTTGGAGGTCCAGCCATGGAGAAGAGTTTAGACACTAGGATAAGATAAGGAACACACCCATTATAAAGAAATCACATTAGGATTCTCTTTTTAAGCTGTTCCTTAAAACACTAGTGCTTAGGAAATCTATTGGAGGCAGAAGCAGTCAAGGGTAGCCTAGGGTTAGGGTTAGGCTTGGTGTTAGGCTTAGGGTACGGCTTAGGGTACGGGTTCGGGGAGGGGTTCGGGTACGGCGTAGGGTATGGGTTAGGGTTAGGGTTAGTGTTAGGGTTAGGGCTCCGTTTAGGGTACGTGTTAGGAGTAGGGTACATGTTAGTGTTAGGGTAGGGGTTAGGGTTAGGGTACGCGTTAGGGTTAGGGTACTTATTAAACCTATCCCACTCTCTAGATACACCTTAGCACGTAAAGGAATATTATTTGGGGGTCCAGCCATGGAGAAGAGTTCAGACACTAGAATAAGATAAGGAACACACCCATTATAAAGAAATCACATTAGGATTCTCTTTTTAAGCTGTTCCTTAAAACACTAGTGCTTAGGAAATCTATTGGAGGCAGAAGCATTCAAGGGTAGCCTAGGGTTAGGGTTAGGCTTAGGGTTAGGCTTAGGGTACGACTTAGGGTACGGGTTCGGGGAGGGGTTCGGGAACGGCGTAGGGTATGGGTTAGGGTTAGGGTTAGGGTTAGTGTTAGGGTTAGGGCTCGGTTTAGGGTACGGGTTAGGATTAGGGTACGTGTTAGGGTTAGGGTAGGGGTTAGGGTTAGGGTACGCGTTAGTGTTAGGGTAGTTATTAAACCTATCCCAGTCTCTAGATACCCCTTAGCACGTAAAGTAATATTATTTGGAGGTCCAGCCATGGAGAAGAGTTTAGACACTAGGATAAGATAAGGAACACACCCATTATAAAGAAATCACATTAGGATTCTCTTTTTAAGCTGTTCCTTAAAACACTAGTGCTTAGGAAATCTATTGGAGGCAGAAGAAGTCAAGGGTAGCCTAGGGTTAGGGTTAGGCTTAGGGTACGGCTTAGGGTACGGCTTAGGGTACGGGTTCGGGGAGGGCTTCGGGTACGGCGTAGGGTATGGGTTAGGGTTAGGGTTAGGGTTAGTGTTAGGGTTAGGGCTCGGTTTAGGGTATTGGTTAGGATTAGGGTACGTGTTAGGGTTAGGGTAGGGGTTAGGGTTAGGGTATGCGTTAGTGTTAGGGTAGTTATTAAACCTATCCCACTCTCTAGATACCCCTTAGCACGTAAAGGAATATTATTTGGAGGTCCAGCCATGGAGAAGAGTTTAGACACTAGGATAAGATAAGGAACACACCCATTATAAAGAAATCACATTAGGATTCTCTTTTTAAGCTGTTCCTTAAAACACTAGTGCTTAGGAAATCTATTGGAGGCAGAAGCAGTCAAGGGTAACCAAGGGTTAGGGTTAGGCTTGGGGTTAGGCTTAGGGTACGGCTTATGGTACGGGTTCGGGGAGGGGTTCGGGTACGGCGTAGGGTATGGGTTAGGGTTAGGGTTAGGGTTAGTGTTAGGGTTAGGGCTCGGTTTAGGGTATTGGTTTGGATTAGGGTACGTGTTAGGGTTAGGGTAGGGGTTAGGGTTAGGGTACGCGTTAGTGTTAGGGTAGTTATTAAACCTATCCCACTCTCTAGATACCCCTTAGCACGTAAAGGAATATTATTTGGAGGTCCAGCCATGGAGAAGAGTTTAGACACTAGGATAAGTTAAGGAACACACCCATTATAAAGAAATCATATTAGGATTCTCTTTTTAAGCTGTTATTAAAACACTAGTGCTTAGGAAATCTATTGGAGGCAGAAGCAGTCAAGGGTAGCCTAGGGTTAGGGTTAGGCTTAGGGTACGGCTTAGGGTACGGCTTAGGGTACGGGTTCGGGGAGGGCTTCGGGTACGGCGTAGGGTATGGGTTAGGGTTAGGGTTAGGGTTAGTGTTAGGGTTACGGCTCGGTTTAGGCTATTGGGTAGGATTAGGGTACATATTAGGGTTATGGTAGGGGTTAGGTTTAGGGTACGCGTTAGTGTTAGGGTAGTTATTAAACATAACCCACTCTCTAGATACCCCTTAGCACGTAAAGGAATATTATTTGGAGATCCAGCCATGGAGAAGAGTTTAGACACTAGGATAAGATAAGGAACACACCCATTATAAAGAAATCACATTAGGATTCTCTTTTTAAGCTGTTCCTTAAAACACTAGTGCTTAGGAAATCTATTGGAGGCAGAAGCAGTCAAGGGTAGCCTAGGGTTAGGGTTAGGCTTGGTGTTAGGCTTAGGGTACGGCTTAGGGTACGGGTTCGGGGAGGGGTTCGGGTACGGCGTAGGGTATGGGTTAGGGTTAGGGTTAGGGTTAGGGTTAGGCCTCGGTTTAGGGTACGGGTTAGGTGTAGGGTACATGTTAGGGTTAGGGTAGGGGTTAGGGTTAGGGTACGCGTTAGGGTTAGGGTAGTTATTAAACCTATCCCACTCTCTAGATACCCCTTAGCACGTAAAGGAATATTATTTGGAGTTCCAGCCATGGAGAAGAGTTTAGACACTAGGATAAGATAAGGAACACACCCGTTATAAAGAAATCACATTAGGATTCTCTTTTTAAGCTGTTCCTTAAAACACTAGTGCTTAGGAAATCTATTGGAGGCAGAAGCAGTCAAGGGTAGCCTAGGGTTAGGGTTCGGCTTAGGGTTAGGGTTAGGGTACGGCTTAGGGTACGGGATCGGGGAGGGCTTCGGGTACGGCGTAGGGTATGCGTTAGGCTTAGTGTTAGTGTTAGTGTTAGGGTTAGGGCACGGTTTTGGTTACGGTTTAGGATTAGGATACTTGTTAGGGTTAGGATAGGGGTTAGGTTTAGTGTACGTGTTAGGGTTAGGGTAGTGATTAAACCTATCCCACTCTCTAGATACCCCTTAGCACATAAAGGAATATTATTTGGGGGTCCAGCCCTGGAGAAGAGTTTAGACACTAGGATAAGATAAGGAACACACCCATTATAAAGAAAATACATTAGGATTCTCTTTTTATGCTGTTCCTTAAAACAATAGTGCTTAGGAAATCTATTGGAGGCAGAAGCAGTCAAGGGTAGTCTAGGGTTAGGGTTAGGCTTAGGGTTAGGCTTAGGGTATGGCTTAGGGTACGGGTTCGGGGAGGGCTTCGGGTATGGTGTAGGGTAAGGGTTAGGGTTAGGGTTAGGGTTAGTGTTAGGGTTAGGGCTCGGTTTAGGGTATTGGTTAGGATTAGGGTACGTGTTATGGTTAGGGTAGGGGTTAGGGTTAGGGTACGCGTTAGGGTTAGGGTAGTTATTAAACCTATCCCACTCTCTAGATACCCCTTAGCACGTAAAGGAATATTATTTGGGGGTCCAGCCATGGAGAAGAGTTTAGACACTAGGATAAGATAAGGAACACACACATTATAAAGAAATCACATTAGTATTCTCTTTTTAAACTGTTCCTTAAAACACTAGTGCTTAGGAAATCTATTGGAGGCAGAAGCAGTCAAGGGTAGCCTAGGGTTAGGGTTAGTCTTAGGGTTAGGGTTAGGGTACGGCTTAGGGTACGGGTTCGGGGAAGGCTTCGGGTATGGCGTAGGTTATGGGTTAGGGTTAGGATTAGGGTTAGGGTTAGGATTAAGGTTAGGGTTAAGGTTAAAGTTAGGCTTAGGGTTAGGGTTATGGTATGGCTTAGGTTACGGGTTCGGGGAGGGCTTCGGGTATGGCGTAGGGAATGTGTTACGGTTAGGGTTAGGGTTAGTGTTAGGGTTAGGGCTCGGTTTAGGGTACGGGTTAGGATTAGGGTACGTGTTAGGGTTAGGGTAGTGGTTAGGGTTAGTGTACGTGTTAGGGTTAAGGTAGTGATTAAACCTATCCCACTCTCTAGATACCCCTTAGCACGTAAAGGAATATTATTTGGGGGTCCAGCCATGGAGAAGAGTTTAGACACTAGGATAAGATAAGGTACACACACTTTATAAAGAAATCACATTAGGATTCTATTTTTATGCTGTTCCTTAAAACACTAGTGCTTAGGAAATCTATTGGAGGCAGAAGCAGTCAAGGGTAGCCTAGGGTTAGGGTTAGGCTTAGGGTTAGGTTAAGGGTACGGCTTAGGGTACGGGTTCGGGGAGGGCTTCGGGTATGGCGTAGGGTATGGGTTAGGGTTAGGGTTAGGGTTATGGTTAGGGTTAGGGTTAGAGTTAAGGTTAGGCTTATGGTTAGGGTTATGGTACGGCTTAGGGTACGGGTTCGGGGAGGGGTTCGGTTACGGCGTCGGGTATGGGTTAGTCCTAGGGTTAGGGTTAGTGTTAGGGTTAGGTCTCGGTTTAGGGTACGTGTTAGGGTTAGGGTAGGGGTTAGGGTTAGGGTACGCGTTAGAGTTAGGGTAGTTATTAAAACTATCCTACTCACTAGATACACCTTAGCACGTAAAGGAATATTATTTGGAAGTCCAGCCATGGAGAAGAGTGTAGACACTAGGATAAGATAAGGAACACACCCATTATAAAGAAATCACGTTAGGATTCTCTTTTTAAGTTGTTCCTTAAAACACTAGTGCTTAGGAAATCTATTGGAGGCAGAAGCAGTCAAGGGTAGTCTAGGGTTAGGGTTTGGCTTAGGGTACGACTTAGGGTACGGCTTAGGGTACGGGTTCGGGGAGGGCTTCGGGTACGGCGTAGGGTATGGGTTAGGGTTAGGGTTAGTGTTAGGGTTAGGGCTCGCTTTAGGGTATTGTTTAGGATTAGGGTACGTGTTAGGGTTAGGGTAGGGGTTACGGTTAGGGTACGCGTTAGGGTTAGGGTAGTTATTAAACCTATCCCACTCTCTAGATACCCCTGAGCACGTAAAGGAATATTAATTGGAGGTCCAGCCATGGATAAGAGTTTATACACTAGGATAAGATAAGGAACACAGCCATTATAAAGAAATCACATTAGGATTCTTTTTAAGCTGTTCCTTAAAACACTAGTGCTTAGGAAATCTATTGGAGGCAGAAGCAGTCAAGGGTAGCCTATGGTTAGGGTTAGGCTTAGGGTTAGGGTTAGGGTACGGCTTAGGGTAAGGGTTCGGGGAGGGGTTCGGGCACGGCGTAGGGAATGGGTTAGGGTTAGGGTTAGTGTTAGGCTTAGGGCTCGGATTAGGTTATGGTTTAGGATTAGGGTACGTGTTAGGGTTAGGGTAGGGGTTAGGGTTAGGGTACGCGTTAGGGTGAGGGTAGTTATTAAACCTATCCCACTCTCTAGATACCCCTTAGCACGCAAAGGAATATTATTTGGGGGTCCAGCCATGGAGAAGAGTTTAGACACTAGGATAAGATAAGGAACACACACATTATAAAGAAATCACATTAGTATTCTCTTTTTAAGCTGTTCCTTAAACACTAGTGCTTAGGAAATCTATTGGAGGCAGAAGCAGTCAAGGGTAGCCTAGGGTTAGGGTTAGTCTTAGGGTTAGGGTTAGGGTACGGCTTAGGGTACGGGTTCGGGGAAGGCTTCGGGTATGGCGTAGGTTATGGGTTAGGGTTAGGATTAGGGTTAGGGTTAGGATTAAGGTTAGGGTTAAGGTTAAATTTAGGCTTAGGGTTAGGGTTAAGGTACGGTTTAGGGTACGGGTCCGGGGAGGGCTTCGGGTACTGCCTAGGGTATGGGTTAGGGTTAGGGTTTGGGTTAGTGTTAGGGTTTGGGCCCGGTTTAGGGTACGGTTTAGGATTAGGGTACGTGTTAGGGTCTGCGTTTGCTCACCCAACCTCACCAAACATCTCAGCCCCAAGACTGTCCACCCTTATTTCTCATCCAGCTATGGGTCTAGATATAGTCAATCCAGGTTGCATCACAGCCGCTGATCGAATTGTGTAAGAATTTCTCTCTCTTTCACTGTCTTTGTTTCATGGGTTTTTAAAAGTAATTTATTTTTATACTGGTGTTTAGCTGCTTTTCACGGCTGTGTTTATGCTGCTTTACACCCACTTGACACACTAACAGTGAGATATCAATACATAGGTTTTAAGATTATTACTAGTCAGATATATTGTTGTGCGGTAAATAGGGGGTGTTGAGTTCAGTTTTCTGAGCAAGGAGTAGGTCTTGTCTATTACATATTGGGTTTATGGAACGGTATCTGAGCTAATTTGAAACCCTTCTTTTATGCATCACCCCACCTCACCTTTCCCGTTAAGCAGCCATAGTGTGTTTTCTAAACGTGTGACTCTGTTCTGTTAGGTAATTCAGTTCAAATGTAGCGGTTTTTACATTCCCTCTATAAGTGATACCTTATGATAAGTGTCTTTTTCTGTGTGACTTATTTCACTTAGAATCGTCGTACCTAAAGCCACTCATCATGCTGCTACTAGCCTCATGACATTGATTTCATGGCTGAGTGATATTCCATTGTACATAAGGACCAAAACTTCTTTATTGATTTTTCTCTTTCCTGGGATATTTAAGGTGGAATGAAGTGGAGGTCCTTGGCAACAGAGCAGCCCTAAACTTTGGTGTGCTTGTGTCTTGCTGATTTTTAATTTTCCCAATTTATACCCCCATGCGTGGAAGTGCCCTATGCTCTCTAAGCTGTGTTTTTTAGATGTTTCAGGACACACCGTACCCTTCTCCAGAGTGGCTGTTGGCAATTTACATCCCGCCCAACTGCGTAGCAAGGCTCCCATTTCTCCATGGCCTGTCCTGCATTTCTGGTTTTGACACTTTTCTCAGCATGGCCCTTTTGACCGATGGGAAGCGAGACTTCTTTGTAGCGCTGATTTGCCTTTCCAGGTTGCTTGGTTGGCCAAAAAGGGCGTATGCGTTTTTCCCTGAATATATTCAGGGAAAAACGCATACGCCCTTTTTGGCCAAGGGCATCATTGTCAAAGTTTTGCCACTTTTCATGTGCTTTAAAGGCGTTTTGGATCTACCTCATGAAATCTGTTTCCTGCAATTCTGCCTTGATTTCAAATCCTCTTCTTTGTCTTCCCTCAATATATTTGTGGACGAGAGTTATCATTTATAACTCTGCAGGTTTTTGAATTGCAGTGCCCTGAAGCTCTATTTTACAACTCGCTTTTTTGGGAGCTGGCCGCAAAAGCGCAGGATGGCTTCAGGCCCTGTTGTGGTTCTGGGGGGCAGGCTGAACCTGTGGTTAATTCTCCTTCCTGATGGGAATATAGAGTGACCTGTGCCTGTCCCAACACCAAGAGCTAGTCTCTCATTGGTTCCCCGTCTTCCCGTTCATCCTCAGGACAAATTGCAATCTATATGGACCAGGAGGTTAAAGGTGCTGATGTTCCAAGGAGGGAGATTGCTAGTAAAGTGGCTGGAATGGCGAAACCGAGCACAAGGAGATGAGAAATAAGGTGCGTTTTAGAAACCTTTCCCCATGACACGGTGTACCATTTTCTGGGTTTCTCACGCATGTTTTCGATATAGGAAGATGCCCTGGAACCTGGAGATTTGGTACCCATGGGATGGGTAAAACGCCATATTACTTTAAAGGGTCTGCATTTGCTCACCCAACCTCAACAAACCTCTCAGCCCCAAGAGTGTCCACCCTTATGTCTCATCCAGCTGTGGGTCTACATATGGTCAATCCAGGTTGCATCACAGCCCCTGAAAGAATTTTGTAAGAATTTCTCTCTCTTTCACTGTCATTGTTTCATGGATTTTTAAAGGTAATTTATTTTTATACTGGGGTTTAGCTGCTTTTCACTGCTGTGTTTATGCTGCTTTACACCCACTTGACACACTAATAGAGAGATTTCAATACATAGGTTTTAAGGTTCTTACTAGTTAGATATATCCTTCTGCGGTGAATAGGGTTTGTTGAGTCCAGTTCTCTGAGCAAGGAGTAGGTCTTGTCTATTACATATTGGGTTTATGGAACGGTATCTGAGCTAATTTGAAACCCTTGTTTTATGCATCACCCCACCTCACCTTTCCCGTTAAGCAGCCATAGTGTGTTTTCTAAACGTGTGACTCTGTTCTGTTTTGTAATTCAGTTCAAGTGTAGCGGTTTTTACATTCCCTCTATAAGTGATAGCTTATGATAAGTGTCTTTTTCTGTGTGACTTATTTCACTTACAATCATCGTACCTAAATCCACTCATCATGCTGCTACTAGCCTTATGACATTGATTTCATGGCTGAGTGATATTCCATTGTACATAAGGACCGCCACTTCTTTATCCATTTTTCTCTTTCCTGGGATATTTAAGGTGTCATGAAGTGGAGGTTCTTATCAACAGAGCAGCCCTAAACTTCGGGGTGCTTGTGTCTTGCTGATTTTTAGTTTTCCCAATATATACGCCCGTGAGTGGAAGTGCCCTATGCACTCTAAGCTGTGTTTTTTCGATGTTTCAGGACACACCGTACACTTCTCCAGATTGGCTGTTGGCAATGTACATCCCGCCCATCAGCGTAGCAAGGCTCCCATTTCTCCATGGCCTGTCCTGCATTTCTGGTTTTGACACTTTTCTCAGCATGGCCCTTTTGACCGATGGGAAGCGAGACTTCTTTGTAGCGCTGATTTGCCTTTCCAGGTTGCTTGGTTGGCCAAAAAGGGCGTATGCGTTTTTCCCTGAATATATTCAGGGAAAAACGCATATGCCCTTTTTGGCCAAGGGCATCATTGTCAAAGTTTTGCCACTTTTCATGTGCTTTAAAGGCGTTTTGGATCTACCTCATGAAATCTGTTTCCTGCAATTCTGCCTTGATTTCAAATCCTCTTCTTTGTCTTCCCTCAATATATTTGTGGACGAGAGTTATCATTTATAACTCTGCAGGTTTTTGAATTGCAGTGCCCTGAAGCTCTATTTTACAACTCGCTTTTTTGGGAGCTGGCCGCAAAAGCGCAGGATGGCTTCAGGCCCTGTTGTGGTTCTGGGGGGCAGGCTGAACCTGTGGTTAATTCTCCTTCCTGATGGGAATATAGAGTGACCTGTGCCTGTCCCAACACCAAGAGCTAGTCTCTCATTGGTTCCCCGTCTTCCCGTTCATCCTCAGGACAAATTGCAATCTATATGGACCAGGAGGTTAAAGGTGCTGATGTTCCAAGGAGGGAGATTGCTAGTAAAGCGGCTGGAATGGCGAACCCGAGCACAAGGAGATGAGAAATGAGGTGCGTTTTAGAAACCTTTCCCGGTCACATGGTGTACCACCTTCTGGGTTTCTGATGCATGTTTTCGATGTAGGAAGATGCCCTTGAACCTGGAGATTTGGGACCCATGGGATGGGCAACAGGCAGTGTTACTTTAAAGGGTCTGCGTTTGCTCCCCCAACCCCACCAAACGTCTCAGCCCCGAGAGTGTCCACCCTTATGTCTCATCCAACTGTGGGTCTAGATATGGTCAATCCAGGTTGCATCACAGCCTCTGCATGAATTGTGTAAGAATTTCTCTCTCTTTCACTGTCTTTGTTTCATGGGTTTTTAAAATTAATTTATTTTTATAATGGGGTTTAGCTGCTTTTCACTGCTGTGTTTATGCCGCTTTACACCCACTTGACTCACTTCCATAGATATATCAATACATAGGTTTTAAGATTCTTACTAGTCAGATATATTCTCGTGCGGTGAATAGGGGGTGTTGAGTCCAGTTCTCTGAGCAAGGAGTAGGTCTTGTCTTTAACATATTGGGTTTATGGAACATTATCTGAGCTAATTTGAAATCCTTGTTTTATGCATCACCCCACCTCACCTTTCCCGTTAAGCAACCATAGTGTGTTTTCTAAATGTGTGACTCTGTTCTGTTTTGTAATTCCGTTCAAGTGTAGCAGTTTTTACATTCCCTCTGTTAGTGATATCTTATGATAAGTGTCTTTTTCTGTGTGACTTATTTCAGTTAGAATCGTCGTACCTAAATCCACTCATCATGCTGCTACTATCCTTATGATATTGATTTCACGCCCGAGTGATATTACATTTTACATATGGACCACAACTTCTTTATCCATTTTTCTCTTTCCTGGGATATTTATGGTGGAATTAAGTGGAGGTTCTTGTCAACAGAGCAGCCCTAAAGTTTGGGGTGCCTGTGTCTTGCTGATTTTTAGTTTTCCCAATTTATACGCCCATGAGTGGATGTGCCCCTTTCTCTCTAGCTGTGTTTTTTAGATGTTTTAGGAAACACCATACCCTTCTCCAGAGTCGTCATTGGCAATTTACATCCCACCCATCAGTGTAACAAGGCTCCCTTTCCTCCCTGTCCTCTCCTGCATTTCTTGTTTTTACACTTTTTTAGAAAGGCCATTTTGACCAAAGGGAAGTCAGACTTCTTTGTAGTGCTGAATTGCATTTTCGGATTGCTTGGTTTGCCAAAAAGGGCCTATGGGTTTTTTCCTGAATTCATTCAGAAAAAAACGCATATGCTCTTTTTGTCCAAGTGCATCATTGTCGACGTTTTGCTGCTTTTCATGTGCTTTAGGGGCGATTCGAATCTAACTCCTGAAATCTGTTTCCTGCAATTCTGCCTTGATTTCAAATCCTCTTCATTGCCTTCCCTCAATATATTTGTGGACGAGAGTTATCATTTATAACTCTGCAGGTTTGTGAATTGCAGTGCCCCTGAGCTCCATTTTTCAACTCGCTTTTTTGGGAGCTTTCCGCAGAACCGCTGGTTTGCTTCTGGCTCTACTCTGGTTCCCGGTGGCAGGCTAAGCCTTTGCTTAATTCTTCTTCCTGACTGGAAAGTAGAGTGACATGTGCCTCTCCGAACATCTAGGGCTTGGCTCTCCTTGTTTCTCCTCCTTCCCCTTCTTCCTTTGGACAAATTCCAATTTCTGTGCAACTGGATGTTGAAGGTGCTGACATCCTCACGTGGGGAGATTTTAAGGAAAAAGGCTGGAGGCGTGAACCCAACAACCAGGAAATTAGGAGTTTTGGTGCCTTTTCCAAAATCTTCCTGATCCAACCGTGTTCCATCTTCTGGGTGTCACAGGCATGTTTTAGCTGTAGGAAAGGTCCCGTGTATGTAAGGAGAGCACAAGGGATTTTTCCAAATCAGTGTCTCCCCGAACTCCAATCTGGGGAATTTTTAAGCTACTGGTACATGTGTGTTCATTAAGGGACTTGGGCCGTAGGCAGAGTCCGAACTTTAGATGATTGAAGTCTTAAGGTTCAGAAACGCTCACCATTGGCCTCCTTTAGTTTCCATTTTATCTGTAGTTGATAGATGATGTCGATATAGATATCTATTGTTTTTCAGATTATTTCCCCTTAGGGGTCATTACAAAATATTGAGTATAGTTCCCTGTGCTATACAGTAGTTCCTTGTTGATGATATATTTTATACATAGCAGTGTGTATATGTTAATCTGAAACTGTTAATTTATCCCTCCTCCCACCTTTCCCCTTTGGTAATAAAAAATATAAGATTTTATACTTCTCAGAAATCTAGGAGCTGAAAGACAGGTATCATTTTCAATGGAAAATCATTCAAAACAAGGTTGAAACTTCAACCAAGATTATTAGATGTACATCCTTGGAAAGAAATCACTGCATTTCTCTACTGTTGACCTGACAAATAAGACAAACCCCTCCACTGAACTTGCTTATAATAAAGTGATGGAAATATCAAATGGAAGTGTTAGAAACATCTTATTTTACACGAGCCTTATACACTGCTCTATGTTAATTACAGTTTGGCTCACACATCTGTTCATTGAAGTTACAATGTTCTCAAATTCTGTTACTGATCCTGCAGAGTGGGCCCCAACAAGGGTCTCCCTGCCCAGTGTCATTGGAGCCAACAGATCGAGACTGACTTTGGTTCAGAAGCAAAGGAAAACTTTATATTTTGATCAGAGAATGGAGAGGTGAGAGTGTGTGCTCCCCTGCGGGTTGTGAGCCGGGCTGCTGTGTAGGGATCCTGTCAGCATCAGCGGGAGGGAGGGGGCGGAGCTCTCGAGGGCCGGGTTGGCTGGAGCTCAGGCTCTATGTCGCAGAGTCTGCACAGGGCCCCACGAGCTGAGGTGTCGGCCCAGCCATTTTGCACTAGGAAATCGGGTCTGAAGTGTCGGGTGTGGGACCTCTGCCTGTGGAAACCTAGGAGCAAGTGAAATTAGACAAAGCACAAAGGAAAAAATGGTTAGACTTTATTTTATTGCCCAGATTCTATTTTTATCTCCCAGGAATTTTTAATGGGCTTTGCCAGTGACAAAGCCCTCCTCTGCCTTTTGTCCCATTCCTCATTCTTGGGGCGCTGAGGGTGCAGACACGTCTTCTGTAAATGCTTCATGCTGAGTTGGGTGTCCTCATACCCGGGGGGAGGGGCAGGACTTGTCCCCAGCAGCCTCCAGGTGAGGTTGATTGTCCGCAGGCCTCCTCCCTCACTGCTCGTCTGCCTGAGCACCAGCATTGGAAGTTTTATAGATTCTAATGACCTTTAAGGGTCCAGGAAAGAGATGTGCAGAGACGCTGGGGGGGGTGGGCGGTTTTACCCTGCTCCACATTGGTTCGGCCCCCTTAGGCTGACGGTTTCTGCCAGCCTAGATGCTCTGACCAGTAGTCTGCACTTTCTTCAGTTAGGCCACTGAATTAACGTACAAACAGCACCAGGTGTCAGAGCCCTGCTTGCTCAACTCCCAGACAGTCCAGGGCCGGTGGTGATCCAGGACCATGACGGCCACTCAGTCAACGGCCTTTTGAAGTAGCCAGGAGTACAGCCGGTCTCACTGGCCGCCGTCACCGCAGTGTCTGTAGGCTTTTCTATGGTAGCAGTGTTATTTATGGTTCCCCTGCCAAGTTTATTAGCTCCGCTCTGGGTGCAGTAAGTCCTGTAAGCAATAGTCTGCTCTTTTGGGGCACACTCTTGTTGTTTTCTGAGAGAAGCTCCAGGTCAAGTGATGGTCACACGAGTCGTCATGGGGGCCCATTGCCCCAGGTTGTCTCTCTGGAGGTTGGTGTTGGAGGGCCTCCTCACTCGAGGTCATTGTGCCCACGGAGCAATCCCTGCAACTTCAGGGCATGGTGGGTGGTTAGGATCACCAAGTGGCGTCCTTTTCCCTTAGGAGGGAGCTGGCCTTGCGGGCTGCTGATTTCCAGGTTTTTAGATACCCCCAGTATCCTGGTCGGATGGGGTGGCTGGCCAATGCCTGGAGGGCATTCTTGCATTGTTCCACTTCAAGTGGTCCCAGTTTTTGCACTAATACTCCAAGGGCGATTCGCCTTGGACCAGGAATGTAAAGGTCAAAGGGTTTAGCTAACTTAGGGAGGTCCAGGGCCAGGGTTTGAATTGACTGCTCTTTCCAATCTTGAAAGGCCGCTTCTGGATTCTATTCAAAAGGATCATCATCTTTTCCTTTCAGTGTTTCATATAGAGGCCCAGCTATTAGACTGTAGTTAGGGATCCAGATGCAGCAAACCCCGGTCTCCCCAGGAACCCCTAAGCTGTCTTCTAGTTTCAGGAAGGCTGAGGCTGCAAATGGCTTCTTCCCTTTCCTGGGGTGGGCTTCTCCGACCTTCTGTGCGAATGAAGCCCAGGAAGGCCACCTTAGTTTGTGATATTTGAGCCTTTTCCTTGGACACCTTCTATCTTTTATTGGCTAGGTAGTTCAGAGGCCTCCTTAGTCGGGCTGGTGATCAGAATGTCATCTGCATATTGAAGGAGGGTTCCCTTCTCCAGAGGTAGATCTTTTAGGTCTTTAGCTAACGTTTCCCCAAAGATGGTGTGGGAATTTTTGAACCCCTGGGGCAGGACGGCCCAGCAGTATTGTTTTTGTTGTATGTTGAGTCCTGCCACTCACAGCCAAAATTTCTTGTGACTCTGGGACTAATGCAATACAGAAGAAGGCATCATTAAAGTCTAATACAGAATGCCATGTCCTGGTGGATGGTAGAATGACCAGCAGGGTGTAGGAATTAGGAACTACTAGATGTATATCCTCTGTGGCTTCACTGACTGTCCTGGCGTCCTCTACCAGGTCCCCAGCAGCCCACGGGGCTCTTGTGGTCAGGCCCCTCCCAGGATATGGAGCTCACCTGGGCAGGTACCCAGCAGCCCACAGGGCTCTGGTGGTTAGGCCGCTCCCAGGATATGGAGCTCACCTGGGCAGGTACGCAGCAGCCCACGGGGCTCTCGTGGGAAGGCCCCTCCCTGGATATGGAGCTCCCGTGGATAGGTACCCCGGCAGGGCTGGGCACACAGGAACCGTGCACATAGCCCTCATTGCAGAGCACCCCCAGCATACCTGTCACTCAGAGCTGACACAGAGCACCTCAGAGCAGAGCTTGAACTAACAAACAGCAGCTCCAACAGGTCTGTGACCCTAGGCTTCACTCTGTGCGGCCTCCCTCTGCCTGGTCTTCCAGGGGCTTCCACTGCAGCCGGGGCACCAGGCCTCTGTCTCCACCCACCACCCCTCCTCTCCCTGACTCCTGGGTTCCTCTCATTAGCAGAGGGTCTTCTTGAAGTTGTCTCCCACTCATGGACCAGATAAAATGATTAGAAAACAAGCCAGGGCTGCCGCCCCTTATCTATCCTGACTCTGGGGACCCTACACCTGTTCCTTGGATCTGGCCGGTGCAGCAAGGCCCATTTTCTGCAACTCTGAGCCCCTGAGGGGCGAGGATTGGCTGACCTGGGCAGCCTGACCCGGCCGGCCAGCCCTTCCCAGGTGTGCCTAGGTTGAGGTCAATATAAACACCCCTCCAGGCAGCAAAAGCCTCTGCAGCTGTGCCTGACGCCATATTCTCTGCCCCATCAGCAGTCTCGGGGTTGGGCTGGTGGGAAGGAGTAGGGCCCACGGCTCTATGAGTGGCCCGGTGTGACTGGGGCTCTGCTGGACTTTCTGCAGGAGTTGCCGGGCTGCCACCTGCTAAAGAAGAGGATGTGTCACCCATACTTGCTGCTGGAATTTCTCCCCGGGCAGAGGTGAGGAAGGAAAAAAGCAGTGGGGGCCGGGACAGGAGGGGTACCTCAGGCAGGGAAATGGAAAGCTTCCAGACGAGCGCCCGGGGCCAGGACCATCCTGGCTGGCCTGCAGGCACCAAGTCGGCCTGCGTGCTGTCGCTGGTGTGACTCCAAGCCCCTTCCTCTAGTTTTTAAAGTCTTTGCACACATTCAGGTGTTTTACCTGGGAAGGGTGGGAAAAGTTCAGCAGCAGCTGGCCTGGGGCTCAGCTCACGTTTACTCAGAGACGCCTCCTCACGGTCCCCCAGCTTTGCAATGAGGACGCTCCTCGTGTGGGGGCTGCTGGCTGCATGGGAGATGATTCCCCACCTGTGACCAACTTCAGAATTGTTTACCACTGGAGCAAGTGCCCTGATAGGGTTTTCCTCTGTATGACCAGTGGGTTCTGTTTTTTTTTTTTTTCTTTTTTGGTTCAAGGTAAGTTTTATTCCTCTTTTTGTATTTATGCATATAAGCATGGAAATAATTCATTCATATAAATACGTCTATGGGAAGGACAGAACTTTTTTTCTGTTTTATTTTTTTAAGTATTATTTATTTTTTAATTTTTGAATTTATTTTATTCATTTTTTTATACAGCAGGCTCTTATTGGTTACCTATTTTATACTTATAAGTGTATATATGTCAATCCCAGGCTCGCAATTCATCCCACCACCACCACCCTGCCACTTTCCCCCCTTGGTGTCCATACATTTGTTCTCTACATCTGTGTCTCTATTTCTGCCTTGCAAACCGGTTCATCTTTACCATTTTTCTAGGTTCCACATGTATGCGTTAATATACGATATTTGTTTTTCTCTTTCTGACTTACTTCACTCTGTATGACAGTCTCTAGATCTATCCACGTCTCTACAAATGACCCAATTTCATTCCTTTTTATGGCTGAGTAATATTCCATTTTATATATGTAGCACATCTTTTCTGTTCGTCTGTCTATGGGCATTTAGGTTGCTTCCATGACCTGGCTATTGTAAATAGTGCTGCAATGAATATTGTGGTGAATATGTCTTTTTGAATTATGGTTTTCTCTGGGTATATGGCCAGTAGTGGGATTGCTGGGTCATATGGTAATTCTATTTTTAGTATTTTAAGGAACCTCCATGCTGTTCTCCATAGTGACTGTATCAATTTACATTCCCACAAATAGTGTAAGAGGGTTCCCTTTTCTCCACACCCTCTCCAGCATTTGTTGCTTGTAGATTTTCTGATGATGCCCATTCTAACTCGTGTGAGGTGATACCTCATTGTAGTTTTGGTTTATATTTCTCTAATAATTAGTGATGTTGAGCAGCTTTTCATGTGCTTCGTGGTCATCTGTATGTCTTCTTGGGACAAATGTCTATTTACGTCATCTGCCCATTTTTGGATTGGGTTGTTTGTTTTTTTTACTGTTGAGCTGCATGAGCTGTTTATATACATTGGAGATTACTCCTTTGTCCATTGATTCGTTTGCAAATATTTTCTCCCATTGTGAGGGTTGTCTTTTCGTCTTGTTTGTAGTTTCCTTTGCTTTGCAAAAGCTTTTAGGTTTCATTTGCTCCCATATGTTTATTATTTTTTATTCCATTACTCTAGGAGGTGGATCAAAAAAGATCTTGCTGTGATTTATGTCAAAGAGTATTCTTCCTATGTTTTCCTCTAAGAGTTTTATAGTGTCCGGTCTGACATTTCGGTCTCTAATCCATTTTGAGTTTATTTTTTGTGTATGGTGTTTGGGAGTGTTCTAATTTCATTCTTTTACATGTAACTGTCCATTTTCCCCAGCACCACTTATTGAAGAGACTTTCTTTTCTCCTTTGTATACCCTTGCCTCCTTTGTCATAGATTAGTGGGCCATAGGTGTGTAGGTTTATCTCTGGGCTTTTTTTTTCTTTTACATCTTTATTGGAGTATAATTGCTTTACAATTGTGTGTTAGTTTCTGCTGTATAAAAAAGGGAATCGGCTGTGCGTATACATATAACACCATATCCCCTCCCTCTTGCACCTCCCTCTCACTCCCTTATCCCACCCTTTTAGGTGGTCACAAAGCACAGAGCTGATCTCCCTGTGCTACGTGGTTGCTTCCCAGTAGCTATCAATTTTACATTTGGTAGTGTATATATGTCCATACCACTCTCTCACTTTGTCCCAGCTTACCCTTCCCTCTCCCCATGTCCTCAAGTCCTTTCTCTACGTCTGTGTCCTTAATCCTTTCCTGCCCCTAGGTTCTTCATAAACTTTTTTTTAAGATTCCATATATATGTGTTAGCATACGGTATTTGTTTTTCTCTTTCTGACTTACTTCACTCTGTAGGACAGACTCTAGATCCATCCACCTCACTAAAAATAACTCAATTTCATTTCTTTTTATGGCTGAATAATGTTCCATTGTATATATATATGTGCCACATCTTCTTTATCCATTTATCTGTTGATGGACACTTAGGTTGCTTCCATGTCCTGGCTATTGTAAATAGAGCTACAGTGAACATTGTGGTACATGACTCTTTTTGAATTATGGTTTTCTCAGGGTAAATGTCCAGGAGTGGGTTTGCTGGGTTGTATGGTAGTTCTATTTTTAGTTTTTAAGGAACCCCCATACCGTTCTCCCTAGTGGCTATATCAATTTACATTCCCACCAACAGTGCAAGAGGGTTCCCTTTTCTCCAATAAATGCCTCTCCAGCATTTATTGTTGGTAGATTTTTTGATGATGGCCATTCTGACTGGTGTGAGGTGATACCTCACTGTAGTTTTGATTTGCATTTCTCTAATGATTAGTGATGTTCAGCATCCTTTCATGTGTTTGTTGGCAACCTGTATATCTTCTTTGGAGAAATGTCTATTTAGGTCTTCTGCCCATTTTTGGATTGGGTTGTTCTGTTTTGTGATATTGAGCTACATGAGCTGCTTTTTGGAGATTAATCCTTTGCCATTTGCTTCATTTGAAAATATTTTCTCCCATTCTGATGGTTGTCTTTTCATCTTGCTTATGTTTTCCTTTGCTGTGCAAAAGAATTTATGTTTCATTCGGTCCCATTTTTTAATTTTTGTTTTTATTTCCATTTCTCTAGGAGGTGGGTCAAAAAGGATCTTGCTGTGATTTATGTCATAGACTGTTCTGCTTATGTTTTCCTCTAAGCGTTTTATAGTGGCTGGTCTTATATTTAGGTCTCTAATCCATTTTGAGTTTATTTTTGTGTATGGTGTTAGGGAGTGTACTAATTTCATTCTTTTACATGTAACTGTCCAGTTTTCTCAGCACCACTTGCTGAAGACACTGTCTTTTCTCCATTGTATACCCTTGCCTCCTTTGTCATAGATTAGTGAACCATAGGTACGTGGGTTTATCTCTGTGCTTTCTATCCTGTTCTATTGACCTATATTTCTGTTTTTGTGTCAGTACCATATTATCTTGCTTACTGTAGCTTTGTAATATAGTCTGAAGTCTGGAAATCTGATTCCTCCAGCTCTTTTTTTTCCCCCTCAAGACTGCTTTGGCTATCCAGGGTCTTTTGTGTCTCCCTACAAATTTTAAGATTTTTTTTCTTGTTCTGTAGAAAATGCCAAAGGTATTTTGATCGGGATTGCATTGAATCTGTAGATTTCTTTGGGTAGTATAGTCATTTTCACAATATTGATTCTTGTAATCCGAGAACATGGTATATGTCTCCATCTGTTTATATCATCTTTGATTTCTTTCATCAGTGTCTTTTAGTTTTCTGAGTACAGGTCTTTTACTTCCTTAGGTAGGTTTATTCCTAGGTATTTTATTCTTATTGTTGCAGTGGTAATGGGATTGTTTCCTTAATTTCTCTTTCTGATCTTTCATTGTTAGTGTAGAGGAATGCAAGCAATTTCTGTGCATTAATTTTGTATCCTGCAACTTTACCAAATTCATTGATTAGCTCCAGTGGTTTTCTGGTGGCATCTTTAGGATTCTCTATCTATGATATCATGTCATCTGCAAACAGTGACAATTTTACTTCTTCTTTTCCTTTTTGTATTCCTTTTATTTCTTTTTCTTCTCTGATTGCCATGGCTAGGACTTCCAAAACTATGTTGAATAGCAGTGGTGAGAGTGGACATCCTCGTCTTGTTCCTGATCTTAGAGGAAACGCTTTCAGTTTTTCACCATTGAGAATGCTGTTTGCTGTGGGTTTGTCATATATGGCCTTTATTATGTTGAGGTAGTTTCCCTCTATGCCCACACTCTGCAGAGTTTTTATCGTAAATGAGTGTTGAATTTTCTCAAAATCTTTTCCTTCATCTATTGAGATGATCATATGGTTTTATTCTACAATTTGTTAATATGGTGTATCACATTGATTTGTGTATATTGAAGAATCCTTGCATCCCTGGGATAAACCCCACTTGATCATGGTGTATGATCCTTTTAATGTGTTGTTCGATTCTGTTTGCTAGTATTTTGTTGAGGATTTTTACATCTATATTCATCAGTGATATTGGTCTATAATTTTCTTTCCTTGTAGTATCTCTGTCTGATTTTGGTATCAGGGTGATGGTGGTCTCATAGAATGAGTTTGGGAGTGTTCCTTCCCCTGCAATTGTTTTGAAGAATTTGAGAAGGTTGGGTGTTAGCTCTTCTCTAAATGTTTGATAGAATTCACCTGTGATGCCATCTGGTTCTGGGCTTTTCTTTGTTGGAAGATTTTTAATCACAGTTTCAATTTCATTGCTTGTGATAGGTTTGTTCATATTTTCTATTTCTTCCTGGTTCAGTCTTAGAAGGTTATCCCTTTCTAAGAATTTGTCCATTTCTTCCAGATTGTCCATTTTATTGCCCTAGAGTTGCTTGTAGTAGTCTCTTAGGATCCTTTGTATTCCTGTGGTGTCTGTTGTAACTTCTGCTTTTTCACTTCCAATTTTGTTGATTTGCATCCTCTACCTCTTTTTCTTGAGTCTGGCTAAAGGTTGATCATTTTTGCTTATCTTCTCAAAGAACCAGCTTTTAGTTTTATTGATCTTTGCTTTCGTTTTCTTTGTTTCTATTTCATTTATTTCTGCTCTGATCTTTATGATTTCTTTCCTTCTACTAACTTTGGGTTTTGTTCTTCTTTCTCTAGTTCCTCTAGGTGTAAGGTTAGATTGTTTATTTGAGATTTTTCTTGTTTCTTGAGGTAGGCTTGTATTGCTATAAACTTCCCTCTTAGAACTCCTTTTGCTGCATCCCATAGGTTTTGGATCATCGTGTTTTTGTTGTCGTTTGTCTCTAGGTAGTTTTTGATTTCCTCTTTGATTTCTTCAGTGATCTCTTGGTTATTTAGTAACGTATTGTTTAGCCTCCATGTGTTTGTGTTTTTTACGGTTTTTTCCGTGTAATTGATTTCTAATCTCATAGCATTGTGGTCGGAACATCTGCTTGATATGATTTCAGTTTTCTTAAATTTACTGAGGCTTTATCTGTGACCCAAGATGTGATCTATCCTGGAGAATGTTCCGTGTGCAGTTGAGAAGAACGTGTAATCTGCTGTTTTTGGATGGAATGTCCTATAAATACAAATTAACTCTATCTGGTCTATTGTGTCATTTAAAGCTTGTGTTTCCTTATTAATTTTCTGTCTGGCTGATCTCCACTGGTGTAAGTGAGCTGTTAAAGTCCCCCGCTATTATTGTGTTACTGTCAATTTCCTCTTTTATAGCTGTTAGCAGTTGCCTTATACATTGAGGTGCTCCTATTTTGGGTACATATATATTTATAATTGTTATATCTTCTTCTTGGATTGATCCCCTGACCATTATGTAGTGTCTTTCCTTGTCTCTTGTAACATTCTTTATTTTAAAGTCTATTTTATCTGATATGAGTATTGCTACCCAAGCTTTCTTTTGATTTTCATTTGCATAGAATATATTTTTCCATCGCCTCACTTTGAGTCTGTATGTGTCCCTAGGTCTGAAATGGATCTCTTGTAGACAGCATATATATGGGTCTTGTTTCTGTATCCATTCCGCGAGCCTGTGTCTTTTGGTTGGAACATTTAGTGCATTCACGTTTAAGGTAATTATCGATATGTATGTTCCTACTACTATTTTCTTAATTGTTATGGGTTTGTCTTGGTGGGTCCTTTTCTTCTCTTGTGTTTCCCACTTAGAGAAGTTCCTTTAGCATTTGGTGTAGAGCTGGTTTCATGGTGCTGAATTCTCTTAGCTTTTGCTTGTCTGTAAGGCTTTTGATTTCTCCATCAAATCTGAATGAGCTCTTTGCAGGGTGGAGTACTCTTGGTTGTAGGTTCTTCCCTTTCATCACTTTAAATTTATCATGCCACTTCCTTCTGGCTTGTAGATTTTCTGCTGAGAAATCAGTTGTTATCCTTATGGGAGTTCCCTTGTATGTTATTGGTCATTTTTCCCTTGCTGCTTTCAATCATTTTTCTTTGTCGTTAATTTTTGTCAATTTGATTACTATGTGTCTTGTCATTTTTCTCCTTTGGTTTATCCTGCCTGGGACACTCTGTGCTCCTGGACTTGGGTGGCTATTTCTTTTCCCATGCTAGGGAAGTTTTTGACCATAATCTCTTCAAATATATTCTCGGGTCCTTTCTCTCTCTCTTCTCCTTCTGGGACCCATATAATGCGAATGTTGTTGCATTTAATGTTGTCCCAGAGGACTCTTGGGGTGTCTTCGTTTATTTTCATTCTTTTTCTTTATTCTGTTCCATGGCAGTGATTTCCACCTTTCTGTCTTCCAGGTCACTTATCCGTTCTTCTGCCACAGTTATTCTGCTACTGATTCCTTCTAGTGTATTTTTCATTTCAGTTATTACATTGTTCACCTCTGTTTGTTTGTTCTTTAATTCTTCTAGGTCTTTGTTAAACATTTCTTGCATCTTCTCGATCTTTGCCTCCTTTTTTTTTCCAAGGCCTTGGCTCAACTTCACTATCATTATTCTGAATTATTTTTCTGGAAGGTTCCCTATCTCCACCTCATTTCGTTTTTTTTTCTGGGGTTTTATCTTGTTCCTTGATCTGGTATAAAGTCCTCTGCCTTTTCATTTTGTCTATCTTTCTGTGAATGTGGTTTTCCTTCCACAGGCTGCAGAATTGTAGTTCTTCTTGCTTCTGCTGTCTGCTCTCCGGTGGATGAGTCTATCTTAGAGGCTAGTGCAAGCTTCCTGATGGGAAGGACTGGTGGTGGGTAGAGCTGGGTGTTGCTTTGGTGGGCAGAGCTTTAATCCGCTTGTCTACGGATTAAATAAAACTTTAATAAAAAGTTTAATCCGCTTTTCTGCTGATGCATGGGGCTGGGTTCCCTGCCTGTTGGTTGTTTGGCCTGAGGCGACCCAGCCCTGGAGCCTACCTTGCTCTTGGTGGGGCTAATGGCGGACTCTGGGAGGGCTCACACCAAGGAGTATTTCCCAGATCTTCTGCTTCCAGTGTCGTTGTCCTCACGGTGAGCCACAGCCACAGCCACCACCTGCCCCTGCAGGAGACCCTCTAAAAGTAGCAGGTAGTTCTGGTCATTCTCCTACAGGGTCACTGCTCCTTCCCCTGGGTCCTGATGTGCACACTACTTTGTGTGTGCCCTCCAAGAGTGGAGTATCTGAGTGGAGTTGAGACTCTGAGACTCTGTGTGGAGTCGCACAGACTCTGGGTCCTGTGAAGCTTCGATGTTTTGTGATTCTAGAAATCCTATAGGAGACGGTCCACAGCAGGTGACGCTAATGTTGTCAGTAGAGGTGTTGAAGCCAAAGATCTGCAGTTCCAACTAGAGGTGCCGATGTACATACAGGACAAAATCATCTCGTGTGAATGTAGTTCAGGCATGTTTAAGATGAATGCAGTCATGTTAATGCCTACCATATTCTATCTTGAGCCTCTCTTCAGGGACCCCCTCCTCAGTTCCTGAGGCTCCTGTAAGTCATGTACAGGGGACTGGAGAGTGGGCTCTGTCCAGTCTGAGCCCTGAGTTACCCTGTGTGTATCTTAGGATACTTTGTATTTCTGTGGTGTCTGTTGTAACGTCATCTCTTTCATTTCAGATTTATTTGGGCCCTCTCTTTTTAAAAAAAACATACGACTGTTGTCTTTTATTCTTTACAGAAGTTTAATAAGTGTTTGATCTACTATCCTTACCCTATGTATACTTTTTGCAGTGAGATTTTTACTTTTCTTTGTTTCCTTGTTACTATCAATAATTAGTGAGACTTCTTTTAAGCTACCTTAAACATTGCTTATAAAGCTGCTTTATTAGTGATGACAGAGCCTTAATGGAAGTCATGTTCTGGTTCTAAATTAGAATGCAATGTGCCAGCAAATAGCCCCTTAAGTTTATGTCTCATTACTTCTTGTTCTTTTTTTAATTTAATTCTTATTTTTTGTCAGAGCAAATTTAATTAAAATGTTTTGTTTCTTCTAGGTGTGCAAGATGTGGTTCTTTTAAACATATACATATATCTATTCTTCTTTGGATCATTTTCCCATGTAGGTTATGACACGATGTTGAGTAGTCTTGTCTTGGTATTACGTAGGTCTTTGGTGATTACATATTTCACATGTGTTTCTATATCTATCTTAACCCCAATATCCTAATGTATCCAATCCTCACACCTTTCCATTTGGTGAACCATAAGTTTGTTTAATGAATCTGTGATTGCATTTCTCTGTGGAAATATCTTCATTGGTATCAATTTTTAGCTAAGACCTATAAGTGATATTATAGGATATGTGTCTTTTGCTTTCTGACTTAGTACAATTTGCCTGATTACCTCAAGAATCATACATGGTGCTGCAAATGGCATTGTTTCATTTTTTTCCCTGGCTAATATTCCATCTGTACGTGTACCAGTTCTTCTTTGGCCACACCTCTTGATGGACTTTCTGGTTGCCTCCATGTCTTGGCTATTGTAATACTGCTGCAATGCACATTTGCTTGCCTGTGTCTTTCCAGTTCTATCTTCTTATGTTATAGGCCAAGGAGTGGGCTTGCTGTATCATATGGTAGCTCAGTGTGTATGTTTTAAAGGCACCACCATTCAGTTCTCATTAGTGGCTCTTTCCAGGTTACGTCCCACTTAAAATTGAGGGTATGCAATTCTCCAAAACACCTTCAATATTTATTGTTTGTAGTTTTCTTGCTGATGGTTATTCTAACAGGTGTGAGCAGATACCTATCTGTGGTTGAATTTGCATGTGTCCCATAATCTGTTGAAATTGAGCTTTAAAGCATGCCCTTTTTATTTATCAAACTGTGATTACAGCTTAGTTCTTCAAAGTGTTTTCTTAAAGTAAGTGTCACATTTTGAAAATTTTTGGCCATTAACTCCCTCAAGACATTTTGAGGGCACGTTTCATTCACAGCCCTGAAGTACTTGTTCATATGAAGAGACCATTAGCACAGGTTTTAAAGCTGCTTGTGCAGGTAACGGCCAGAGGGTGGCAGCCTTTCTACATTCCCAATCTGGTAAATAGGAAAAGAGACCTTCAGCCCCAAGAGTGTCCAGCTTTATTTCTCATCCAGCTGTGGGTCTAGATATGGTCACACCAGCTTGCATCACAGCCCCGGAACGAATTATGTAAAAATTTCTCCCTCTATCACTGTCTTTGTTTTTTGGAATTTTAAAGTAATTTATTTTTATAATGGGGTTTACCTGATTTTCACTGCTGTGTTTATGCCGCTTTACACCCACTTGACACACTAACAGAGAGATTTCAATACATAGGTTTTAAGATTTTTACTAGTCAGATATATTCTTCTTCGTTGAATAGGGGGTGTTGAGTCCACTTCACTGAGCAAGGAGTAGGTCTTGTCTATTACATATTGGGTTTATGGATCGGTAACTGAGCTAATATGAAACCCTTGTTTTATGCATCACCCCACCTCACCTTTCCCGTTAAGCAGCCATAGTGTGTTTTCTAAATGTGTGACTCTGTTCTGTTTTGTAATTCAGTTCAAATGTAACGGTTTTTACATTCCCTCTATAAGTGATATCTTATGATAAGTGTCTTTTTCTGTGTGACTTATTTCACTTAGAATCGTCGAACCTAAATCCACTCATCATGCTGCTAATAGCCTTATGACATTGATTTCATGGCTGAGTGATATTCCATTTTACATAAGGACCACAACATCGTTATCCATTTTCCTATTTCCTGGGATATTTAAGGTGTAATGAAGAGGAGGTTCTTGTCAAGAGAGCAGCCCTAAACTTTGGTGTGCCTGTGTCTTGCTGATTTTTAGTTTTCCCAATTTATACGGCCATGAGTGGAAGTGCCCTATGCTCTCTCAGCTGTGTTTTTTAGATGTTTCAGGACACACCGTACACTTCTCCAGAGTGGCTGTTGGAAATTTACATCCCGCCCATCAGCGTAGCAAGGCTCCCATTTCTCCATGGCCTGTCCTGCATTTCTGGTTTTGACGCTTTTTTCAGCATGGCCCTTTTCATCGATGGGAAACGAGACTTCTTTGTAGCGCTGATTTGCCTTTCCAGGTTGCTTGGTTGGCCAAAAAGGGCCTATGCGTTTTTTCCTGAATATATTCAGGAAAAAACGCATAGGCCCTTTTTGGCCAAGGGCATCATTGTCGAGGTTTTGCCGCTTTTCATGTGCTTTAAAGGAGATTCGAATCTACCTCCTTAAGTCTGTTTTGGCAATTCTGCCTTGCTTTCAAATCCTCTTCGTTGCCTTCCCTCAATATATTAGTGGACGAGAGTTATCATTGATAACTCTGCAGGTTTGTGAATTGCAGTGCCCCTGATCTCCATTTTTCAACTCGCTTTTTTGGGAGTTTTCCGCAAAAGCGCAGGATTGCTTCAGGCCCTATTCTACTTCCGGGCGGCAGGCTGAGTCTGTGGTTAATTCTTCTTCCTGATGGGAAAATAGAGTTACCTGTGCCTCTCCCAAAACCTAGAGCTAGTCTCTCATTGGCTACCCCTCTTCCCGTTCATCCTCAGGACAAATTGCAAGCTGTACGGAACAGGAGGTTAAAGGTGCTGATTCTCCAAGGAGGGAGATTGCTTGTAAAGCGGCTCGAATGGAGAACCCGAGCACAAGGAGATGAGAAATGAGGTGCGTTTTAGAAACCTTTCCCCATCACACGGTCTACCACCTTCTGGGTTTCTCATGCATGTTTTCAATGTAGGAAGATTCCCTTGAACCTGTAGATTTGGGACCCATGGGATGGGTAACAGGCAGTATTATTTTAAAGGCTCTGCATTTGCGCCCAAAACCTCACCAAGCCTCTCAGCCCCGAGAGTGTCCACCCTTATGTCTCATCCAGCTGTGGGTCTAGATATGGTCAAACCGGGTTGCATCACAGTCCCTGAACGAATTGTGTAAGAATTTCTTTCTCTTTCTCTGTCTTGTTTCATGGGTTTTTAAAAGTAATTTATTTTTATAATGGGGTTTAGCTGCTTTTCACTGCTGTGTTTATGCCGCTTTACACCCACTGGACACACTAACAGAGAGATATGAAAACATAGGTTTTAAGATTATTACTAGTCAGATATATTCTTGTGCGGTGAATAGAGGGTGTTGAGTCCAGTTCCCTGAGCAAAGAGTAGGTCTTGTCTATTACATATTGGGTTTATTTAATGGTATCTGTGCTAATCTGAAGCCGTTGTTTAATGTATCACCCAACCTCGCCTTTCCCGTTAAGCAGCCATAGTGTGTTTTCTGCATGTGTGACTCTGTTCTGTTTTGTAATTCAGTTCAAGTGTAACGGTTTTTACTTTCCCTGTATAAGTGATATCTTATGAGAAGTGTCCTTTTCTGTGTGACTTATTTCACTTAGAATCGTCATACCTAAATCCACTCATCATGCTGCTACTAGCCTTTTGATATTGATTTCAAGGCTGAGTGATATTCCATTGTACATAAGGACCAAAACTTCTTTATCCATTTTTCTCTTTCCTGGGATATTTAAGGTGGAATGAAGTGGAGCTCCTTGTCAACAGAGCAGCACTAAACTTTGGGGTGTTGGTGTCTTGCTGATTTTATTTTTCCCAATTTATACCCCCATGCGTGGAAGTGCCCTATGCTCTCTAAGCTGTGTATTTTAGATGTTTCAGGACAAACCGCACCCTTCTCCAGAGTGGCTGTTGGCAATTTACATCCCGCCCATCAGTGTAGCCAGGCTCCCATTTCTCCATGGCCTGTCCTGCATTTCTGGTTTTGACACTTTTTTCAGCATGGCGCTTTTGACCAATGGGAAGTGAGACTTCTTTGTAGCACTGATTTGCATTTCCAGGTTGCTTGGTTGGCCAAAAAGGGCGTATGCGTTTTTTCCTGAATATATTCAGGAATAAACGCATACGCCCTTTTTGGCCAAGGGCCTCATTGTCAACGTTTTGCCGCTTTTCATGTGCTTTAAAGGCGATTCGAATCTCCCTCCTGCAATCTGTTTCCTGCAATTCTGCCTTGATTTCAAATCCTCTTCTTTGCCTTCCCTCAATATATTTGTGGACGAGAGTTATCATTTATAACTCTGCAGGTTTGTGAATTGCAGTGCCCTGAAGCTCCATTTTACAACACGCTTTTTGGAGTTGGCTGTAAAAGCGCAGGATGGCTTCAGGCACTGTTCTGGTTCCGGGGGGCAGGCTGAGCCTGTGGTTAATTCTTCTTCCTGATGGGAAAATAGAATGACCTGTGCCTGTCCTAACACCAAGAGCTAGTCTCTCATTGGTTCCCCATCTTCCCGTTCATCCTCAGGACAAATTGCAACCTGTACGGAACAGGAGGTTAAAGGTGCTGATGCTCCAAGTAGGGAGATTGCTAGTAAAGTGGCTGCAGTGGTGAACCCGAGCACAAGGAGATGAGAAATGAGGTGCGTTTTAGAAACCTTTCCCCATCACACGGTGTACCATATTCTGGGTTTCTCATGCATGTTTTCGATGTAGGAAGATGCCCTTGAACCTGGAGATTTGGGACCCATGGGATGGGTACCACGCAGTATTACTTTAAAGGGTCTGCGTTTGCTCACCCAAACTCACCAAACCTCTCAGCCCCAAGAGTGTCCACCCTTTTGTCTCATCCAGCTGTGGGTCTAGATATGGTCAATCCAGGTTCCATCACAGCCCCTGAACGAATTGTGTAAGAATTTCTCTCTCTTTCACTGTCTTTGTTTCAGGTGTTTTTAAAAGTAATTTATTTTTATAATGGGGTTTAGCTGCTTTTCACTGCTGTGTTGATGCCGCTTTACACCCACTTGACACACTAACATAGAGATTTCAATACATAGGTTTTAAGATTATTACTAGTCGGATATATCCTTGTGTGGTGAATGGGGGTGTTGAGTCCAGGTCTCTGAGCAAGGAGTAGGTCTTGTCTATTACATATTGGGTTTATGGAACGGTATCTCAACTAATTTGAAACCCTTGTTTTATGTATCACCCCACCTCACCTTTCCTGTTAAGCAGCCATAGTGTGTTTTCTGCATGTGTGACTCTGTTCTGTTTTGTAATTCAGTTCAAGTGTAACGGTTTTTACATTCCCTCTATAAGTGATAGCTTATGATAAGTGTCTTTTTCTGTGTGACTTATTTCACTTAGAATCTTCGTACCTAAATCCACTCATCATGCTGCTACTAGACTTATGACATTGATTTCATGGCTGAGTGATATTCCATTGTACATAAGGAACACCACATCTTTATCCATTCTTCTGTTTCCTGGGATATTTCAGGTGTCATGAAGTGGAGTTTCTTGTCAACAGAGCAGCCCGAAACTTTGGGGTGCCTGTGTCTTGCTGATTTTTTGTTTCCCAATTTATACGCCCATGAGTGGAAGTGCCCTATGTGCTCTAAGCTGTGTTTTTTCGATATTTCAGGACACACCGTACACTTCTCCAGAGTGGCTGTTGGCAATTCACATCCCGCCCATCAGCGTAGCAAGGCTCCCATTTCTCCATGGCCTGTCCTGCATTTCTGGTTTTCACACTTTTTTCACCATGGCCCTTTTGACCGATGGGAAGCGAGACTGCTTTGTAGCGCTGATTTGCCTTTCCAGGTTGCTTTTTTGGCCAAAAAGGGCGTATGCGTTTTTTCCTGAATATATTCAGGAAAAAACGCATAGGCCCTTTGTGGCCAAGGGCATCATTGTCGACGTTTTGCCGCTTTTCATGTGCTTTAAAGGCAACTCGAATCTATCTCCTGAAATCTGTTTCCTGCAATTCTGCCTTGCTTTCAAATCCTGTTTGTTGCTTTCCCTCAATATATTTGTGGACAAGAGTTATCATTTATAACTCTGCAGGTTTCTGAATTGCAGTGCCCGTGAGCTCCATTTTTCAACTCGATTTTTTGGGAGCTGGCCGCAAAAGCGCAGGATTGCCTCAGGCCCTCTTCTGGTTCCGGGCTGCAGCCTGAACCTGTGGTTAATTCTTCTTCCTCATGGGAAAATAGAGTGACCTGTGCATGTCCCAACACCTAGAGATAGTCTCTCATTGGCTCCCCCTCTTCCCGTTCATCCTCAGGACAAATTGCAAGCTGTACAGAACAGGAGGTTAAAGGTGCTGATTCTCCAAGGAGGGAGATTGCTAGTAAAGCGGCTGGAATGCCGAACTGAAGCACAAGGCGATGAGAAATGAGGTGCGTGTTAGAAACCTTTCCCGATCACACGGTCTACCACCTTCTGGGTTTCTCATGCATGTTTTCGATGTAGGAAGATGCCCTTGATCGTGGAGATTTGGGACCCATGGGATGTGTAACAGGCAGTATTACTTTAAAGGCTCTGCGTTTGCTACCCCAACCTCACCAAGCCTCTCAGCACCGAGAGTGTCCACCCTTATGTCTCATCCAGCTGTGGGTCTAGATATGGTCAATCCAGGTGGCATCACAGCCCCTGAAAGAATTTTGTAACAATTTCTCTCTCTTTCACTGTCTTTGTTTCACGGGTTTTCGAAAGTAATTTATTTTTATAATGGCATTTAGCTGCTTTTCACGGCTGTGTTTATGCCGCTTTACACCCACTTGACTCACTTCCAGAGAGATATCAATACATAGGTTTTAAGATTCTTACTAGTCAGATATATTCTTGTGCGTTGAATAGGGGGTGTGGATACCAGTTCACTGAGCAAGGAGTAGGTCGTTCTATTACATATTGGGTTTATGGAACGTTATCTGAGCTAATTTGAAACCCTTATTTTATGCATCACCCCACCTCACCTTTCCTGTTAAGCAGCCATAGTGTGTTTTCTAAACGTGTGACTCTGTTCTGATTGTAATTCAGTTCAAGTGTAGCGGTTTTTACATTCCCTCTATAAGTGATAGCTTATGATAAGTGTCTTTTTCTGTGTGACTTATTTCACTTAGAATCGTCGTACCTAAATCCACTCATCATGCTGCTACCAGCCTTATGACATTGATTTCATGACTGAGTGATATTCCATTGTACATAAGGACCACCACTTCTTTATCCATTTTTCTTTTTCCTGGGATATTTAAGGTGTCATGAAGTCGAGGTTCTTGTCAACAGAGCAGCCCTAAACTTTGGGGTGCCTGTGTCTTGCTGATTTTTAGTTTTCCCAATTTATACGCCCATGAGTGGAAGTGCCCTATGCACTCCAAGTGTGTTTTTTCGATGTTTCAGGACACACCGTACACTTCTCCAAAGTGGCTGTTGGCAATTTACATCCCGCCCATCAGTGTAGCAAGGCTCCCATTTCTCCATGGCCTGTCCGGCATTTCTGGTTTCGACACTTTTTTCAGCATGGCCCTTTTGACCGATGGGAAGCGAGACTGCTGTGTAGCGCTGATTTGCCTTTCCAGGTCGCTTGGTTGGCCAAAAACGGCGTATGCGTTTTTTCCTGAATGTATTCAGGAAAAAAGGATACGCCCTTTTTTGCCAAGGGCATCATTGTCGATGTTTTGCCGCTTTTCATGTGCTTTAAAAGTGATTCGAATCTACCTCCTGAAATCATTTTCCTGCAATTCTGCCTTGCTTTCAAATCCTCTTCGTTGCCTTCCCTCAATATGTTTGTGGACGAGAGTTATCATTTATAACTCTGCAGGTGTGTGAATTGCAGTGCCCCTGAGCTCCATTTTTCAACTCGATTTTTTGGGAGCTGGCCGCAAATGCGCAGAATTGCCTCAGGCCCTATTCTTGTTCCGGGCGGCAGGCTGAGCCTGTGGTTAATTCTTCTTCCTGATGGGAAAATAGAGTGACCTGTGCCTGTCCCAACCCCTAGAGCTAGTCTCTCATTGGCTACCCCTCTTCCCGTTCATCCTCAGGACAAATTGCAAGCTGTACGGAACAGGAGGTTAAAGGTGCTGATTCTCCAAGGAGGGAGATTGCTTGTAAAGTGGCTGGAATGGAGAACCCGAGCACAAGGAGATGAGAAATGAGGTGCGTTTTAGAAACCTTTCCCCATCACACGGTCTACCACCTTCTGGGTTTCTCATGCATGTTTTCAATGTAGGAAGATTCCCTTGAACCTGTAGATTTGGGACCCATGGGATGGGTAACAGGCAGTATTATTTTAAAGGCTCTGCGTTTGCGCCCAAAACCTCACCAAGGCTCTCAGCCCCGAGAGTGTCCACCCTTATGTCTCATCCAGCTGTGGGTCTAGATATGGTCAAACCGGGTTGCATCACAGCCCCTGAACGAATTGTGTAAGAATTTCTCTCTCTTTCTCTGTCTTGTTTCATGGGTTTTTAAAAGTAATTTATTTTTATAATGGGGTTTAGCTGCTTTTCACTGCTGTGTTTATACCGCTTTACACCCACTGGACACACTAACAGAGAGATATGAAAACATAGGTTTTAAGATTATTACTAGTCAGATATATGCTTGTGCGGTGAATAGGGGGTGTTGAGTCCAGTTCCCTGAGCAAAGAGTAGGTCTTGTCTATTACATATTGGGTTTATTTAATGGTATCTGTGGTAATTTGAAGCCGTTGTTTAATGTATCACCCCAACACACCTTTCCCGTTAAGCAGCCATAGTGTGTTTTCTGCATGTGTGACTCTGTTCTGGTTTGTAATTCAGTTCAAATTTAACGGTTTTTACATTCCCTCTATCAGTGATATCTTATGAGAAGTGTCCATTTCTGTGTGACTTATTTCACTTAGAATCGTCGTACCTAAATCCATTCATCATGTGGCTACTAGACTCATGACATTGATTTCATGGCTGAATGATATTCCATTGTACATAAGGACCACCACTTATTTATCCATTTTTCTCTTTCCTGGGATATTTAAGGTGGAATGAAGTGGAGGTCCTTCGCAACAGAGCAGCCCTAAACTTCGGTGTGCTTGTGTCTTGCTGATTTTTAATTTTTCCAATTTATACCCCCATGCGTGGAAGTGCCCTATGCTCTCTAAGCTGTGTTTTTTAGATGTTTCAGGACACACCGTACCCTTCTCCAGAGTGGCTGTTGGCAATTTACATCCCGCCCATCAGCGTAGCAAGGCTCCCATTTCTCCATGGCCTGTCCTTCATTTCTGGTTTTGACACTTTTCTCAGCATGGCCCTTTTGACTGATGGGAAGCGAGACTTCTTTGTACCGCTGATTTGCCTTTCCAGGTTGGTTGGTGGGCCAAAAAGGGCGTAGGCGTGTTTTCCTGAATATATTCAGGAAAACACGCCTACGCCCTTTTTGGCCAAGGGCATCATTGTCAACGTTTTGCCGCTTTTCATGTGCTTTACAGGCGTTTCGGATCTACCTCATGAAATCTGTTTCCTGCAATTCTGCCTTGATTTCAAATCCTCTATTTTGCCTTCCCTCAATATATTTGTGGAGGAGAGTTATCATTTATAACTCTGCTGGTTCGTGAATTGCAGTGCCCTGAAGCTCCATTTTACAACTTGCTTTTTTGGGAGCTGGCTACAAAAGCGCTGGATGGCTTCAGGCCCTGTTCTGGTTCTGGGGAGCAGGCTGAGCCTGTGGTTAATTCTTCTTCCTGATGGGAAAATAGAGTGACCTGTGCCTGTCCCAACACCAAGAGCTAGTCTCTCATTGGTTCCCCGTCTTCCCGTTCATCCTCAAGACAAATTGTAACCTGTACGGAACAGGAGGTTAAAGGTGCTGATACTCCAAGTAGGGAGATTGCTAGTAAAGTGGCTGTAATGGCGAACCCGAGCACAAGGAGATGAGAAATGAGGTGCGTTTTAGAAACCTTTCCCCATCACACGGTGTACCATATTCTGGGTTTCTATGCATGTTTTCGATGTAGGAAGATGCCCTTGAACCTGGAGATTTGGGACCCATGGGATGGGTACCACGCAGTATTACTTTAAAGGGTCTGCGTTTACTCACCCAACCTCACCAAACCTCTCAGCCCCAAGAGTGTCCACCCTTATGTCTCATCCAGCTGTGGGTCTAGATATGGTCAATCCAGGTTGCATCACAGCCCCTGAACGAATGGTGTAAGAATTTCTCTCTCTTTCACTGTCTTTGTTTCATGGGGTTTTAAAAGTAATTTATTTTTAGAATGGGGTTTAGCTGCTTTTCACTGCTGTGTTTATGCTGCTTTACACCCACTTCACACACTAACAGAGAGATTTCAATACATACGTTTTAAGATTATTACTAGTCAGATATATCCTTGTGTGGTGAATAGGGGGTGTTGAGTCCAGTTCTCTGAGCAAGGAGTAGGTCTTGTCTATTACATATTGGGTTTATGGAACGGTATCTCAGCTCATTTGAAACCCTTGTTTTATGTATCACCCCACCTCACCTTTCCTGTTAAGCAGCCATAGTGTGTTTTCTGCATGTGTGACTCTGTTCTGTTCTGTAATTCAGTTCAAGTGTAACGGTTTTTACTTTCCCTGTATAAGTGATATCTTATGAGAAGTGTCCTTTTCTGTGTGACTTATTTCACTTAGAATCGTCTCCTACCTAAATCCACTCATCATTCTGCTACTAGCCTTAGGACATTGATTTCATGGCTGAGTGATCTTCCATTGTACATAAGGACCACCACTTATTCATCCATTTTTATCTTTCCTGGGATATTTAAGGTGGAATGAAGTGGAGGTCCTTGGCAACAGAGCAGCCCTAAACTTCGGTGTGCTTGTGTCTTCCTGATTTTTAACTTTCCAAATTTATACCCCCATGCATGGAAGTGCCCTATGCTCTCTAAGCTGTGTTTTTTAGATGTTTCAGGACACACTGTACCCTTCTCCAGAGTGGCTGTTGGCAATTTACATCCCGCCCATCAGCGTAGCAATGCTGCCATTTCTCCATGGCCTGTCCTGCATTTCTGGTTTTGACACTTATTTCAGCATGGCCCATTTGACCGATGGGAAGCGAGACTTCTTTGTAGCACTGATTTGCCTTTCCAGGTTGCTTGGTTGGCCAAAAAGGGCGTATGCGTTTTTTCCTGAATGTATTCAGGAAAAAAAGGATACGCCCTTTTTTGCCAAGGGCATCATTGTCGATGTTTTGCCGCTTTTCTTGTGCTTTAAAAGTGATTGGAATCTACCTACTGAAATCATTTTCCTGCAATTCTGCCTTGATTTCAAATCCTCTTTTTTGCCTTCCCTCAATATGTTTGTGGACGAGAGTTATCATTTATAACTCTGCAGGTGTGTGAATTGCAGTGCCCCTGAGCTCCATTTTTCAACTCGATTTTTTGGGAGCTGGCCGCAAATGCGCAGAATGGCCTCAGGCCCTATTCTTGTTCCGGGCGGCAGGCTGAGCCTGTGGTTAATTCTTCTTCCTGATGGGAAAATAGAGTGACCTGTGCCTGTCCCAACCCCTAGAGCTAGTCTCTCATTGGCTACCCCTCTTCCCGTTCATCCTCAGGACAAATTGCAAGCTGTACGGAACAGGAGGTTAAAGGTGCTGATTCTCCAAGGAGGGAGATTGCTTGTAAAGCGGCTCGAATGGAGAACCCGAGCACAAGGAGATGAGAAATGAGGTGCGTTTTAGAAACCTTTCCCCATCACACGGTCTACCACCTTCTGGGTTTCTCATGCATGTTTTCAATGTAGGAAGATTCCCTTGAACCTGTAGATTTGGGACCCATGGGATGGGTAACAGGCAGTATTATTTTAAAGGCTCTGCATTTGCGCCCAAAACCTCACCAAGCCTCTCAGCCCCGAGAGTGTCCACCCTTATGTCTCATCCAGCTGTGGGTCTAGATATGGTCAAACCGGGTTGCATCACAGCCCCTGAACGAATTGTGTAAGAATTTCTTTCTCTTTCTCTGTCTTGTTTCATGGGTTTTTAAAAGTAATTTATTTTTATAATGGGGTTTAGCTGCTTTTCACTGCTGTGTTTATGCCGCTTTACACCCACTGGACACACTAACAGAGAGATATGAAAACATAGGTTTTAAGATTATTACTAGTCAGATATATTCTTGTGCGGTGAATAGAGGGTGTTGAGTCCAGTTCCCTGAGCAAAGAGTAGGTCTTGTCTATTACATATTGGGTTTATTTAATGGTATCTGTGCTAATCTCAAGCCGTTGTTTAATGTATCACCCAACCTCGCCTTTCCCGTTAAGCAGCCATAGTGTGTTTTCTGCATGTGTGACTCTGTTCTGTTTTGTAATTCAGTTCAAGTGTAACGGTTTTTACTTTCCCTGTATAAGTGATATCTTATGAGAAGTGTCCTTTTCTGTGTGACTTATTTCACTTAGAATCGTCATACCTAAATCCACTCATCATGCTGCTACTAGCCTTTTGATATTGATTTCAAGGCTGAGTGATATTCCATTGTACATAAGGACCAAAACTTCTTTATCCATTTTTCTCTTTCCTGGGATATTTAAGGTGGAATGAAGTGGAGCTCCTTGTCAACAGAGCAGCACTAAACTTTGGGGTGTTGGTGTCTTGCTGGTTTTATTTTTCCCATTTTATACCCCCATGCGTGGAAGTGCCCTATGCTCTCTAAGCTGTGTATTTTAGATGTTTCAGGACAAACCGCACCCTTCTCCAGAGTGGCTGTTGGCAATTTACATCCCGCCCATCAGTGTAGCCAGGCTCCCATTTCTCCATGGCCTGTCCTGCATTTCTGGTTTTGACACTTTTTTCAGCATGGCGCTTTTGACCAATGGGAAGTGAGACTTCTTTGTAGCACTGATTTGCATTTCCAGGTTGCTTGGTTGGCCAAAAAGGGCGTATGCGTTTTTTCCTGAATATATTCAGGAATAAACGCATACGCCCTTTTTGGCCAAGGGCCTCATTGTCAACGTTTTGCCGCTTTTCATGTGCTTTAAAGGCGATTCGAATCTCCCTCCTGCAATCTGTTTCCTGCAATTCTGCCTTGATTTCAAATCCTCTTCTTTGCCTTCCCTCAATATATTTGTGGACGAGAGTTATCATTTATAACTCTGCAGGTTTGTGAATTGCAGTGCCCTGAAGCTCCATTTTACAACACGCTTTTTGGAGTTGGCTGTAAAAGCGCAGGATGGCTTCAGGCACTGTTCTGGTTCCGGGGGGCAGGCTGAGCCTGTGGTTAATTCTTCTTCCTGATGGGAAAATAGAATGACCTGTGCCTGTCCTAACACCAAGAGCTAGTCTCTCATTGGTTCCCCATCTTCCCGTTCATCCTCAGGACAAATTGCAACCTGTACGGAACAGGAGGTTAAAGGTGCTGATGCTCCAAGTAGGGAGATTGCTAGTAAAGTGGCTGCAGTGGTGAACCCGAGCACAAGGAGATGAGAAATGAGGTGCGTTTTAGAAACCTTTCCCCATCACACGGTGTACCATATTCTGGGTTTCTCATGCATGTTTTCGATGTAGGAAGATGCCCTTGAACCTGGAGATTTGGGACCCATGGGATGGGTACCATGCAGTATTACTTTAAAGGGTCTGCGTTTGCTCACCCAAACTCACCAAACCTCTCAGCCCCAAGAGTGTCCACCCTTTTGTCTCATCCAGCTGTGGGTCTAGATATGGTCAATCCAGGTTCCATCACAGCCCCTGAACGAATTGTGTAAGAATTTCTCTCTCTTTCACTGTCTTTGTTTCATGGGTTTTTAAAAGTAATTTATTTTTATAATGGGGTTTAGCTGCTTTTCACTGCTGTGTTGATGCCGCTTTACACCCACTTGACACACTAACATAGAGATTTCAATACATAGGTTTTAAGATTATTACTAGTCAGATATATCCTTGTGTGGTGAATGGGGGTGTTGAGTCCAGGTCTCTGAGCAAGGAGTAGGTCTTGTCTATTACATATTGGGTTTATGGAACGGTATCTCAACTAATTTGAAACCCTTGTTTTATGTATCACCCCACCTCACCTTTCCTGTTAAGCAGCCATAGTGTGTTTTCTGCATGTGTGACTCTGTTCTGTTTTGTAATGCAGTTCAAGTGTAACGGTTTTTACATTCCCTCTATAAGTGATAGCTTATGATAAGTGTCTTTTTCTGTGTGACTTATTTCACTTAGAATCTTCGTACCTAAATCCACTCATCATGCTGCTACTAGACTTATGACATTGATTTCATGGCTGAGTGATATTCCATTGTACATAAGGAACACCACATCTTTATCCATTCTTCTGTTTCCTGGGATATTTCAGGTGTCAAGAAGTGGAGTTTCTTGTCAACAGAGCAGCCCGAAACTTTGGGGTGCCTGTGTCTTGCTGATTTTTTGTTTCCCAATTTATACGCCCATGAGTGGAAGTGCCCTATGTGCTCTAAGCTGTGTTTTTTCGATATTTCAGGACACACCGTACACTTCTCCAGAGTGGCTGTTGGCAATTCACATCCCGCCCATCAGCGTAGCAAGGCTCCCATTTCTCCATGGCCTGTCCTGCATTTCTGGTTTTCACACTTTTTTCACCATGGCCCTTTTGACCGATGGGAAGCGAGACTGCTTTGTAGCGCTGATTTGCCTTTCCAGGTTGCTTTTTTGGCCAAAAAGGGCGTATGCGTTTTTTCCTGAATATATTCAGGAAAAAACGCATAGGCCCTTTGTGGCCAAGGGCATCATTGTCGACGTTTTGCCGCTTTTCATGTGCTTTAAAGGCAACTCGAATCTATCTCCTGAAATCTGTTTCCTGCAATTCTGCCTTGCTTTCAAATCCTGTTTGTTGCTTTCCCTCAATATATTTGTGGACAAGAGTTATCATTTATAACTCTGCAGGTTTCTGAATTGCAGTGCCCGTGAGCTCCATTTTTCAACTCGATTTTTTGGGAGCTGGCCGCAAAAGCGCAGGATTGCCTCAGGCCCTCTTCTGGTTCCGGGCTGCAGCCTGAACCTGTGGTTAATTCTTCTTCCTCATGGGAAAATAGAGTGACCTGTGCATGTCCCAACACCTAGAGATAGTCTCTCATTGGCTCCCCCTCTTCCCGTTCATCCTCAGGACAAATTGCAAGCTGTACAGAACAGGAGGTTAAAGGTGCTGATTCTCCAAGGAGGGAGATTGCTAGTAAAGCGGCTGGAATGCCGAACTGAAGCACAAGGCGATGAGAAATGAGGTGCGTGTTAGAAACCTTTCCCGATCACACGGTCTACCACCTTCTGGGTTTCTCATGCATGTTTTCGATGTAGGAAGATGCCCTTGATCGTGGAGATTTGGGACCCATGGGATGTGTAACAGGCAGTATTACTTTAAAGGCTCTGCGTTTGCTACCCCAACCTCACCAAGCCTCTCAGCACCGAGAGTGTCCACCCTTATGTCTCATCCAGCTGTGGGTCTAGATATGGTCAATCCAGGTGGCATCACAGCCCCTGAAAGAATTTTGTAACAATTTCTCTCTCTTTCACTGTCTTTGTTTCACGGGTTTTCGAAAGTAATTTATTTTTATAATGGCATTTAGCTGCTTTTCACGGCTGTGTTTATGCCGCTTTACACCCACTTGACTCACTTCCAGAGAGATATCAATACATAGGTTTTAAGATTCTTACTAGTCAGATATATTCTTGTGCGTTGAATAGGGGGTGTGGATACCAGTTCACTGAGCAAGGAGTAGGTCGTTCTATTACATATTGGGTTTATGGAACGTTATCTGAGCTAATTTGAAACCCTTATTTTATGCATCACCCCACCTCACCTTTCCTGTTAAGCAGCCATAGTGTGTTTTCTAAACGTGTGACTCTGTTCTGATTGTAAATCAGTTCAAGTGTAGCGGTTTTTACATTCCCTCTATAAGTGATAGCTTATGATAAGTGTCTTTTTCTGTGTGACTTATTTCACTTAGAATCGTCGTACCTAAATCCACTCATCATGCTGCTACCAGCCTTATGACATTGATTTCATGGCTGAGTGATATTCCATTGTACATAAGGACCACCACTTCTTTATCCATTTTTCTTTTTCCTGGGATATTTAAGGTGTCATGAAGTCGAGGTTCTTGTCAACAGAGCAGCCCTAAACTTTGGGGTGCCTGTGTCTTGCTGATTTTTAGTTTTCCCAATTTATACGCCCATGAGTGGAAGTGCCCTATGCACTCCAAGTGTGTTTTTTCGATGTTTCAGGACACACCGTACCCTTCTCCATAGTGGCTGTTGGCAATTTACATCCCGCCCATCAGTGTAGCAAGGCTCCCATTTCTCCATGGCCTGTCCTGCATTTCTGGTTTTGACACTTTTTTCAGCATGGCCCTTTTGACCGATGGGAAGCGAGACTTCTTTGTAGCGCTGATTTGCCTTTCCAGGTTGCTTGGTTGGCCAAAAAGGGCGTATGCGTTTTTTCCTGAATATATTCAGGAAAAAACGCATACGCCCATTTTGGCCAAGGGCATCATTGTCAACGTTTTGCCGCTTTTCATGTGCTTAAAAGGCGATTCGAATTTACCTCCTGAAATCTGTTTCCTGCAATTCTGCCTTGACTTCACATCCTCTTCTTTGCCTTCCCTCAATATATTTGTGGACGAGAGTTATCATTTATAACTCTGCAGGTTTGTGAATTGCAGTGCCCTGAAGCTCCATTTTACAACTCGCTTTTTTGGGAGCTGGCCGCAAAAGCGCAGGATGGCTTCAGGCCCTGTTCTGGTTCCGGGGGGCAGGCTGAGCTTGTGGTTAATTCTTCTTCCTGATGGGAAAATAGAGTGACCTGTGCCTGTCCCAACACCAAGAGCTAGTCTCTCATTGGTTCCCCGTCTTCCCGTTCATCCTCAGGACAAATTGCAACCTGTACGGAACAGGAGGTTAAAGGTGCTGATGCTCCAAGTAGGGAGATTGCTAGTAAAGTGGCTGGAATGGCGAACCCGAGCACAAGGAGATGAGAAATGAGGTGCGTTTTAGAAACCTTTCCCCATCACACGGTGTACCATCTTCTGGGTTTCTCATGCATGTTTTCGATGTAGGAAGATGCCCTTCAACCTGGAGATTTGGGACCCATGCGAATGGTAGCACGCAGTATTACTTTAAAGGGTCTGCATTTGCTCACCCAACCTCACCAAACCTCTCAGTCCCAAGAGTGTCCACCCTTATGTCTCATCCAGCTGTGGGTCTAGATATGGTCAGTCCAGGTTGCATCACAGCCCCTGAACGAATTGTGTAAGAATTTCTCTCTCTTTCCCTGTCTTTGTTTCATGGGTTTTTAAAAGTAATTTATTTTTATAATGGGGTTTAGCTGCTTTTCACGGCTGTGTTTATGCCGCTTTACACCCACTTGACACACTAACAGAGAGATATCAATACATAGGTTTTAGGATTTTTACTAGTCAGATATATTCTTGTGCGGTGAATCGGGCGTGTTGAGTCCAGTTCTCTGAGCAAGGAGTAAGTCTTTTCTATTACATATTGGGTTTATGGAACAGTATCTGTGCTAATTTGAAACTCTTGTTTTATGTATCACCCCACCTCACCTTTCCCGTTAAGCAGCCATAGTGTGTTTTCTGCATGTGTGACTCTGTTCTCTTTTGTAATTTAGTTCAAGTGTAACGGTTTTTACATTCCCTCTATAAGTGACACCTTATGAGAAGTGTCCTTTTCTGTGTGACTTATTTCACTTAGAATCGTCGTACCTAAATCCATTCATCATGCTGCTACTAGCCTTATGACATTGATTTCATGGCTGAGTGATATTCCATTGTACATAAGGACCACAACTTTTTTATCCATTTTTCGCTTTCCTGGGATATTTAAGGTGGAATGAAGTGGAGGTCCTTCTCAACAGAGTAGCCCTAAACTTTTGGGTGTTTGTGTCTTGTGATTTTCAATTTTCCCACTTTATACCCCCATGCGTGGAAGTGCCCTATGCTCTCTAAGCTGTGTTTTTTAGATGTTTCAGGACACACCGTACCCTTCTCCAGAGTGGCTGTTGGCAATTTACATCCCACCCATCAGTGTAGCAAGGCTCCCATTTCTCCATGGCCTGTCCTGCATTTCTGGTTTTGACACTTTTTTCAGCATGGCCCTTTTGACCGATGGGAAGCGAGACTTCTTTGTAGCGCTGATTTGCCTTTCCAGGTTGCTTGGTTGGCCAAAAAGGGCGTATGCGTTTTTTCCTGAATATATTCAGGAAAAAACGCATACGCCCTTTTTGGCCAAGGGCATCATTGTCCACGTTTTGCTGCCTTTCATGTGCTTTCAAGGTGATTCGAATCTACCTCCTGAAATCTGTTTCCCGCAATTCTGCCTTGATTTCAAATCCTCTTCTTTGCCTTCCCTCAATATATTTGTGGACGAGAGTTATCATTTATAACTCTGCAGGTTTGTGAATTGCAGTGCCCTGAAGCTCCATTTTACAACTCGCTTTTTTGGGAGCTGGCCGCAAAAGCGCAGGATGGCTTCAGGCCCTGTTCTGGTTCCGGGGGGCAGGCTGAGCCTGTGGTTAATTCTTCTTCCTGATGGGAAAATAGAGTGAACTGTGCCTGTCCCAACACCAAGAGCTAGTCTCTCATTGGTTCCCCGTCTTCCCGTTCATCCTCAGGACAAATTGCAACCTGTACGGAACAGGAGGTTTAAGGTGCTGATGCTCCAAGTAGGGAGATTGCTAGTAAAGTGGCTGGAATGGCGAACCCGAGCACAAGGAGATGAGAAATGAGGTGCGTTTTAGAAACCTTTCCCCATCACACAGTGTACCATCTTCTGGGTTTCTCATGCATGTTTTCGATGTAGGAAGATGCCCTTGAACCTTGAGATTTGGGACCCATGCGATTGGTAGCACACAGTATTACTTTAAAGGGTCTGCGTTTGCTCACCCAACCTCACCAAATCTCTCAGGCCCAAGAGTGTCCACCCTTATGTCTCTTCCAGCTGTGGGTCTAGATATGGTCAATCCAGGTTGCATCACAGCCCCTGAACGAATTGTGTAAGAATTTCTCTCTCCTTGCCTGTCTTTGTTTCATGGGTTTTTCAAAGTAATTTCTTTTTATAATGGGTTTTAGCTGCTTTTCACGGCTGTGTTTATGCCGCTTTACACCCACTTGACACACTAACAGAGAGATATCAATACATAGGTTTTAAGATTATTACTACTCAGATATATTCTTGTGCGGTGAATCGGGCGTGTTGAGTCCAGTTCTCTGAGCAAGGAGTAGGTCTTGTCTATTCCATATTGGGTTTATGGAACGGTATCTGAGCTAATTTGAAACTCTTGTTTTATGTATCACCCCACCTCACCTTTCCCGTTAAGCAGCCATAGTGTGTTTTCTGCATGTGTGACTCTGTTCTGTTTTGTAATTCAGTTCAAGTGTAACGGTTTTTACATTCCCTCTATAAATGACACCTTATGAGAAGTGTCCTTTTCTGTGTGACTTATTTCACTTAGAATCGTCGTACCTAAATCCACTCATCATGCTGCTATTAGCCTTATGACATTGATTTCATGGCTGAGTGATATTCCATTGTACATAAGGACCACAACTTTCTTATCCATTTTTCGCTTTCCTGGGATATTTAAGGTGGAATGAAGTGGAGGTCCTTCTCAACAGAGCAGCCCTAAACTTTTGGGTTCTTGTGTCTTGCTGATTTTCAATTTTCCCACTTTATACCCCCATGCGTGGAAGTGCCCTATGCTCTCTAAGCTGTGTTTTTTAGATGTTTCAGGACACACCGTACCCTTCTCCTGAGTGGCTGTTGGCAATTTACATCCCGCCCATCAGTTTAGCAAGGCTCCCATTTCTCCATGGCCTGTCCTGCATTTCTGGTTTTGACACTTTTTTCAGCATGGCCCTTTTGACCGATGGGAAGCGAGACATCTTTGTAGTGCTGATTTGCCTTTCCAGGTTGCTTGGTTGGCCAAAAAGGGGGTATGCGTTTTTTCCTGAATATATTCATGAAAAAACGCATACCCCCTTTTTGGCCAAGGGCATCATGGTCAACGTTTTGCCGCTTTTCATGTGCTTTAAAGGCGATTCGAATCTACCTCCTGAAATCTGTTTCCTGCAATTCTGCCTTGATTTCAAATCCTCTTCTTTGCCTTCCCTCAATATATTTGTGGACGAGAGTTATCATTTATAACTCTGCAGGTTTGTGAATTGCAGTGTCCTGAAGCTCCATTTTACCACTCGCTTTTTTGGGAGCTGGCCGCAAAAGCGCAGGATGGCTTCAGGCCCTGTTCTGGTTCCAGGGGGCAGGCTGAGCCTGTGGTTAATTCTTCTTCCTAATGGGAAAATAGAGTGACCTGCGCCTGTCCCAACACCAAGAGCTAGTCTATCATTGGTTCCCCGTCTTCCCGTTCATCCTCAGGACAAATTGCAACCTGTACGGAACAGGAGGTTAAAGGTGCTGATGCTCCAAGTAGGGAGATTGCTAGTAACGTGGCTGGAATGGCGAACCCGAGCACAAGGAGATGAGAAATGAGGTGCGTTTTAGAAACCTTTCCCCATCACACGGTGTACCATCTTCTGGGTTTCTCATGCATGTTTTCGATGTAGGAAGATGCCCTTGAACCTGGAGATTTGGGACCCATGCGATGGGTAGCATGCAGTATTACTTTAAAGGGTCTGCGTTTGCTCACCCAACCTCACCAAACCTCTCAGCCCCAAGAGTGTCCACCCTTATGTCTCATCCAGCTGTGGGTCTAGATATGGTCAATCCAGGTTGCATCACAGCCCCTGAACGAATTGTGTCAGAATTTCTCTCTCTTTCCCTGTCTTTGTTTCATGGGTTTTTAAAAGTAATTTATTTTTATAATGGGGTTTAGCTGCTTTTCACGGCTGTGTTTATGCCGCTTTACACCCACTTGACACACTAACAGAGAGATATCAATACATAGGTTTTAAGATTATTACTAGTCAGATATATTCTTGTGCGGTGAATCGGTCGTATTGAGTCCAGTTCTCTGAGCAAGGAGTAGGTCTTGTCTATTACATATTGGGTTTATGGAACGGTATCTGAGCTAATTTGAAACTCTTGTTTTATGTATCACCCCACCTCACCTTTCCCGTTAAGCAGCCATAGTGTGTTTTCTGCATGTGTGACTCTGTTCTGTTTTGTAATTCAGTTCAAGTGTAACGGTTTTTACATTCCCTCTATAAGTGACACCTTATGCGAAGTGTCCTTTTCTGTGTGACTTATTTCACTTAGAATCGTCGTACCTAAATCCACTCATCATGCTGCTACTAGCCTTATGACATTGATTTCATGGCTGAGTGATATTCCATTGTACATAAGGACCACAAATTTTTTATCCATTTTTCTCTTTCCTGGGATATTTAAGGTGGAATTAAGTGGAGGTCCTTGTCAACAGAGCAGCCCTAAACTTTGGGGTGCTTGTGTCTTGCTGATTTTCAATTTTCCCACTTTATACCCCCATGCGTGGAAGTGCCCTATGCTCTCTAAGCTGTGTTTTTTGGAAGTTTCAGGACACACCGTACACTTCTCCAGAGTGGCTGTTGGCAATTTACATCCCGCCCATCAGTGTAACAAGGCTCCCATTTCTCCATGGCCTGTCCTGCATTTCTGGTTTTGACACTTTTTTCAGCATGGCCCTTTTGACCGATGGGAAGCGAGACTTCTTTGTAGCGCTGATTTGCCTTTCCAGGTTGCTTGGTTGGCCAAACAGGGCGTATGCGTTTTTTCCTGAATATATTCAGGAAAAAACGCATACGCCCTGTTTGGCCAAGGGCATCATTGTCAACGTTTTGCCGCTTTTCGTGTGCTTAAAAGGCGATTCGAATTTACCTCCTGAAATCTGTTTCCTGCAATTCTGCCTTGACTTCACATCCTCTTCTTTGCCTTCCCTCAATATATTTGTGGACGAGAGTTATCATTTATAACTCTGCAGGTTTGTGAATTGCAGTGCCCTGAAGCTCCATTTTACAACTCGCTTTTTTGGGAGCTGGCCGCAAAAGCGCAGGATGGCTTCAGGCCCTGTTCTGGTTCCGGGGGGCAGGCTGAGCCTGTGGTTAATTCTTCTTCCTGATGGGAAAATAGAGTGACCTGTTCCTGTCCCAACACCAAGAGCTAGTCTCTCATTGGTTCCCGGTCTTCCCGTTTATCCTCAGGACAATTTGCAACCTGTACTGAACAGGAGGTTAAGGTGCTGATGCTCCAAGTAGGGAGATTGCTAGTAAAGTGGCTGGAATGGGGAACATGAGCACAAGAAGATGAGAAAAGAGGTGCGTTTTAGAAACCTTTCCCCATCACACAGTGTACCATCTTCTGGGTTTCTCATGCATGTTTTCGATGTAGGAAGATGCCCTTGAACCTTGAGATTTGGGACCCATGCGATGGGTAGCACACAGTATTACTTTAAAGGGTCTGCGTTTGCTCACCCAACCTCACCAAATCTCTCAGGCCCAAGAGTGTCCACCCTTATGTCTCTTCCAGCTGTGGGTCTAGATATGGTCAATCCAGGTTGCATCACAGCCCCTGAACGAATTGTGTAAGAATTTCTCTCTCCTTGCCTGTCTTTGTTTCATGGGTTTTTCAAAGTAATTTCTTTTTATAATGGGGTTTAGCTGCTTTTCACGGCTGTGTTTATGCCGCTTTACACCCACTTGACACACTAACAGAGAGATATCAATACATAGGTTTTAAGATTATTACTACTCAGATATATTCTTGTGCGGTGAATCGGGCGTGTTGAGTCCAGTTCTCTGAGCAAGGAGTAGGTCTTGTCTATTCCATATTGGGTTTATGGAACGGTATCTGAGCTAATTTGAAACTCTTGTTTTATGTATCACCCCACCTCACCTTTCCCGTTAAGCAGCCATAGTGTGTTTTCTGCATGTGTGACTCTGTTCTGTTTTGTAATTCAGTTCAAGTGTAACGGTTTTTACATTCCCTCTATAAATGACACCTTATGAGAAGTGTCCTTTTCTGTGTGACTTATTTCACTTAGAATCGTCGTACCTAAATCCACTCATCATGCTGCTATTAGCCTTATGACATTGATTTCATGGCTGAGTGATATTCCATTGTACATAAGGACCACAACTTTCTTATCCATTTTTCGCTTTCCTGGGATATTTAAGGTGGAATGAAGTGGAGGTCCTTCTCAACAGAGCAGCCCTAAACTTTTGGGTTCTTGTGTCTTGCTGATTTTCAATTTTCCCACTTTATACCCCCATGCGTGGAAGTGCCCTATGCTCTCTAAGCTGTGTTTTTTAGATGTTTCAGGACACACCGTACCCTTCTCCTGAGTGGCTGTTGGCAATTTACATCCCGCCCATCAGTTTAGCAAGGCTCCCATTTCTCCATGGCCTGTCCTGCATTTCTGGTTTTGACACTTTTTTCAGCATGGCCCTTTTGACCGATGGGAAGCGAGACATCTTTGTAGTGCTGATTTGCCTTTCCAGGTTGCTTGGTTGGCCAAAAAGGGCGTATGCGTTTTTTCCTGAATATATTCAGGAAAAAACGCATACCCCCTTTTTGGCCAAGGGCATCATGGTCAACGTTTTGCCGCTTTTCATGTGCTTTAAAGGCGATTCGAATCTACCTCCTGAAATCTGTTTCCTGCAATTCTGCCTTGATTTCAAATCCTCTTCTTTGCCTTCCCTCAATATATTTGTGGACGAGAGTTATCATTTATAACTCTGCAGGTTTGTGAATTGCAGTGTCCTGAAGCTCCATTTTACCACTCGCTTTTTTGGGAGCTGGCCGCAAAAGCGCAGGATGGCTTCAGGCCCTGTTCTGGTTCCGGGGGGCAGGCTGAGCCTGTGGTTAATTCTTCTTCCTAATGGGAAAATAGAGTGACCTGCGCCTGTCCCAACACCAAGAGCTAGTCTATCATTGGTTCCCCGTCTTCCCGTTCATCCTCAGGACAAATTGCAACCTGTACGGAACAGGAGGTTAAAGGTGCTGATGCTCCAAGTAGGGAGATTGCTAGTAACGTGGCTGGAATGGCGAACCCGAGCACAAGGAGATGAGAAATGAGGTGCGTTTTAGAAACCTTTCCCCATCACACGGTGTACCATCTTCTGGGTTTCTCATGCATGTTTTCGATGTAGGAAGATGCCCTTGAACCTGGAGATTTGGGACCCATGCGATGGGTAGCATGCAGTATTACTTTAAAGGGTCTGCGTTTGCTCACCCAACCTCACCAAACCTCTCAGCCCCAAGAGTGTCCACCCTTATGTCTCATCCAGCTGTGGGTCTAGATATGGTCAATCCAGGTTGCATCACAGCCCCTGAACGAATTGTGTCAGAATTTCTCTCTCTTTCCCTGTCTTTGTTTCATGGGTTTTTAAAAGTAATTTATTTTTATAATGGGGTTTAGCTGCTTTTCACGGCTGTGTTTATGCCGCTTTATACCCACTTGACACACTAACAGAGAGATATCAATACATAGGTTTTAAGATTATTACTAGTCAGATATATTCTTGTGCGGTGAATCGGTCGTGTTGAGTCCAGTTCTCTGAGCAAGGAGTAGGTCTTGTCTATTACATATTGGGTTTATGGAACGGTATCTGAGCTAATTTGAAACTCTTGTTTTATGTATCACCCCACCTCACCTTTCCCGTTAAGCAGCCATAGTGTGTTTTCTGCATGTGTGACTCTGTTCTGTTTTGTAATTCAGTTCAAGTGTAACGGTTTTTACATTCCCTCTATAAGTGACACCTTATGAGAAGTGTCCTTTTCTGTGTGACTTATTTCACTTAGAATCGTCGTACCTAAATCCACTCATCATGCTGCTACTAGCCTTATGACATTGATTTCATGGCTGAGTGATATTCCATTGTACATAAGGACCACAAATTTTTTATCCATTTTTCTCTTTCCTGGGATATTTAAGGTGGAATTAAGTGGAGGTCCTTGTCAACAGAGCAGCCCTAAACTTTGGGGTGCTTGTGTCTTGCTGATTTTCAATTTTCCCACTTTATACCCCCATGCGTGGAAGTGCCCTATGCTCTCTAAGCTGTGTTTTCTGGAAGTTTCAGGACACACCGTACACTTCTCCAGAGTGGCTGTTGGCAATTTACATCCCGCCCATCAGTGTAACAAGGCTCCCATTTCTCCATGGCCTGTCCTGCATTTCTGGTTTTGACACTTTTTTCAGCATGGCCCTTTTGACCGATGGGAAGCGAGACTTCTTTGTAGCGCTGATTTGCCTTTCCAGGTTGCTTGGTTGGCCAAACAGGGCGTATGCGTTTTTTCCTGAATATATTCAGGAAAAAACGCATACGCCCTGTTTGGCCAAGGGTATCATTGTCAAAGTTTTGCCGCTTTTCGTGTGCTTAAAAGGCGATTCGAATTTACCTCCTGAAATCTGTTTCCTGCAATTCTGCCTTGACTTCACATCCTCTTCTTTGCCTTCCCTCAATATATTTGTGGACGAGAGTTATCATTTATAACTCTGTAGGTTTGTGAATTGCAGTGCCCTGAAGCTCCATTTTACAACTCGCTTTTTTGGGAGCTGGCCGCAAAAGCGCAGGATGGCTTCAGGCCCTGTTCTGGTTCCGGGGGGCAGGCTGAGCCTGTGGTTAATTCTTCTTCCTGATGGGAAAATAGAGTGACCTGTTCCTGTCCCAACACCAAGAGCTAGTCTCTCATTGGTTCCCGGTCTTCCCGTTTATCCTCAGGACAATTTGCAACCTGTACTGAACAGGAGGTTAAGGTGCTGATGCTCCAAGTAGGGAGATTGCTAGTAAAGTGGCTGGAATGGGGAACATGAGCACAAGAAGATGAGAAAAGAGGTGCGTTTTAGAAACCTTTCCCCATCACACAGTGTACCATCTTCTGGGTTTCTCATGCATGTTTTCGATGTAGGAAGATGCCCTTGAACCTGGAGATTTGGGACCCATGCGATGGGTAGCACACAGTATTACTTTAAAGGGTCTGCGTTTGCTCACCCAACCTCACCAAACCTCTCAGCCCCAAGAGTGTCCACCCTTATGTCTCTTCCAGCTGTGGGTCTAGATATGATCAATCCAGGTTGCATCACAGCCCCTGAACGAATTGTGTAAGAATTTCTCTCTCTTTCCCTGTCTTTGTTTCATGGGTTTTTAAAAGTAATTTGTTTTTATAATGGGGTTTAGCTGCTTTTCACGGCTGTGTTTATGCCGCTTTACACCCACTTGACACACTAACAGAGAGATATCAATACATAGGTTTTAAGATTATTACTAGTCAGATATATTCTTGTGCGGTGAATCGGGCGTGTTGAGTCCAGTTCTCTGAGCAAGGAGTAGGTCTTGTCTATTACATATTGGGTTTATGGAACGGTATCTGAGCTAATTTGAAACTCTTGTTTTATGTATCACCCCACCTCACCTTTCCCGTTAAGCAGCCATAGTGTGTTTTCTGCATGTGTGACTCTGTTCTGTTTTGTAATTCAGTTCAAGTGTAACGGTTTTTACATTCCCTCTATAAATGACACCTTATGAGAAGTGTCCTTTTCTGTGTGACTTATTTCACTTAGAATCGTCGTACCTAAATCCACTCATCATGCTGCTATTAGCCTTATGACATTGATTTCATGGCTGAGTGATATTCCATTGTACATACGGACCACAACTTTCTTATCCATTTTTCGCTTTCCTGGGATATTTAAGGTGGAATGAAGTGGAGGTCCTTCTCAACAGAGCAGCCCTAAACTTTTGGGTTCTTGTGTCTTGCTGATTTTCAATTTTCCCACTTTATACCCCCATGCGTGGAAGTGCCCTATGCTCTCTAAGCTGTGTTTTTTAGATGTTTCAGGACACACCGTACCCTTCTCCTGAGTGGCTGTTGGCAATTTACATCCCGCCCATCAGTTTAGCAAGGCTCCCATTTCTCCATGGCCTGTCCTGCATTTCTGGTTTTGACACTTTTTTCAGCATGGCCCTTTTGACCGATGGGAAGCGAGACATCTTTGTAGTGCTGATTTGCCTTTCCAGGTTGCTTGGTTGGCCAAAAAGGGCGTATGCGTTTTTTCCTGAATATATTCAGGAAAAAACGCATACCCCCTTTTTGGCCAAGGGCATCATGGTCAACGTTTTGCCGCTTTTCATGTGCTTTAAAGGCGATTCGAATCTACCTCCTGAAATCTGTTTCCTGCAATTCTGCCTTGATTTCAAATCCTCTTCTTTGCCTTCCCTCAATATATTTGTGGACGAGAGTTATCATTTATAACTCTGCAGGTTTGTGAATTGCAGTGTCCTGAAGCTCCATTTTACCACTCGCTTTTTTGGGAGCTGGCCGCAAAAGCGCAGGATGGCTTCAGGCCCTGTTCTGGTTCCGGGGGGCAGGCTGAGCCTGTGGTTAATTCTTCTTCCTAATGGGAAAATAGAGTGACCTGCGCCTGTCCCAACACCAAGAGCTAGTCTATCATTGGTTCCCCGTCTTCCCGTTCATCCTCAGGACAAATTGCAACCTGTACGGAACAGGAGGTTAAAGGTGCTGATGCTCCAAGTAGGGAGATTGCTAGTAACGTGGCTGGAATGGCGAACCCGAGCACAAGGAGATGAGAAATGAGGTGCGTTTTAGAAACCTTTCCCCATCACACGGTGTACCATCTTCTGGGTTTCTCATGCATGTTTTCGATGTAGGAAGATGCCCTTGAACCTGGAGATTTGGGACCCATGCGATGGGTAGCATGCAGTATTACTTTAAAGGGTCTGCGTTTGCTCACCCAACCACACCAAACCTCTCAGCCCCAAGAGTGTCCACCCTTATGTCTCATCCAGCTGTGGGTCTAGATATGGTCAATCCAGGTTGCATCACAGCCCCTGAACGAATTGTGTCAGAATTTCTCTCTCTTTCCCTGTCTTTGTTTCATGGGTTTTTAAAAGTAATTTATTTTTATAATGGGGTTTAGCTGCTTTTCACGGCTGTGTTTATGCCGCTTTATACCCACTTGACACACTAACAGAGAGATATCAATACATAGGTTTTAAGATTATTACTAGTCAGATATATTCTTGTGCGGTGAATCGGTCGTGTTGAGTCCAGTTCTCTGAGCAAGGAGTAGGTCTTGTCTATTACATATTGGGTTTATGGAACGGTATCTGAGCTAATTTGAAACTCTTGTTTTATGTATCACCCCACCTCACCTTTCCCGTTAAGCAGCCATAGTGTGTTTTCTGCATGTGTGACTCTGTTCTGTTTTGTAATTCAGTTCAAGTGTAACGGTTTTTACATTCCCTCTATAAGTGACACCTTATGAGAAGTGTCCTTTTCTGTGTGACTTATTTCACTTAGAATCGTCGTACCTAAATCCACTCATCATGCTGCTACTAGCCTTATGACATTGATTTCATGGCTGAGTGATATTCCATTGTACATAAGGACCACAAATTTTTTATCCATTTTTCTCTTTCCTGGGATATTTAAGGTGGAATTAAGTGGAGGTCCTTGTCAACAGAGCAGCCCTAAACTTTGGGGTGCTTGTGTCTTGCTGATTTTCAATTTTCCCACTTTATACCCCCATGCGTGGAAGTGCCCTATGCTCTCTAAGCTGTGTTTTTTGGAAGTTTCAGGACACACCGTACACTTCTCCAGAGTGGCTGTTGGCAATTTACATCCCGCCCATCAGTGTAACAAGGCTCCCATTTCTCCATGGCCTGTCCTGCATTTCTGGTTTTGACACTTTTTTCAGCATGGCCCTTTTGACCGATGGGAAGCGAGACTTCTTTGTAGCGCTGATTTGCCTTTCCAGGTTTCTTGGTTGGCCAAACAGGGCGTATGCGTTTTTTCCTGAATATATTCAGGAAAAAACGCATACGCCCTGTTTGGCCAAGGGCATCATTGTCAACGTTTTGCCGCTTTTCGTGTGCTTAAAAGGCGATTCGAATTTACCTCCTGAAATCTGTTTCCTGCAATTCTGCCTTGACTTCACATCCTCTTCTTTGCCTTCCCTCAATATATTTGTGGACGAGAGTTATCATTTATAACTCTGTAGGTTTGTGAATTGCAGTGCCCTGAAGCTCCATTTTACAAATCGCTTTTTTGGGAGCTGGCCGCAAAAGCGCAGGATGGCTTCAGGCCCTGTTCTGGTTCCGGGGGGCAGGCTGAGCCTGTGGTTAATTCTTCTTCCTGATGGGAAAATAGAGTGACCTGTTCCTGTCCCAATACCAAGAGCTAGTCTCTCATTGGTTCCCGGTCTTCCCGTTTATCCTCAGGACAATTTGCAACCTGTACTGAACAGGAGGTTAAGGTGCTGATGCTCCAAGTAGGGAGATTGCTAGTAAAGTGGCTGGAATGGGGAACATGAGCACAAGAAGATGAGAAAAGAGGTGCGTTTTAGAAACCTTTCCCCATCACACAGTGTACCATCTTCTGGGTTTCTCATGCATGTTTTCGATGTAGGAAGATGCCCTTGAACCTGGAGATTTGGGACCCATGCGATGGGTAGCACACAGTATTACTTTAAAGGGTCTGCGTTTGCTCACCCAACCTCACCAAACCTCTCAGCCCCAAGAGTGTCCACCCTTATGTCTCTTCCAGCTGTGGGTCTAGATATGATCAATCCAGGTTGCATCACAGCCCCTGAACGAATTGTGTAAGAATTTCTTTCTCTTTCCCTGTCTTTGTTTCATGGGTTTTTAAAAGTAATTTGTTTTTATAATGGGGTTTAGCTGCTTTTCACGGCTGTGTTTATGCCGCTTTACACCCACTTGACACACTAACAGAGAGATATCAATACATAGGTTTTAAGATTATTACTAGTCAGATATATTCTTGTGCGGTGAATCGGGCGTGTTGAGTCCAGTTCTCTGAGCAAGGAGTAGGTCTTGTCTATTACATATTGGGTTTATGGAACGGTATCTGAGCTAATTTGAAACTCTTGTTTTATGTATCACCCCACCTCACCTTTCCCGTTAAGCAGCCATAGTGTGTTTTCTGCATGTGTGACTCTGTTCTGTTTTGTAATTCAGTTCAAGTGTAACGGTTTTTACATTCCCTCTATAAATGACACCTTATGAGAAGTGTCCTTTTCTGTGTGACTTATTTCACTTAGAATCGTCGTACCTAAATCCACTCATCATGCTGCTATTAGCCTTATGACATTGATTTCATGGCTGAGTGATATTCCATTGTACATAAGGACCACAACTTTCTTATCCATTTTTCGCTTTCCTGGGATATTTAAGGTGGAATGAAGTGGAGGTCCTTCTCAACAGAGCAGCCCTAAACTTTTGGGTTCTTGTGTCTTGCTGATTTTCAATTTTCCCACTTTATACCCCCATGCGTGGAAGTGCCCTATGCTCTCTAAGCTGTGTTTTTTAGATGTTTCAGGACACACCGTACCCTTCTCCTGAGTGGCTGTTGGCAATTTACATCCCGCCCATCAGTTTAGCAAGGCTCCCATTTCTCCATGGCCTGTCCTGCATTTCTGGTTTTGACACTTTTTTCAGCATGGCCCTTTTGACCGATGGGAAGCGAGACATCTTTGTAGTGCTGATTTGCCTTTCCAAGTTGCTTGGTTGGCCAAAAAGGGCGTATGCGTTTTTTCCTGAATATATTCAGGAAAAAACGCATACCCCCTTTTTGGACAAGGGCATCATGGTCAACGTTTTGCCGCTTTTCATGTGCTTTAAAGGCGATTCGAATCTACCTCCTGAAATCTGTTTCCTGCAATTCTGCCTTGATTTCAAATCCTCTTCTTTGCCTTCCCTCAATATATTTGTGGACGAGAGTTATCATTTATAACTCTGCAGGTTTGTGAATTGCAGTGTCCTGAAGCTCCATTTTACCACTCGCTTTTTTGGGAGCTGGCCGCAAAAGCGCAGGATGGCTTCAGGCCCTGTTCTGGTTCCGGGGGGCAGGCTGAGCCTGTGGTTAATTCTTCTTCCTAATGGGAAAATAGAGTGACCTGCGCCTGTCCCAACACCAAGAGCTAGTCTATCATTGGTTCCCCGTCTTCCCGTTCATCCTCAGGACAAATTGCAACCTGTACGGAACAGGAGGTTAAAGGTGCTGATGCTCCAAGTAGGGAGATTGCTAGTAACGTGGCTGGAATGGCGAACCCGAGCACAAGGAGATGAGAAATGAGGTGCGTTTTAGAAACCTTTCCCCATCACACGGTGTACCATCTTCTGGGTTTCTCATGCATGTTTTCGATGTAGGAAGATGCCCTTGAACCTGGAGATTTGGGACCCATGCGATGGGTAGCATGCAGTATTACTTTAAAGGGTCTGCGTTTGCTCACCCAACCTCACCAAACCTCTCAGCCCCAAGAGTGTCCACCCTTATGTCTCATCCAGCTGTGGGTCTAGATATGGTCACTCCAGGTTGCATCACAGCCCCTGAACGAATTGTGTCAGAATTTCTCTCTCTTTCCCTGTCTTTGTTTCATGGGTTTTTAAAAGTAATTTATTTTTATAATGGGGTTTAGCTGCTTTTCACGGCTGTGTTTATGCCGCTTTATACCCACTTGACACACTAACAGAGAGATATCAATACATAGGTTTTAAGATTATTACTAGTCAGATATATTCTTGTGCGGTGAATCGGTCGTATTGAGTCCAGTTCTCTGAGCAAGGAGTAGGTCTTGTCTATTACATATTGGGTTTATGGAACGGTATCTGAGCTAATTTGAAACTCTTGTTTTATGTATCACCCCACCTCACCTTTCCCGTTAAGCAGCCATAGTGTGTTTTCTGCATGTGTGACTCTGTTCTGTTTTGTAATTCAGTTCAAGTGTAACGGTTTTTACATTCCCTCTATAAGTGACACCTTATGAGAAGTGTCCTTTTCTGTGTGACTTATTTCCCTTAGAATCGTCGTACCTAAATCCACTCATCATGCTGCTACTAGCCTTATGACATTGATTTCATGGCTGAGTGATATTCCATTGTACATAAGGACCACAAATTTTTTATCCATTTTTCTCTTTCCTGGGATATTTAAGGTGGAATTAAGTGGAGGTCCTTGTCAACAGAGCAGCCCTAAACTTTGGGGTGCTTGTGTCTTGCTGATTTTCAATTTTCCCACTTTATACCCCCATGCGTGGAAGTGCCCTATGCTCTCTAAGCTGTGTTTTTTGGAAGTTTCAGGACACACCGTACACTTCTCCAGAGTGGCTGTTGGCAATTTACATCCCGCCCATCAGTGTAACAAGGCTCCCATTTCTCCATGGCCTGTCCTGCATTTCTGGTTTTGACACTTTTTTCAGCATGGCCCTTTTGACCGATGGGAAGCGAGACTTCTTTGTAGCGCTGATTTGCCTTTCCAGGTTGCTTGGTTGGCCAAACAGGGCGTATGCGTTTTTTCCTGAATATATTCAGGAAAAAACGCATACGCCCTGTTTGGCCAAGGGCATCATTGTCAACGTTTTGCCGCTTTTCGTGTGCTTAAAAGGCGATTCGAATTTACCTCCTGAAATCTGTTTCCTGCAATTCTGCCTTGACTTCACATCCTCTTCTTTGCCTTCCCTCAATATATTTGTGGACGAGAGTTATCATTTATAACTCTGCAGGTTTGTGAATTGCAGTGCCCTGAAGCTCCATTTTACAACTCGCTTTTTTGGGAGCTGGCCGCAAAAGCGCAGGATGGCTTCAGGCCCTGTTCTGGTTCCGGGGGGCAGGCTGAGCCTGTGGTTAATTCTTCTTCCTGATGGGAAAATAGAGTGACCTGTTCCTGTCCCAACACCAAGAGCTAGTCTCTCATTGGTTCCCGGTCTTCCCGTTTATCCTCAGGACAATTTGAAACCTGTACTGAACAGGAGGTTAAGGTGCTGATGCTCCAAGTAGGGAGATTGCTAGTAAAGTGGCTGGAATGGGGAACATGAGCACAAGAAGATGAGAAAAGAGGTGCGTTTTAGAAACCTTTCCCCATCACACAGTGTACCATCTTCTGGGTTTCTCATGCATGTTTTCGATGTAGGAAGATGCCCTTGAACCTGGAGATTTGGGACCCATGCGATGGGTAGCACACAGTATTACTTTAAAGGGTCTGCGTTTGCTCACCCAACCTCACCAAATCTCTCAGGCCCAAGAGTGTCCACCCTTATGTCTCTTCCAGCTGTGGGTCTAGATATGATCAATCCAGGTTGCATCACAGCCCCTGAACGAATTGTGTAAGAATTTCTCTCTCTTTCCCTGTCTTTGTTTCATGGGTTTTTAAAAGTAATTTATTTTTATAATGGGGTTTAGCTGCTTTTCACGGCTGTGTTTATGCCGCTTTACACCCACTTGACACACTAACAGAGAGATATCAATACATAGGTTTTAAGATTATTACTAGTCAGATATATTCTTGTGCGGTGAATCGGGCGTGTTGAGTCCAGTTCTCTGAGCAAGGAGTAGGTCTTGTCTATTACATATTGGGTTTATGGAACGGTATCTGAGCTAATTTGAAACTCTTGTTTTATGTATCACCCCACCTCACCTTTCCCGTTAAGCAGCCATAGTGTGTTTTCTGCATGTGTGACTCTGTTCTGTTTTGTAATTCAGTTCAAGTGTAACGGTTTTTACATTCCCTCTATAAATGACACCTTATGAGAAGTGTCCTTTTCTGTGTGACTTATTTCACTTAGAATCGTCGTACCTAAATCCACTCATCATGCTGCTATTAGCCTTATGACATTGATTTCATGGCTGAGTGATATTCCATTGTACATAAGGACCACAACTTTCTTATCCATTTTTCGCTTTCCTGGGATATTTAAGGTGGAATGAAGTGGAGGTCCTTCTCAACAGAGCAGCCCTAAACTTTTGGGTTCTTGTGTCTTGCTGATTTTCAATTTTCCCACTTTATACCCCCATGCGTGGAAGTGCCCTATGCTCTCTAAGCTGTGTTTTTTAGATGTTTCAGGACACACCGTACCCTTCTCCTGAGTGGCTGTTGGCAATTTACATCCCGCCCATCAGTTTAGCAAGGCTCCCATTTCTCCATGGCCTGTCCTGCATTTCTGGTTTTGACACTTTTTTCAGCATGGCCCTTTTGACCGATGGGAAGCGAGACATCTTTGTAGTGCTGATTTGCCTTTCCAAGTTGCTTGGTTGGCCAAAAAGGGCGTATGCGTTTTTTCCTGAATATATTCAGGAAAAAACGCATACCCCCTTTTTGGACAAGGGCATCATGGTCAACGTTTTGCCGCTTTTCATGTGCTTTAAAGGCGATTCGAATCTACCTCCTGAAATCTGTTTCCTGCAATTCTGCCTTGATTTCAAATCCTCTTCTTTGCCTTCCCTCAATATATTTGTGGACGAGAGTTATCATTTATAACTCTGCAGGTTTGTGAATTGCAGTGTCCTGAAGCTCCATTTTACCACTCGCTTTTTTGGGAGCTGGCCGCAAAAGCGCAGGATGGCTTCAGGCCCTGTTCTGGTTCCGGGGGGCAGGCTGAGCCTGTGGTTAATTCTTCTTCCTAATGGGAAAATAGAGTGACCTGCGCCTGTCCCAACACCAAGAGCTAGTCTATCATTGGTTCCCCGTCTTCCCGTTCATCCTCAGGACAAATTGCAACCTGTACGGAACAGGAGGTTAAAGGTGCTGATGCTCCAAGTAGGGAGATTGCTAGTAACGTGGCTGGAATGGCGAACCCGAGCACAAGGAGATGAGAAATGAGGTGCGTTTTAGAAACCTTTCCCCATCACACGGTGTACCATCTTCTGGGTTTCTCATGCATGTTTTCGATGTAGGAAGATGCCCTTGAACCTGGAGATTTGGGACCCATGCGATGGGTAGCATGCAGTATTACTTTAAAGGGTCTGCGTTTGCTCACCCAACCTCACCAAACCTCTCAGCCCCAAGAGTGTCCACCCTTATGTCTCATCCAGCTGTGGGTCTAGATATGGTCACTCCAGGTTGCATCACAGCCCCTGAACGAATTGTGTCAGAATTTCTCTCTCTTTCCCTGTCTTTGTTTCATGGGTTTTTAAAAGTAATTTATTTTTATAATGGGGTTTAGCTGCTTTTCACGGCTGTGTTTATGCCGCTTTATACCCACTTGACACACTAACAGAGAGATATCAATACATAGGTTTTAAGATTATTACTAGTCAGATATATTCTTGTGCGGTGAATCGGTCGTATTGAGTCCAGTTCTCTGAGCAAGGAGTAGGTCTTGTCTATTACATATTGGGTTTATGGAACGGTATCTGAGCTAATTTGAAACTCTTGTTTTATGTATCACCCCACCTCACCTTTCCCGTTAAGCAGCCATAGTGTGTTTTCTGCATGTGTGACTCTGTTCTGTTTTGTAATTCAGTTCAAGTGTAACGGTTTTTACATTCCCTCTATAAGTGACACCTTATGAGAAGTGTCCTTTTCTGTGTGACTTATTTCACTTAGAATCGTCGTACCTAAATCCACTCATCATGCTGCTACTAGCCTTATGACATTGATTTCATGGCTGAGTGATATTCCATTGTACATAAGGACCACAAATTTTTTATCCATTTTTCTCTTTCCTGGGATATTTAAGGTGGAATTAAGTGGAGGTCCTTGTCAACAGAGCAGCCCTAAACTTTGGGGTGCTTGTGTCTTGCTGATTTTCAATTTTCCCACTTTATACCCCCATGCGTGGAAGTGCCCTATGCTCTCTAAGCTGTGTTTTTTGGAAGTTTCAGGACACACCGTACACTTCTCCAGAGTGGCTGTTGGCAATTTACATCCCGCCCATCAGTGTAACAAGGCTCCCATTTCTCCATGGCCTGTCCTGCATTTCTGGTTTTGACACTTTTTTCAGCATGGCCCTTTTGACCGATGGGAAGCGAGACTTCTTTGTAGCGCTGATTTGCCTTTCCAGGTTGCTTGGTTGGCCAAACAGGGCGTATGCGTTTTTTCCTGAATATATTCAGGAAAAAACGCATACGCCCTGTTTGGCCAAGGGCATCATTGTCAACGTTTTGCCGCTTTTCGTGTGCTTAAAAGGCGATTCGAATTTACCTCCTGAAATCTGTTTCCTGCAATTCTGCCTTGACTTCACATCCTCTTCTTTGCCTTCCCTCAATATATTTGTGGACGAGAGTTATCATTTATAACTCTGCAGGTTTGTGAATTGCAGTGCCCTGAAGCTCCATTTTACAACTCGCTTTTTTGGGAGCTGGCCGCAAAAGCGCAGGATGGCTTCAGGCCCTGTTCTGGTTCCGGGGGGCAGGCTGAGCCTGTGGTTAATTCTTCTTCCTGATGGGAAAATAGAGTGACCTGTTCCTGTCCCAACACCAAGAGCTAGTCTCTCATTGGTTCCCGGTCTTCCCGTTTATCCTCAGGACAATTTGAAACCTGTACTGAACAGGAGGTTAAGGTGCTGATGCTCCAAGTAGGGAGATTGCTAGTAAAGTGGCTGGAATGGGGAACATGAGCACAAGAAGATGAGAAAAGAGGTGCGTTTTAGAAACCTTTCCCCATCACACAGTGTACCATCTTCTGGGTTTCTCATGCATGTTTTCGATGTAGGAAGATGCCCTTGAACCTGGAGATTTGGGACCCATGCGATGGGTAGCACACAGTATTACTTTAAAGGGTCTGCGTTTGCTCACCCAACCTCACCAAATCTCTCAGGCCCAAGAGTGTCCACCCTTATGTCTCTTCCAGCTGTGGGTCTAGATATGATCAATCCAGGTTGCATCACAGCCCCTGAACGAATTGTGTAAGAATTTCTCTCTCTTTCCCTGTCTTTGTTTCATGGGTTTTTAAAAGTAATTTATTTTTATAATGGGGTTTAGCTGCTTTTCACGGCTGTGTTTATGCCGCTTTACACCCACTTGACACACTAACAGAGAGATATCAATACATAGGTTTTAAGATTATTACTAGTCAGATATATTCTTGTGCGGTGAATCGGGCGTGTTGAGTCCAGTTCTCTGAGCAAGGAGTAGGTCTTGTCTATTACATATTGGGTTTATGGAACGGTATCTGAGCTAATTTGAAACTCTTGTTTTATGTATCACCCCACCTCACCTTTCCCGTTAAGCAGCCATAGTGTGTTTTCTGCATGTGTGACTCTGTTCTGTTTTGTAATTCAGTTCAAGTGTAACGGTTTTTACATTCCCTCTATAAATGACACCTTATGAGAAGTGTCCTTTTCTGTGTGACTTATTTCACTTAGAATCGTCGTACCTAAATCCACTCATCATGCTGCTATTAGCCTTATGACATTGATTTCATGGCTGAGTGATATTCCATTGTACATAAGGACCACAACTTTCTTATCCATTTTTCGCTTTCCTGGGATATTTAAGGTGGAATGAAGTGGAGGTCCTTCTCAACAGAGCAGCCCTAAACTTTTGGGTTCTTGTGTCTTGCTGATTTTCAATTTTCCCACTTTATACCCCCATGCGTGGAAGTGCCCTATGCTCTCTAAGCTGTGTTTTTTAGATGTTTCAGGACACACCGTACCCTTCTCCTGAGTGGCTGTTGGCAATTTACATCCCGCCCATCAGTTTAGCAAGGCTCCCATTTCTCCATGGCCTGTCCTGCATTTCTGGTTTTGACACTTTTTTCAGCATGGCCCTTTTGACCGATGGGAAGCGAGACATCTTTGTAGTGCTGATTTGCCTTTCCAAGTTGCTTGGTTGGCCAAAAAGGGCGTATGCGTTTTTTCCTGAATATATTCAGGAAAAAACGCATACCCCCTTTTTGGCCAAGGGCATCATGGTCAACGTTTTGCCGCTTTTCATGTGCTTTAAAGGCGATTCGAATCTACCTCCTGAAATCTGTTTCCTGCAATTCTGCCTTGATTTCAAATCCTCTTCTTTGCCTTCCCTCAATATATTTGTGGACGAGAGTTATCATTTATAACTCTGCAGGTTTGTGAATTGCAGTGTCCTGAAGCTCCATTTTACCACTCGCTTTTTTGGGAGCTGGCCGCAAAAGCGCAGGATGGCTTCAGGCCCTGTTCTGGTTCCGGGGGGCAGGCTGAGCCTGTGGTTAATTCTTCTTCCTAATGGGAAAATAGAGTGACCTGCGCCTGTCCCAACACCAAGAGCTAGTCTATCATTGGTTCCCCGTCTTCCCGTTCATCCTCAGGACAAATTGCAACCTGTACGGAACAGGAGGTTAAAGGTGCTGATGCTCCAAGTAGGGAGATTGCTAGAAACGTGGCTGGAATGGCGAACCCGAGCACAAGGAGATGAGAAATGAGGTGCGTTTTAGAAACCTTTCCCCATCACACGGTGTACCATCTTCTGGGTTTCTCATGCATGTTTTCGATGTAGGAAGATGCCCTTGAACCTGGAGATTTGGGACCCATGCGATGGGTAGCATGCAGTATTACTTTAAAGGGTCTGCGTTTGCTCACCCAACCTCACCAAACCTCTCAGCCCCAAGAGTGTCCACCCTTATGTCTCATCCAGCTGTGGGTCTAGATATGGTCAATCCAGGTTGCATCACAGCCCCTGAACGAATTGTGTCAGAATTTCTCTCTCTTTCCCTGTCTTTGTTTCATGGGTTTTTAAAAGTAATTTATTTTTATAATGGGGTTTAGCTGCTTTTCACGGCTGTGTTTATGCCGCTTTATACCCACTTGACACACTAACAGAGAGATATCAATACATAGGTTTTAAGATTATTACTAGTCAGATATATTCTTGTGCGGTGAATCGGTCGTGTTGAGTCCAGTTCTCTGAGCAAGGAGTAGGTCTTGTCTATTACATATTGGGTTTATGGAACGGTATCTGAGCTAATTTGAAACTCTTGTTTTATGTATCACCCCACCTCACCTTTCCCGTTAAGCAGCCATAGTGTGTTTTCTGCATGTGTGACTCTGTTCTGTTTTGTAATTCAGTTCAAGTGTAACGGTTTTTACATTCCCTCTATAAGTGACACCTTATGAGAAGTGTCCTTTTCTGTGTGACTTATTTCACTTAGAATCGTCGTACCTAAATCCACTCATCATGCTGCTACTAGCCTTATGACATTGATTTCATGGCTGAGTGATATTCCATTGTACATAAGGACCACAACTTTTTTATCCATTTTTCGCTTTCCTGGGATATTTAAGGTGGAATGAAGTGGAGGTCCTTCTCAACAGAGTAGCCCTAAACTTTTGGGTGCTTGTGTCTTGTGATTTTCAATTTTCCCACTTTATACCCCCATGCGTGGAAATGCCCTATGCTCTCTAAGCTGTGTTTTTTAGATGTTTCAGGACACACCGTACCCTTCTCCAGAGTGGCTGTTGGCAATTTACATCCCACCCATCAGTGTAGCAAGGCTCCCATTTCTCCATGGCCTGTCCTGCATTTCTGGTTTTGACACTTTTTTCAGCATGGCCCTTTTGACCGATGGGAAGCGAGACTTCTTTGTAGCGCTGATTTGCCTTTCCAGGTTGCTTGGTTGGCCAAAAAGGGCGTATGCGTTTTTTCCTGAATATATTCAGGAAAAAACGCATACGCCCTTTTTGGCCAATGGCATCATTGTCCACATTTTGCTGCCTTTCATGTGCTTAAAGGTGATTCGAATCTACCTCCTGAAATCTGTTTCCTGCAATTCTGCCTTGACTTCACATCCTCTTCTTTGCCTTCCCTCAATATATTTGTGGACGAGAGTTATCATTTATAACTCTGCAGGTTTGTGAATTGCAGTGCCCTGAAGCTCCATTTTACAACTCGCTTTTTTGGGAGCTGGCCGCAAAAGCGCAGGATGGCTTCAGGCCCTGTTCTGGTTCCGGGGGGCAGGCTGAGCCTGTGGTTAATTCTTCTTCCTGATGGGAAAATAGAGTGAACTGTGCCTGTCCCAACACCAAGAGCTAGTCTCTCATTGGTTCCCCTTCTTCCCGTTCATCCTCAGGACAAATTGCAACCTGTACAGAACAGGAGGTTAAAGGTGCTGATGCTCCAAGTAGGGAGATTGCTAGTAAAGTGGCTGGAATGGCGAACCCGAGCACAAGGAGATGAGAAATGAGGTGCGTTTTAGAAACCTTTCCCCATCACACAGTGTACCATCTTCTGGGTTTCTCATGCATGTTTTCGATGTAGGAAGATGCCCTTGAACCTTGAGATTTGGGACCCATGCGATGGGTAGCACACAGTATTACTTTAAAGGGTCTGCGTTTGCTCACCCAACCTCACCAAATCTCTCAGGCCCAAGAGTGTCCACCCTTATGTCTCTTCCAGCTGTGGGTCTAGATATGGTCAATCCAGGTTGCATCACAGCCCCTGAACGAATTGTGTAAGAATTTCTCTCTCCTTGCCTGTCTTTGTTTCATGGGTTTTTCAAAGTAATTTCTTTTTATAATGGGGTTTAGCTGCTTTTCACGGCTGTGTTTATGCCGCTTTACACCCACTTGACACACTAACAGAGAGATATCAATACATAGGTTTTAAGATTATTACTACTCAGATATATTCTTGTGCGGTGAATCGGGCGTGTTGAGTCCAGTTCTCTGAGCAAGGAGTAGGTCTTGTCTATTCCATATTGGGTTTATGGAACGGTATCTGAGCTAATTTGAAACTCTTGTTTTATGTATCACCCCACCTCACCTTTCCCGTTAAGCAGCCATAGTGTGTTTTCTGCATGTGTGACTCTGTTCTGTTTTGTAATTCAGTTCAAGTGTAACGGTTTTTACATTCCCTCTATAAATGACACCTTATGAGAAGTGTCCTTTTCTGTGTGACTTATTTCACTTAGAATCGTCGTACCTAAATCCACTCATCATGCTGCTATTAGCCTTATGACATTGATTTCATGGCTGAGTGATATTCCATTGTACATAAGGACCACAACTTTCTTATCCATTTTTCGCTTTCCTGGGATATTTAAGGTGGAATGAAGTGGAGGTCCTTCTCAACAGAGCAGCCCTAAACTTTTGGGTTCTTGTGTCTTGCTGATTTTCAATTTTCCCACTTTATACCCCCATGCGTGGAAGTGCCCTATGCTCTCTAAGCTGTGTTTTTTAGATGTTTCAGGACACACCGTACCCTTCTCCTGAGTGGCTGTTGGCAATTTACATCCCGCCCATCAGTTTAGCAAGGCTCCCATTTCTCCATGGCCTGTCCTGCATTTCTGGTTTTGACACTTTTTTCAGCATGGCCCTTTTGACCGATGGGAAGCGAGACATCTTTGTAGTGCTGATTTGCCTTTCCAGGTTGCTTGGTTGGCCAAAAAGGGCGTATGCGTTTTTTCCTGAATATATTCAGGAAAAAACGCATACCCCCTTTTTGGCCAAGGGCATCATGGTCAACGTTTTGCCGCTTTTCATGTGCTTTAAAGGCGATTCGAATCTACCTCCTGAAATCTGTTTCCTGCAATTCTGCCTTGATTTCAAATCCTCTTCTTTGCCTTCCCTCAATATATTTGTGGACGAGAGTTATCATTTATAACTCTGCAGGTTTGTGAATTGCAGTGTCCTGAAGCTCCATTTTACCACTCGCTTTTTTGGGAGCTGGCCGCAAAAGCGCAGGATGGCTTCAGGCCCTGTTCTGGTTCCGGGGGGCAGGCTGAGCCTGTGGTTAATTCTTCTTCCTAATGGGAAAATAGAGTGACCTGCGCCTGTCCCAACACCAAGAGCTAGTCTATCATTGGTTCCCCGTCTTCCCGTTCATCCTCAGGACAAATTGCAACCTGTACGGAACAGGAGGTTAAAGGTGCTGATGCTCCAAGTAGGGAGATTGCTAGTAACGTGGCTGGAATGGCGAACCCGAGCACAAGGAGATGAGAAATGAGGTGCGTTTTAGAAACCTTTCCCCATCACACGGTGTACCATCTTCTGGGTTTCTCATGCATGTTTTCGATGTAGGAAGATGCCCTTGAACCTGGAGATTTGGGACCCATGCGATGGGTAGCATGCAGTATTACTTTAAAGGGTCTGCGTTTGCTCACCCAACCTCACCAAACCTCTCAGCCCCAAGAGTGTCCACCCTTATGTCTCATCCAGCTGTGGGTCTAGATATGGTCAATCCAGGTTGCATCACAGCCCCTGAACGAATTGTGTCAGAATTTCTCTCTCTTTCCCTGTCTTTGTTTCATGGGTTTTTAAAAGTAATTTATTTTTATAATGGGGTTTAGCTGCTTTTCACGGCTGTGTTTATGCCGCTTTATACCCACTTGACACACTAACAGAGAGATATCAATACATAGGTTTTAAGATTATTACTAGTCAGATATATTCTTGTGCGGTGAATCGGTCGTGTTGAGTCCAGTTCTCTGAGCAAGGAGTAGGTCTTGTCTATTACATATTGGGTTTATGGAACGGTATCTGAGCTAATTTGAAACTCTTGTTTTATGTATCACCCCACCTCACCTTTCCCGTTAAGCAGCCATAGTGTGTTTTCTGCATGTGTGACTCTGTTCTGTTTTGTAATTCAGTTCAAGTGTAACGGTTTTTACATTCCCTCTATAAGTGACACCTTATGAGAAGTGTCCTTTTCTGTGTGACTTATTTCACTTAGAATCGTCGTACCTAAATCCACTCATCATGCTGCTACTAGCCTTATGACATTGATTTCATGGCTGAGTGATATTCCATTGTACATAAGGACCACAAATTTTTTATCCATTTTTCTCTTTCCTGGGATATTTAAGGTGGAATTAAGTGGAGGTCCTTGTCAACAGAGCAGCCCTAAACTTTGGGGTGCTTGTGTCTTGCTGATTTTCAATTTTCCCACTTTATACCCCCATGCGTGGAAGTGCCCTATGCTCTCTAAGCTGTGTTTTTTGGAAGTTTCAGGACACACCGTACACTTCTCCAGAGTGGCTGTTGGCAATTTACATCCCGCCCATCAGTGTAACAAGGCTCCCATTTCTCCATGGCCTGTCCTGCATTTCTGGTTTTGACACTTTTTTCAGCATGGCCCTTTTGACCGATGGGAAGCGAGACTTCTTTGTAGCGCTGATTTGCCTTTCCAGGTTGCTTGGTTGGCCAAACAGGGCGTATGCGTTTTTTCCTGAATATATTCAGGAAAAAACGCATACGCCCTGTTTGGCCAAGGGCATCATTGTCAACGTTTTGCCGCTTTTCGTGTGCTTAAAAGGCGATTCGAATTTACCTCCTGAAATCTGTTTCCTGCAATTCTGCCTTGACTTCACATCCTCTTCTTTGCCTTCCCTCAATATATTTGTGGACGAGAGTTATCATTTATAACTCTGTAGGTTTGTGAATTGCAGTGCCCTGAAGCTCCATTTTACAACTCGCTTTTTTGGGAGCTGGCCGCAAAAGCGCAGGATGGCTTCAGGCCCTGTTCTGGTTCCGGGGGGCAGGCTGAGCCTGTGGTTAATTCTTCTTCCTGATGGGAAAATAGAGTGACCTGTTCCTGTCCCAACACCAAGAGCTAGTCTCTCATTGGTTCCCGGTCTTCCCGTTTATCCTCAGGACAATTTGCAACCTGTACTGAACAGGAGGTTAAGGTGCTGATGCTCCAAGTAGGGAGATTGCTAGTAAAGTGGCTGGAATGGGGAACATGAGCACAAGAAGATGAGAAAAGAGGTGCGTTTTAGAAACCTTTCCCCATCACACAGTGTACCATCTTCTGGGTTTCTCATGCATGTTTTCGATGTAGGAAGATGCCCTTGAACCTGGAGATTTGGGACCCATGCGATGGGTAGCACACAGTATTACTTTAAAGGGTCTGCGTTTGCTCACCCAACCTCACCAAACCTCTCAGCCCCAAGAGTGTCCACCCTTATGTCTCTTCCAGCTGTGGGTCTAGATATGATCAATCCAGGTTGCATCACAGCCCCTGAACGAATTGTGTAAGAATTTCTCTCTCTTTCCCTGTCTTTGTTTCATGGGTTTTTAAAAGTAATTTATTTTTATAATGGGGTTTAGCTGCTTTTCACGGCTGTGTTTATGCCGCTTTACACCCACTTGACACACTAACAGAGAGATATCAATACATAGGTTTTAAGATTATTACTAGTCAGATATATTCTTGTGTGGTGAATAGGGGGTGTTGAGTCCAGTTCTCTGAGCAAGGAGTAGGTCTTGTCTATTACATATTGGGTTTATGGAACGGTATCTGAGCTAATTTGAAACTCTTGTTTTATGTATCACCCCACCTCACCTTTCCCGTTAAGCAGCCATAGTGTGTTTTCTGCATGTGTGACTCTGTTCTGTTTTGTAATTCAGTTCAAGTGTAACGGTTTTTACATTCCCTCTATAAATGACACCTTATGAGAAGTGTCCTTTTCTGTGTGACTTATTTCACTTAGAATCGTCGTACCTAAATCCACTCATCATGCTGCTATTAGCCTTATGACATTGATTTCATGGCTGAGTGATATTCCATTGTACATAAGGACCACAACTTTCTTATCCATTTTTCGCTTTCCTGGGATATTTAAGGTGGAATGAAGTGGAGGTCCTTCTCAACAGAGCAGCCCTAAACTTTTGGGTTCTTGTGTCTTGCTGATTTTCAATTTTCCCACTTTATACCCCCATGCGTGGAAGTGCCCTATGCTCTCTAAGCTGTGTTTTTTAGATGTTTCAGGACACACCGTACCCTTCTCCTGAGTGGCTGTTGGCAATTTACATCCCGCCCATCAGTTTAGCAAGGCTCCCATTTCTCCATGGCCTGTCCTGCATTTCTGGTTTTGACACTTTTTTCAGCATGGCCCTTTTGACCGATGGGAAGCGAGACATCTTTGTAGTGCTGATTTGCCTTTCCAGGTTGCTTGGTTGGCCAAAAAGGGCGTATGCGTTTTTTCCTGAATATATTCAGGAAAAAACGCATACGCCCTTTTTGGCCAATGGCATCATTGTCCACATTTTGCTGCCTTTCATGTGCTTAAAGGTGATTCGAATCTACCTCCTGAAATCTGTTTCCTGCAATTCTGCCTTGACTTCACATCCTCTTCTTTGCCTTCCCTCAATATATTTGTGGACGAGAGTTATCATTTATAACTCTGCAGGTTTGTGAATTGCAGTGCCCTGAAGCTCCATTTTACAACTCGCTTTTTTGGGAGCTGGCCGCAAAAGCGCAGGATGGCTTCAGGCCCTGTTCTGGTTCCGGGGGGCAGGCTGAGCCTGTGGTTAATTCTTCTTCCTGATGGGAAAATAGAGTGAACTGTGCCTGTCCCAACACCAAGAGCTAGTCTCTCATTGGTTCCCCTTCTTCCCGTTCATCCTCAGGACAAATTGCAACCTGTACAGAACAGGAGGTTAAAGGTGCTGATGCTCCAAGTAGGGAGATTGCTAGTAAAGTGGCTGGAATGGCGAACCCGAGCACAAGGAGATGAGAAATGAGGTGCGTTTTAGAAACCTTTCCCCATCACACAGTGTACCATCTTCTGGGTTTCTCATGCATGTTTTCGATGTAGGAAGATGCCCTTGAACCTTGAGATTTGGGACCCATGCGATGGGTAGCACACAGTATTACTTTAAAGGGTCTGCGTTTGCTCACCCAACCTCACCAAATCTCTCAGGCCCAAGAGTGTCCACCCTTATGTCTCTTCCAGCTGTGGGTCTAGATATGGTCAATCCAGGTTGCATCACAGCCCCTGAACGAATTGTGTAAGAATTTCTCTCTCCTTGCCTGTCTTTGTTTCATGGGTTTTTCAAAGTAATTTCTTTTTATAATGGGGTTTAGCTGCTTTTCACGGCTGTGTTTATGCCGCTTTACACCCACTTGACACACTAACAGAGAGATATCAATACATAGGTTTTAAGATTATTACTACTCAGATATATTCTTGTGCGGTGAATCGGGCGTGTTGAGTCCAGTTCTCTGAGCAAGGAGTAGGTCTTGTCTATTCCATATTGGGTTTATGGAACGGTATCTGAGCTAATTTGAAACTCTTGTTTTATGTATCACCCCACCTCACCTTTCCCGTTAAGCAGCCATAGTGTGTTTTCTGCATGTGTGACTCTGTTCTGTTTTGTAATTCAGTTCAAGTGTAACGGTTTTTACATTCCCTCTATAAATGACACCTTATGAGAAGTGTCCTTTTCTGTGTGACTTATTTCACTTAGAATCGTCGTACCTAAATCCACTCATCATGCTGCTATTAGCCTTATGACATTGATTTCATGGCTGAGTGATATTCCATTGTACATAAGGACCACAACTTTCTTATCCATTTTTCGCTTTCCTGGGATATTTAAGGTGGAATGAAGTGGAGGTCCTTCTCAACAGAGCAGCCCTAAACTTTTGGGTTCTTGTGTCTTGCTGATTTTCAATTTTCCCACTTTATACCCCCATGCGTGGAAGTGCCCTATGCTCTCTAAGCTGTGTTTTTTAGATGTTTCAGGACACACCGTACCCTTCTCCTGAGTGGCTGTTGGCAATTTACATCCCGCCCATCAGTTTAGCAAGGCTCCCATTTCTCCATGGCCTGTCCTGCATTTCTGGTTTTGACACTTTTTTCAGCATGGCCCTTTTGACCGATGGGAAGCGAGACATCTTTGTAGTGCTGATTTGCCTTTCCAGGTTGCTTGGTTGGCCAAAAAGGGCGTATGCGTTTTTTCCTGAATATATTCAGGAAAAAACGCATACCCCCTTTTTGGCCAAGGGCATCATGGTCAACGTTTTGCCGCTTTTCATGTGCTTTAAAGGCGATTCGAATCTACCTCCTGAAATCTGTTTCCTGCAATTCTGCCTTGATTTCAAATCCTCTTCTTTGCCTTCCCTCAATATATTTGTGGACGAGAGTTATCATTTATAACTCTGCAGGTTTGTGAATTGCAGTGTCCTGAAGCTCCATTTTACCACTCGCTTTTTTGGGAGCTGGCCGCAAAAGCGCAGGATGGCTTCAGGCCCTGTTCTGGTTCCGGGGGGCAGGCTGAGCCTGTGGTTAATTCTTCTTCCTAATGGGAAAATAGAGTGACCTGCGCCTGTCCCAACACCAAGAGCTAGTCTATCATTGGTTCCCCGTCTTCCCGTTCATCCTCAGGACAAATTGCAACCTGTACGGAACAGGAGGTTAAAGGTGCTGATGCTCCAAGTAGGGAGATTGCTAGTAACGTGGCTGGAATGGCGAACCCGAGCACAAGGAGATGAGAAATGAGGTGCGTTTTAGAAACCTTTCCCCATCACACGGTGTACCATCTTCTGGGTTTCTCATGCATGTTTTCGATGTAGGAAGATGCCCTTGAACCTGGAGATTTGGGACCCATGCGATGGGTAGCATGCAGTATTACTTTAAAGGGTCTGCGTTTGCTCACCCAACCTCACCAAACCTCTCAGCCCCAAGAGTGTCCACCCTTATGTCTCATCCAGCTGTGGGTCTAGATATGGTCAATCCAGGTTGCATCACAGCCCCTGAACGAATTGTGTCAGAATTTCTCTCTCTTTCCCTGTCTTTGTTTCATGGGTTTTTAAAAGTAATTTATTTTTATAATGGGGTTTAGCTGCTTTTCACGGCTGTGTTTATGCCGCTTTATACCCACTTGACACACTAACAGAGAGATATCAATACATAGGTTTTAAGATTATTACTAGTCAGATATATTCTTGTGCGGTGAATCGGTCGTGTTGAGTCCAGTTCTCTGAGCAAGGAGTAGGTCTTGTCTATTACATATTGGGTTTATGGAACGGTATCTGAGCTAATTTGAAACTCTTGTTTTATGTATCACCCCACCTCACCTTTCCCGTTAAGCAGCCATAGTGTGTTTTCTGCATGTGTGACTCTGTTCTGTTTTGTAATTCAGTTCAAGTGTAACAGTTTTTACATTCCCTCTATAAGTGACACCTTATGAGAAGTGTCCTTTTCTGTGTGACTTATTTCACTTAGAATCGTCGTACCTAAATCCACTCATCATGCTGCTACTAGCCTTATGACATTGATTTCATGGCTGAGTGATATTCCATTGTACATAAGGACCACAAATTTTTTATCCATTTTTCTCTTTCCTGGGATATTTAAGGTGGAATTAAGTGGAGGTCCTTGTCAACAGAGCAGCCCTAAATTTTGGGGTGCTTGTGTCTTGCTGATTTTCAATTTTCCCACTTTATACCCCCATGCGTGGAAGTGCCCTATGCTCTCTAAGCTGTGTTTTTTGGAAGTTTCAGGACACACCGTACACTTCTCCAGAGTGGCTGTTGGCAATTTACATCCCGCCCATCAGTGTAACAAGGCTCCCATTTCTCCATGGCCTGTCCTGCATTTCTGGTTTTGACACTTTTTTCAGCATGGCCCTTTTGACCGATGGGAAGCGAGACTTCTTTGTAGCGCTGATTTGCCTTTCCAGGTTGCTTGGTTGGCCAAACAGGGCGTATGCGTTTTTTCCTGAATATATTCAGGAAAAAACGCATACGCCCTGTTTGGCCAAGGGCATCATTGTCAACGTTTTGCCGCTTTTCGTGTGCTTAAAAGGCGATTCGAATTTACCTCCTGAAATCTGTTTCCTGCAATTCTGCCTTGACTTCACATCCTCTTCTTTGCCTTCCCTCAATATATTTGTGGACGAGAGTTATCATTTATAACTCTGTAGGTTTGTGAATTGCAGTGCCCTGAAGCTCCATTTTACAACTCGCTTTTTTGGGAGCTGGCCGCAAAAGCGCAGGATGGCTTCAGGCCCTGTTCTGGTTCCGGGGGGCAGGCTGAGCCTGTGGTTAATTCTTCTTCCTGATGGGAAAATAGAGTGACCTGTTCCTGTCCCAACACCAAGAGCTAGTCTCTCATTGGTTCCCGGTCTTCCCGTTTATCCTCAGGACAATTTGCAACCTGTACTGAACAGGAGGTTAAGGTGCTGATGCTCCAAGTAGGGAGATTGCTAGTAAAGTGGCTGGAATGGGGAACATGAGCACAAGAAGATGAGAAAAGAGGTGCGTTTTAGAAACCTTTCCCCATCACACAGTGTACCATCTTCTGGGTTTCTCATGCATGTTTTCGATGTAGGAAGATGCCCTTGAACCTGGAGATTTGGGACCCATGCGATGGGTAGCACACAGTATTACTTTAAAGGGTCTGCGTTTGCTCACCCAACCTCACCAAACCTCTCAGCCCCAAGAGTGTCCACCCTTATGTCTCTTCCAGCTGTGGGTCTAGATATGATCAATCCAGGTTGCATCACAGCCCCTGAACGAATTGTGTAAGAATTTCTCTCTCTTTCCCTGTCTTTGTTTCATGGGTTTTTAAAAGTAATTTATTTTTATAATGGGGTTTAGCTGCTTTTCACGGCTGTGTTTATGCCGCTTTACACCCACTTGACACACTAACAGAGAGATATCAATACATAGGTTTTAAGATTATTACTAGTCAGATATATTCTTGTGTGGTGAATAGGGGGTGTTGAGTCCAGTTCTCTGAGCAAGGAGTAGGTCTTGTCTATTACATATTGGGTTTATGGAACGGTATCTGAGCTAATTTGAAACTCTTGTTTTATGTATCACCCCACCTCACCTTTCCCGTTAAGCAGCCATAGTGTGTTTTCTGCATGTGTGACTCTGTTCTGTTTTGTAATTCAGTTCAAGTGTAACGGTTTTTACATTCCCTCTATAAATGACACCTTATGAGAAGTGTCCTTTTCTGTGTGACTTATTTCACTTAGAATCGTCGTACCTAAATCCACTCATCATGCTGCTATTAGCCTTATGACATTGATTTCATGGCTGAGTGATATTCCATTGTACATAAGGACCACAACTTTCTTATCCATTTTTCGCTTTCCTGGGATATTTAAGGTGGAATGAAGTGGAGGTCCTTCTCAACAGAGCAGCCCTAAACTTTTGGGTTCTTGTGTCTTGCTGATTTTCAATTTTCCCACTTTATACCCCCATGCGTGGAAGTGCCCTATGCTCTCTAAGCTGTGTTTTTTAGATGTTTCAGGACACACCGTACCCTTCTCCTGAGTGGCTGTTGGCAATTTACATCCCGCCCATCAGTTTAGCAAGGCTCCCATTTCTCCATGGCCTGTCCTGCATTTCTGGTTTTGACACTTTTTTCAGCATGGCCCTTTTGACCGATGGGAAGCGAGACATCTTTGTAGTGCTGATTTGCCTTTCCAGGTTGCTTGGTTGGCCAAAAAGGGCGTATGCGTTTTTTCCTGAATATATTCAGGAAAAAACGCATACGCCCTTTTTGGCCAATGGCATCATTGTCCACATTTTGCTGCCTTTCATGTGCTTAAAGGTGATTCGAATCTACCTCCTGAAATCTGTTTCCTGCAATTCTGCCTTGACTTCACATCCTCTTCTTTGCCTTCCCTCAATATATTTGTGGACGAGAGTTATCATTTATAACTCTGCAGGTTTGTGAATTGCAGTGCCCTGAAGCTCCATTTTACAACTCGCTTTTTTGGGAGCTGGCCGCAAAAGCGCAGGATGGCTTCAGGCCCTGTTCTGGTTCCGGGGGGCAGGCTGAGCCTGTGGTTAATTCTTCTTCCTGATGGGAAAATAGAGTGAACTGTGCCTGTCCCAACACCAAGAGCTAGTCTCTCATTGGTTCCCCTTCTTCCCGTTCATCCTCAGGACAAATTGCAACCTGTACAGAACAGGAGGTTAAAGGTGCTGATGCTCCAAGTAGGGAGATTGCTAGTAAAGTGGCTGGAATGGCGAACCCGAGCACAAGGAGATGAGAAATGAGGTGCGTTTTAGAAACCTTTCCCCATCACACAGTGTACCATCTTCTGGGTTTCTCATGCATGTTTTCGATGTAGGAAGATGCCCTTGAACCTTGAGATTTGGGACCCATGCGATGGGTAGCACACAGTATTACTTTAAAGGGTCTGCGTTTGCTCACCCAACCTCACCAAATCTCTCAGGCCCAAGAGTGTCCACCCTTATGTCTCTTCCAGCTGTGGGTCTAGATATGGTCAATCCAGGTTGCATCACAGCCCCTGAACGAATTGTGTAAGAATTTCTCTCTCCTTGCCTGTCTTTGTTTCATGGGTTTTTCAAAGTAATTTCTTTTTATAATGGGGTTTAGCTGCTTTTCACGGCTGTGTTTATGCCGCTTTACACCCACTTGACACACTAACAGAGAGATATCAATACATAGGTTTTAAGATTATTACTACTCAGATATATTCTTGTGCGGTGAATCGGGCGTGTTGAGTCCAGTTCTCTGAGCAAGGAGTAGGTCTTGTCTATTCCATATTGGGTTTATGGAACGGTATCTGAGCTAATTTGAAACTCTTGTTTTATGTATCACCCCACCTCACCTTTCCCGTTAAGCAGCCATAGTGTGTTTTCTGCATGTGTGACTCTGTTCTGTTTTGTAATTCAGTTCAAGTGTAACGGTTTTTACATTCCCTCTATAAATGACACCTTATGAGAAGTGTCCTTTTCTGTGTGACTTATTTCACTTAGAATCGTCGTACCTAAATCCACTCATCATGCTGCTATTAGCCTTATGACATTGATTTCATGGCTGAGTGATATTCCATTGTACATAAGGACCACAACTTTCTTATCCATTTTTCGCTTTCCTGGGATATTTAAGGTGGAATGAAGTGGAGGTCCTTCTCAACAGAGCAGCCCTAAACTTTTGGGTTCTTGTGTCTTGCTGATTTTCAATTTTCCCACTTTATACCCCCATGCGTGGAAGTGCCCTATGCTCTCTAAGCTGTGTTTTTTAGATGTTTCAGGACACACCGTACCCTTCTCCTGAGTGGCTGTTGGCAATTTACATCCCGCCCATCAGTTTAGCAAGGCTCCCATTTCTCCATGGCCTGTCCTGCATTTCTGGTTTTGACACTTTTTTCAGCATGGCCCTTTTGACCGATGGGAAGCGAGACATCTTTGTAGTGCTGATTTGCCTTTCCAGGTTGCTTGGTTGGCCAAAAAGGGCGTATGCGTTTTTTCCTGAATATATTCAGGAAAAAACGCATACCCCCTTTTTGGCCAAGGGCATCATGGTCAACGTTTTGCCGCTTTTCATGTGCTTTAAAGGCGATTCGAATCTACCTCCTGAAATCTGTTTCCTGCAATTCTGCCTTGATTTCAAATCCTCTTCTTTGCCTTCCCTCAATATATTTGTGGACGAGAGTTATCATTTATAACTCTGCAGGTTTGTGAATTGCAGTGTCCTGAAGCTCCATTTTACCACTCGCTTTTTTGGGAGCTGGCCGCAAAAGCGCAGGATGGCTTCAGGCCCTGTTCTGGTTCCGGGGGGCAGGCTGAGCCTGTGGTTAATTCTTCTTCCTAATGGGAAAATAGAGTGACCTGCGCCTGTCCCAACACCAAGAGCTAGTCTATCATTGGTTCCCCGTCTTCCCGTTCATCCTCAGGACAAATTGCAACCTGTACGGAACAGGAGGTTAAAGGTGCTGATGCTCCAAGTAGGGAGATTGCTAGTAACGTGGCTGGAATGGCGAACCCGAGCACAAGGAGATGAGAAATGAGGTGCGTTTTAGAAACCTTTCCCCATCACACGGTGTACCATCTTCTGGGTTTCTCATGCATGTTTTCGATGTAGGAAGATGCCCTTGAACCTGGAGATTTGGGACCCATGCGATGGGTAGCATGCAGTATTACTTTAAAGGGTCTGCGTTTGCTCACCCAACCTCACCAAACCTCTCAGCCCCAAGAGTGTCCACCCTTATGTCTCATCCAGCTGTGGGTCTAGATATGGTCAATCCAGGTTGCATCACAGCCCCTGAACGAATTGTGTCAGAATTTCTCTCTCTTTCCCTGTCTTTGTTTCATGGGTTTTTAAAAGTAATTTATTTTTATAATGGGGTTTAGCTGCTTTTCACGGCTGTGTTTATGCCGCTTTATACCCACTTGACACACTAACAGAGAGATATCAATACATAGGTTTTAAGATTATTACTAGTCAGATATATTCTTGTGCGGTGAATCGGTCGTGTTGAGTCCAGTTCTCTGAGCAAGGAGTAGGTCTTGTCTATTACATATTGGGTTTATGGAACGGTATCTGAGCTAATTTGAAACTCTTGTTTTATGTATCACCCCACCTCATCTTTCCCGTTAAGCAGCCATAGTGTGTTTTCTGCATGTGTGACTCTGTTCTGTTTTGTAATTCAGTTCAAGTGTAACGGTTTTTACATTCCCTCTATAAGTGACACCTTATGAGAAGTGTCCTTTTCTGTGTGACTTATTTCACTTAGAATCGTCGTACCTAAATCCACTCATCATGCTGCTACTAGCCTTATGACATTGATTTCATGGCTGAGTGATATTCCATTGTACATAAGGACCACAAATTTTTTATCCATTTTTCTCTTTCCTGGGATATTTAAGGTGGAATTAAGTGGAGGTCCTTGTCAACAGAGCAGCCCTAAACTTTGGGGTGCTTGTGTCTTGCTGATTTTCAATTTTCCCACTTTATACCCCCATGCGTGGAAGTGCCCTATGCTCTCTAAGCTGTGTTTTTTGGAAGTTTCAGGACACACCGTACACTTCTCCAGAGTGGCTGTTGGCAATTTACATCCCGCCCATCAGTGTAACAAGGCTCCCATTTCTCCATGGCCTGTCCTGCATTTCTGGTTTTGACACTTTTTTCAGCATGGCCCTTTTGACCGATGGGAAGCGAGACTTCTTTGTAGCGCTGATTTGCCTTTCCAGGTTGCTTGGTTGGCCAAACAGGGCGTATGCGTTTTTTCCTGAATATATTCAGGAAAAAACGCATACGCCCTGTTTGGCCAAGGGCATCATTGTCAACGTTTTGCCGCTTTTCGTGTGCTTAAAAGGCGATTCGAATTTACCTCCTGAAATCTGTTTCCTGCAATTCTGCCTTGACTTCACATCCTCTTCTTTGCCTTCCCTCAATATATTTGTGGACGAGAGTTATCATTTATAACTCTGTAGGTTTGTGAATTGCAGTGCCCTGAAGCTCCATTTTACAACTCGCTTTTTTGGGAGCTGGCCGCAAAAGCGCAGGATGGCTTCAGGCCCTGTTCTGGTTCCGGGGGGCAGGCTGAGCCTGTGGTTAATTCTTCTTCCTGATGGGAAAATAGAGTGACCTGTTCCTGTCCCAACACCAAGAGCTAGTCTCTCATTGGTTCCCGGTCTTCCCGTTTATCCTCAGGACAATTTGCAACCTGTACTGAACAGGAGGTTAAGGTGCTGATGCTCCAAGTAGGGAGATTGCTAGTAAAGTGGCTGGAATGGGGAACATGAGCACAAGAAGATGAGAAAAGAGGTGCGTTTTAGAAACCTTTCCCCATCACACAGTGTACCATCTTCTGGGTTTCTCATGCATGTTTTCGATGTAGGAAGATGCCCTTGAACCTGGAGATTTGGGACCCATGCGATGGGTAGCACACAGTATTACTTTAAAGGGTCTGCGTTTGCTCACCCAACCTCACCAAACCTCTCAGCCCCAAGAGTGTCCACCCTTATGTCTCTTCCAGCTGTGGGTCTAGATATGATCAATCCAGGTTGCATCACAGCCCCTGAACGAATTGTGTAAGAATTTCTCTCTCTTTCCCTGTCTTTGTTTCATGGGTTTTTAAAAGTAATTTATTTTTATAATGGGGTTTAGCTGCTTTTCACGGCTGTGTTTATGCCGCTTTACACCCACTTGACACACTAACAGAGAGATATCAATACATAGGTTTTAAGATTATTACTAGTCAGATATATTCTTGTGTGGTGAATAGGGGGTGTTGAGTCCAGTTCTCTGAGCAAGGAGTAGGTCTTGTCTATTACATATTGGGTTTATGGAACGGTATCTGAGCTAATTTGAAACTCTTGTTTTATGTATCACCCCACCTCACCTTTCCCGTTAAGCAGCCATAGTGTGTTTTCTGCATGTGTGACTCTGTTCTGTTTTGTAATTCAGTTCAAGTGTAACGGTTTTTACATTCCCTCTATAAATGACACCTTATGAGAAGTGTCCTTTTCTGTGTGACTTATTTCACTTAGAATCGTCGTACCTAAATCCACTCATCATGCTGCTATTAGCCTTATGACATTGATTTCATGGCTGAGTGATATTCCATTGTACATAAGGACCACAACTTTCTTATCCATTTTTCGCTTTCCTGGGATATTTAAGGTGGAATGAAGTGGAGGTCCTTCTCAACAGAGCAGCCCTAAACTTTTGGGTTCTTGTGTCTTGCTGATTTTCAATTTTCCCACTTTATACCCCCATGCGTGGAAGTGCCCTATGCTCTCTAAGCTGTGTTTTTTAGATGTTTCAGGACACACCGTACCCTTCTCCTGAGTGGCTGTTGGCAATTTACATCCCGCCCATCAGTTTAGCAAGGCTCCCATTTCTCCATGGCCTGTCCTGCATTTCTGGTTTTGACACTTTTTTCAGCATGGCCCTTTTGACCGATGGGAAGCGAGACATCTTTGTAGTGCTGATTTGCCTTTCCAGGTTGCTTGGTTGGCCAAAAAGGGCGTATGCGTTTTTTCCTGAATATATTCAGGAAAAAACGCATACCCCCTTTTTGGCCAAGGGCATCATGGTCAACGTTTTGCCGCTTTTCATGTGCTTTAAAGGCGATTCGAATCTACCTCCTGAAATCTGTTTCCTGCAATTCTGCCTTGATTTCAAATCCTCTTCTTTGCCTTCCCTCAATATATTTGTGGACGAGAGTTATCATTTATAACTCTGCAGGTTTGTGAATTGCAGTGTCCTGAAGCTCCATTTTACCACTCGCTTTTTTGGGAGCTGGCCGCAAAAGCGCAGGATGGCTTCAGGCCCTGTTCTGGTTCCGGGGGGCAGGCTGAGCCTGTGGTTAATTCTTCTTCCTAATGGGAAAATAGAGTGACCTGCGCCTGTCCCAACACCAAGAGCTAGTCTATCATTGGTTCCCCGTCTTCCCGTTCATCCTCAGGACAAATTGCAACCTGTACGGAACAGGAGGTTAAAGGTGCTGATGCTCCAAGTAGGGAGATTGCTAGTAACGTGGCTGGAATGGCGAACCCGAGCACAAGGAGATGAGAAATGAGGTGCGTTTTAGAAACCTTTCCCCATCACACGGTGTACCATCTTCTGGGTTTCTCATGCATGTTTTCGATGTAGGAAGATGCCCTTGAACCTGGAGATTTGGGACCCATGCGATGGGTAGCATGCAGTATTACTTTAAAGGGTCTGCGTTTGCTCACCCAACCACACCAAACCTCTCAGCCCCAAGAGTGTCCACCCTTATGTCTCATCCAGCTGTGGGTCTAGATATGGTCAATCCAGGTTGCATCACAGCCCCTGAACGAATTGTGTCAGAATTTCTCTCTCTTTCCCTGTCTTTGTTTCATGGGTTTTTAAAAGTAATTTATTTTTATAATGGGGTTTAGCTGCTTTTCACGGCTGTGTTTATGCCGCTTTATACCCACTTGACACACTAACAGAGAGATATCAATACATAGGTTTTAAGATTATTACTAGTCAGATATATTCTTGTGCGGTGAATCGGTCGTGTTGAGTCCAGTTCTCTGAGCAAGGAGTAGGTCTTGTCTATTACATATTGGGTTTATGGAACGGTATCTGAGCTAATTTGAAACTCTTGTTTTATGTATCACCCCACCTCACCTTTCCCGTTAAGCAGCCATAGTGTGTTTTCTGCATGTGTGACTCTGTTCTGTTTTGTAATTCAGTTCAAGTGTAACGGTTTTTACATTCCCTCTATAAGTGACACCTTATGAGAAGTGTCCTTTTCTGTGTGACTTATTTCACTTAGAATCGTCGTACCTAAATCCACTCATCATGCTGCTACTAGCCTTATGACATTGATTTCATGGCTGAGTGATATTCCATTGTACATAAGGACCACAAATTTTTTATCCATTTTTCTCTTTCCTGGGATATTTAAGGTGGAATTAAGTGGAGGTCCTTGTCAACAGAGCAGCCCTAAACTTTGGGGTGCTTGTGTCTTGCTGATTTTCAATTTTCCCACTTTATACCCCCATGCGTGGAAGTGCCCTATGCTCTCTAAGCTGTGTTTTTTGGAAGTTTCAGGACACACCGTACACTTCTCCAGAGTGGCTGTTGGCAATTTACATCCCGCCCATCAGTGTAACAAGGCTCCCATTTCTCCATGGCCTGTCCTGCATTTCTGGTTTTGACACTTTTTTCAGCATGGCCCTTTTGACCGATGGGAAGCGAGACTTCTTTGTAGCGCTGATTTGCCTTTCCAGGTTGCTTGGTTGGCCAAACAGGGCGTATGCGTTTTTTCCTGAATATATTCAGGAAAAAACGCATACGCCCTGTTTGGCCAAGGGCATCATTGTCAACGTTTTGCCGCTTTTCGTGTGCTTAAAAGGCGATTCGAATTTACCTCCTGAAATCTGTTTCCTGCAATTCTGCCTTGACTTCACATCCTCTTCTTTGCCTTCCCTCAATATATTTGTGGACGAGAGTTATCATTTATAACTCTGTAGGTTTGTGAATTGCAGTGCCCTGAAGCTCCATTTTACAACTCGCTTTTTTGGGAGCTGGCCGCAAAAGCGCAGGATGGCTTCAGGCCCTGTTCTGGTTCCGGGGGGCAGGCTGAGCCTGTGGTTAATTCTTCTTCCTGATGGGAAAATAGAGTGACCTGTTCCTGTCCCAACACCAAGAGCTAGTCTCTCATTGGTTCCCGGTCTTCCCGTTTATCCTCAGGACAATTTGCAACCTGTACTGAACAGGAGGTTAAGGTGCTGATGCTCCAAGTAGGGAGATTGCTAGTAAAGTGGCTGGAATGGGGAACATGAGCACAAGAAGATGAGAAAAGAGGTGCGTTTTAGAAACCTTTCCCCATCACACAGTGTACCATCTTCTGGGTTTCTCATGCATGTTTTCGATGTAGGAAGATGCCCTTGAACCTGGAGATTTGGGACCCATGCGATGGGTAGCACACAGTATTACTTTAAAGGGTCTGCGTTTGCTCACCCAACCTCACCAAACCTCTCAGCCCCAAGAGTGTCCACCCTTATGTCTCTTCCAGCTGTGGGTCTAGATATGATCAATCCAGGTTGCATCACAGCCCCTGAACGAATTGTGTAAGAATTTCTCTCTCTTTCCCTGTCTTTGTTTCATGGGTTTTTAAAAGTAATTTATTTTTATAATGGGGTTTAGCTGCTTTTCACGGCTGTGTTTATGCCGCTTTACACCCACTTGACACACTAACAGAGAGATATCAATACATAGGTTTTAAGATTATTACTAGTCAGATATATTCTTGTGCGGTGAATCGGGCGTGTTGAGTCCAGTTCTCTGAGCAAGGAGTAGGTCTTGTCTATTACATATTGGGTTTATGGAACGGTATCTGAGCTAATTTGAAACTCTTGTTTTATGTATCACCCCACCTCACCTTTCCCGTTAAGCAGCCATAGTGTGTTTTCTGCATGTGTGACTCTGTTCTGTTTTGTAATTCAGTTCAAGTGTAACGGTTTTTACATTCCCTCTATAAATGACACCTTATGAGAAGTGTCCTTTTCTGTGTGACTTATTTCACTTAGAATCGTCGTACCTAAATCCACTCATCATGCTGCTATTAGCCTTATGACATTGATTTCATGGCTGAGTGATATTCCATTGTACATAAGGACCACAACTTTCTTATCCATTTTTCACTTTCCTGGGATATTTAAGGTGGAATGAAGTGGAGGTCCTTCTCAACAGAGCAGCCCTAAACTTTTGGGTTCTTGTGTCTTGCTGATTTTCAATTTTCCCACTTTATACCCCCATGCGTGGAAGTGCCCTATGCTCTCTAAGCTGTGTTTTTTAGATGTTTCAGGACACACCGTACCCTTCTCCTGAGTGGCTGTTGGCAATTTACATCCCGCCCATCAGTTTAGCAAGGCTCCCATTTCTCCATGGCCTGTCCTGCATTTCTGGTTTTGACACTTTTTTCAGCATGGCCCTTTTGACCGATGGGAAGCGAGACATCTTTGTAGTGCTGATTTGCCTTTCCAGGTTGCTTGGTTGGCCAAAAAGGGCGTATGCGTTTTTTCCTGAATATATTCAGGAAAAAACGCATACCCCCTTTTTGGCCAAGGGCATCATGGTCAACGTTTTGCCGCTTTTCATGTGCTTTAAAGGCGATTCGAATCTACCTCCTGAAATCTGTTTCCTGCAATTCTGCCTTGATTTCAAATCCTCTTCTTTGCCTTCCCTCAATATATTTGTGGACGAGAGTTATCATTTATAACTCTGCAGGTTTGTGAATTGCAGTGTCCTGAAGCTCCATTTTACCACTCGCTTTTTTGGGAGCTGGCCGCAAAAGCGCAGGATGGCTTCAGGCCCTGTTCTGGTTCCGGGGGGCAGGCTGAGCCTGTGGTTAATTCTTCTTCCTAATGGGAAAATAGAGTGACCTGCGCCTGTCCCAACACCAAGAGCTAGTCTATCATTGGTTCCCCGTCTTCCCGTTCATCCTCAGGACAAATTGCAACCTGTACGGAACAGGAGGTTAAAGGTGCTGATGCTCCAAGTAGGGAGATTGCTAGTAACGTGGCTGGAATGGCGAACCCGAGCACAAGGAGATGAGAAATGAGGTGCGTTTTAGAAACCTTTCCCCATCACACGGTGTACCATCTTCTGGGTTTCTCATGCATGTTTTCGATGTAGGAAGATGCCCTTGAACCTGGAGATTTGGGACCCATGCGATGGGTAGCATGCAGTATTACTTTAAAGGGTCTGCGTTTGCTCACCCAACCACACCAAACCTCTCAGCCCCAAGAGTGTCCACCCTTATGTCTCATCCAGCTGTGGGTCTAGATATGGTCAATCCAGGTTGCATCACAGCCCCTGAACGAATTGTGTCAGAATTTCTCTCTCTTTCCCTGTCTTTGTTTCATGGGTTTTTAAAAGTAATTTATTTTTATAATGGGGTTTAGCTGCTTTTCACGGCTGTGTTTATGCCGCTTTATACCCACTTGACACACTAACAGAGAGATATCAATACATAGGTTTTAAGATTATTACTAGTCAGATATATTCTTGTGCGGTGAATCGGTCGTGTTGAGTCCAGTTCTCTGAGCAAGGAGTAGGTCTTGTCTATTACATATTGGGTTTATGGAACGGTATCTGAGCTAATTTGAAACTCTTGTTTTATGTATCACCCCACCTCACCTTTCCCGTTAAGCAGCCATAGTGTGTTTTCTGCATGTGTGACTCTGTTCTGTTTTGTAATTCAGTTCAAGTGTAACGGTTTTTACATTCCCTCTATAAGTGACACCTTATGAGAAGTGTCCTTTTCTGTGTGACTTATTTCACTTAGAATCGTCGTACCTAAATCCACTCATCATGCTGCTACTAGCCTTATGACATTGATTTCATGGCTGAGTGATATTCCATTGTACATAAGGACCACAAATTTTTTATCCATTTTTCTCTTTCCTGGGATATTTAAGGTGGAATTAAGTGGAGGTCCTTGTCAACAGAGCAGCCCTAAACTTTGGGGTGCTTGTGTCTTGCTGATTTTCAATTTTCCCACTTTATACCCCCATGCGTGGAAGTGCCCTATGCTCTCTAAGCTGTGTTTTTTGGAAGTTTCAGGACACACCGTACACTTCTCCAGAGTGGCTGTTGGCAATTTACATCCCGCCCATCAGTGTAACAAGGCTCCCATTTCTCCATGGCCTGTCCTGCATTTCTGGTTTTGACACTTTTTTCAGCATGGCCCTTTTGACCGATGGGAAGCGAGACTTCTTTGTAGCGCTGATTTGCCTTTCCAGGTTGCTTGGTTGGCCAAACAGGGCGTATGCGTTTTTTCCTGAATATATTCAGGAAAAAACGCATACGCCCTGTTTGGCCAAGGGCATCATTGTCAACGTTTTGCCGCTTTTCGTGTGCTTAAAAGGCGATTCGAATTTACCTCCTGAAATCTGTTTCCTGCAATTCTGCCTTGACTTCACATCCTCTTCTTTGCCTTCCCTCAATATATTTGTGGACGAGAGTTATCATTTATAACTCTGTAGGTTTGTGAATTGCAGTGCCCTGAAGCTCCATTTTACAACTCGCTTTTTTGGGAGCTGGCCGCAAAAGCGCAGGATGGCTTCAGGCCCTGTTCTGGTTCCGGGGGGCAGGCTGAGCCTGTGGTTAATTCTTCTTCCTGATGGGAAAATAGAGTGACCTGTTCCTGTCCCAACACCAAGAGCTAGTCTCTCATTGGTTCCCGGTCTTCCCGTTTATCCTCAGGACAATTTGCAACCTGTACTGAACAGGAGGTTAAGGTGCTGATGCTCCAAGTAGGGAGATTGCTAGTAAAGTGGCTGGAATGGGGAACATGAGCACAAGAAGATGAGAAAAGAGGTGCGTTTTAGAAACCTTTCCCCATCACACAGTGTACCATCTTCTGGGTTTCTCATGCATGTTTTCGATGTAGGAAGATGCCCTTGAACCTGGAGATTTGGGACCCATGCGATGGGTAGCACACAGTATTACTTTAAAGGGTCTGCGTTTGCTCACCCAACCTCACCAAACCTCTCAGCCCCAAGAGTGTCCACCCTTATGTCTCTTCCAGCTGTGGGTCTAGATATGATCAATCCAGGTTGCATCACAGCCCCTGAACGAATTGTGTAAGAATTTCTCTCTCTTTCCCTGTCTTTGTTTCATGGGTTTTTAAAAGTAATTTATTTTTATAATGGGGTTTAGCTGCTTTTCACGGCTGTGTTTATGCCGCTTTACACCCACTTGACACACTAACAGAGAGATATCAATACATAGGTTTTAAGATTATTACTAGTCAGATATATTCTTGTGCGGTGAATCGGGCGTGTTGAGTCCAGTTCTCTGAGCAAGGAGTAGGTCTTGTCTATTACATATTGGGTTTATGGAACGGTATCTGAGCTAATTTGAAACTCTTGTTTTATGTATCACCCCACCTCACCTTTCCCGTTAAGCAGCCATAGTGTGTTTTCTGCATGTGTGACTCTGTTCTGTTTTGTAATTCAGTTCAAGTGTAACGGTTTTTACATTCCCTCTATAAATGACACCTTATGAGAAGTGTCCTTTTCTGTGTGACTTATTTCACTTAGAATCGTCGTACCTAAATCCACTCATCATGCTGCTATTAGCCTTATGACATTGATTTCATGGCTGAGTGATATTCCATTGTACATAAGGACCACAACTTTCTTATCCATTTTTCGCTTTCCTGGGATATTTAAGGTGGAATGAAGTGGAGGTCCTTCTCAACAGAGCAGCCCTAAACTTTTGGGTTCTTGTGTCTGGCTGATTTTCAATTTTCCCACTTTATACCCCCATGCGTGGAAGTGCCCTATGCTCTCTAAGCTGTGTTTTTTAGATGTTTCAGGACACACCGTACCCTTCTCCTGAGTGGCTGTTGGCAATTTACATCATGCCCATCAGTTTAGCAAGGCTCCCATTTCTCCATGGCCTGTCCTGCATTTCTGGTTTTGACACTTTTTTCAGCATGGCCCTTTTGACCGATGGGAAGCGAGACATCTTTGTAGTGCTGATTTGCCTTTCCAAGTTGCTTGGTTGGCCAAAAAGGGCGTATGCGTTTTTTCCTGAATATATTCAGGAAAAAACGCATACCCCCTTTTTGGCCAAGGGCATCATGGTCAACGTTTTGCCGCTTTTCATGTGCTTTAAAGGCGATTCGAATCTACCTCCTGAAATCTGTTTCCTGCAATTCTGCCTTGATTTCAAATCCTCTTCTTTGCCTTCCCTCAATATATTTGTGGACGAGAGTTATCATTTATAACTCTGCAGGTTTGTGAATTGCAGTGTCCTGAAGCTCCATTTTACCACTCGCTTTTTTGGGAGCTGGCCGCAAAAGCGCAGGATGGCTTCAGGCCCTGTTCTGGTTCCGGGGGGCACGCTGAGCCTGTGGTTAATTCTTCTTCCTAATGGGAAAATAGAGTGACCTGCGCCTGTCCCAACACCAAGAGCTAGTCTATCATTGGTTCCCCGTCTTCCCGTTCATCCTCAGGACAAATTGCAACCTGTACGGAACAGGAGGTTAAAGGTGCTGATGCTCCAAGTAGGGAGATTGCTAGTAACGTGGCTGGAATGGCGAACCCGAGCACAAGGAGATGAGAAATGAGGTGCGTTTTAGAAACCTTTCCCCATCACACGGTGTACCATCTTCTGGGTTTCTCATGCATGTTTTCGATGTAGGAAGATGCCCTTGAACCTGGAGATTTGGGACCCATGCGATGGGTAGCATGCAGTATTACTTTAAAGGGTCTGCGTTTGCTCACCCAACCTCACCAAACCTCTCAGCCCCAAGAGTGTCCACCCTTATGTCTCATCCAGCTGTGGGTCTAGATATGGTCAATCCAGGTTGCATCACAGCCCCTGAACGAATTGTGTCAGAATTTCTCTCTCTTTCCCTGTCTTTGTTTCATGGGTTTTTAAAAGTAATTTATTTTTATAATGGGGTTTAGCTGCTTTTCACGGCTGTGTTTATGCCGCTTTATACCCACTTGACACACTAACAGAGAGATATCAATACATAGGTTTTAAGATTATTACTAGTCAGATATATTCTTGTGCGGTGAATCGGTCGTGTTGAGTCCAGTTCTCTGAGCAAGGAGTAGGTCTTGTCTATTACATATTGGGTTTATGGAACGGTATCTGAGCTAATTTGAAACTCTTGTTTTATGTATCACCCCACCTCACCTTTCCCGTTAAGCAGCCATAGTGTGTTTTCTGCATGTGTGACTCTGTTCTGTTTTGTAATTCAGTTCAAGTGTAACGGTTTTTACATTCCCTCTATAAGTGACACCTTATGAGAAGTGTCCTTTTCTGTGTGACTTATTTCCCTTAGAATCGTCGTACCTAAATCCACTCATCATGCTGCTACTAGCCTTATGACATTGATTTCATGGCTGAGTGATATTCCATTGTACATAAGGACCACAAATTTTTTATCCATTTTTCTCTTTCCTGGGATATTTAAGGTGGAATTAAGTGGAGGTCCTTGTCAACAGAGCAGCCCTAAACTTTGGGGTGCTTGTGTCTTGCTGATTTTCAATTTTCCCACTTTATACCCCCATGCGTGGAAGTGCCCTATGCTCTCTAAGCTGTGTTTTTTGGAAGTTTCAGGACACACCGTACACTTCTCCAGAGTGGCTGTTGGCAATTTACATCCCGCCCATCAGTGTAACAAGGCTCCCATTTCTCCATGGCCTGTCCTGCATTTCTGGTTTTGACACTTTTTTCAGCATGGCCCTTTTGACCGATGGGAAGCGAGACTTCTTTGTAGCGCTGATTTGCCTTTCCAGGTTGCTTGGTTGGCCAAACAGGGCGTATGCGTTTTTTCCTGAATATATTCAGGAAAAAACGCATACGCCCTGTTTGGCCAAGGGCATCATTGTCAACGTTTTGCCGCTTTTCGTGTGCTTAAAAGGCGATTCGAATTTACCTCCTGAAATCTGTTTCCTGCAATTCTGCCTTGACTTCACATCCTCTTCTTTGCCTTCCCTCAATATATTTGTGGACGAGAGTTATCATTTATAACTCTGTAGGTTTGTGAATTGCAGTGCCCTGAAGCTCCATTTTACAACTCGCTTTTTTGGGAGCTGGCCGCAAAAGCGCAGGATGGCTTCAGGCCCTGTTCTGGTTCCGGGGGGCAGGCTGAGCCTGTGGTTAATTCTTCTTCCTGATGGGAAAATAGAGTGACCTGTTCCTGTCCCAACACCAAGAGCTAGTCTCTCATTGGTTCCCGGTCTTCCCGTTTATCCTCAGGACAATTTGCAACCTGTACTGAACAGGAGGTTAAGGTGCTGATGCTCCAAGTAGGGAGATTGCTAGTAAAGTGGCTGGAATGGGGAACATGAGCACAAGAAGATGAGAAAAGAGGTGCGTTTTAGAAACCTTTCCCCATCACACAGTGTACCATCTTCTGGGTTTCTCATGCATGTTTTCGATGTAGGAAGATGCCCTTGAACCTGGAGATTTGGGACCCATGCGATGGGTAGCACACAGTATTACTTTAAAGGGTCTGCGTTTGCTCACCCAACCTCACCAAACCTCTCAGCCCCAAGAGTGTCCACCCTTATGTCTCTTCCAGCTGTGGGTCTAGATATGATCAATCCAGGTTGCATCACAGCCCCTGAACGAATTGTGTAAGAATTTCTCTCTCTTTCCCTGTCTTTGTTTCATGGGTTTTTAAAAGTAATTTATTTTTATAATGGGGTTTAGCTGCTTTTCACGGCTGTGTTTATGCCGCTTTACACCCACTTGACACACTAACAGAGAGATATCAATACATAGGTTTTAAGATTATTACTAGTCAGATATATTCTTGTGCGGTGAATCGGGCGTGTTGAGTCCAGTTCTCTGAGCAAGGAGTAGGTCTTGTCTATTACATATTGGGTTTATGGAACGGTATCTGAGCTAATTTGAAACTCTTGTTTTATGTATCACCCCACCTCACCTTTCCCGTTAAGCAGCCATAGTGTGTTTTCTGCATGTGTGACTCTGTTCTGTTTTGTAATTCAGTTCAAGTGTAACGGTTTTTACATTCCCTCTATAAATGACACCTTATGAGAAGTGTCCTTTTCTGTGTGACTTATTTCACTTAGAATCGTCGTACCTAAATCCACTCATCATGCTGCTATTAGCCTTATGACATTGATTTCATGGCTGAGTGATATTCCATTGTACATAAGGACCACAACTTTCTTATCCATTTTTCGCTTTCCTGGGATATTTAAGGTGGAATGAAGTGGAGGTCCTTCTCAACAGAGCAGCCCTAAACTTTTGGGTTCTTGTGTCTTGCTGATTTTCAATTTTCCCACTTTATACCCCCATGCGTGGAAGTGCCCTATGCTCTCTAAGCTGTGTTTTTTAGATGTTTCAGGACACACCGTACCCTTCTCCTGAGTGGCTGTTGGCAATTTACATCCCGCCCATCAGTTTAGCAAGGCTCCCATTTCTCCATGGCCTGTCCTGCATTTCTGGTTTTGACACTTTTTTCAGCATGGCCCTTTTGACCGATGGGAAGCGAGACATCTTTGTAGTGCTGATTTGCCTTTCCAAGTTGCTTGGTTGGCCAAAAAGGGCGTATGCGTTTTTTCCTGAATATATTCAGGAAAAAACGCATACCCCCTTTTTGGCCAAGGGCATCATGGTCAACGTTTTGCCGCTTTTCATGTGCTTTAAAGGCGATTCGAATCTACCTCCTGAAATCTGTTTCCTGCAATTCTGCCTTGATTTCAAATCCTCTTCTTTGCCTTCCCTCAATATATTTGTGGACGAGAGTTATCATTTATAACTCTGCAGGTTTGTGAATTGCAGTGTCCTGAAGCTCCATTTTACCACTCGCTTTTTTGGGAGCTGGCCGCAAAAGCGCAGGATGGCTTCAGGCCCTGTTCTGGTTCCGGGGGGCAGGCTGAGCCTGTGGTTAATTCTTCTTCCTAATGGGAAAATAGAGTGACCTGCGCCTGTCCCAACACCAAGAGCTAGTCTATCATTGGTTCCCCGTCTTCCCGTTCATCCTCAGGACAAATTGCAACCTGTACGGAACAGGAGGTTAAAGGTGCTGATGCTCCAAGTAGGGAGATTGCTAGTAACGTGGCTGGAATGGCGAACCCGAGCACAAGGAGATGAGAAATGAGGTGCGTTTTAGAAACCTTTCCCCATCACACGGTGTACCATCTTCTGGGATTCTCATGCATGTTTTCGATGTAGGAAGATGCCCTTGAACCTGGAGATTTGGGACCCATGCGATGGGTAGCATGCAGTATTACTTTAAAGGGTCTGCGTTTGCTCACCCAACCTCACCAAACCTCTCAGCCCCAAGAGTGTCCACCCTTATGTCTCATCCAGCTGTGGGTCTAGATATGGTCAATCCAGGTTGCATCACAGCCCCTGAACGAATTGTGTCAGAATTTCTCTCTCTTTCCCTGTCTTTGTTTCATGGGTTTTTAAAAGTAATTTATTTTTATAATGGGGTTTAGCTGCTTTTCACGGCTGTGTTTATGCCGCTTTATACCCACTTGACACACTAACAGAGAGATATCAATACATAGGTTTTAAGATTATTACTAGTCAGATATATTCTTGTGCGGTGAATCGGTCGTGTTGAGTCCAGTTCTCTGAGCAAGGAGTAGGTCTTGTCTATTACATATTGGGTTTATGGAACGGTATCTGAGCTAATTTGAAACTCTTGTTTTATGTATCACCCCACCTCACCTTTCCCGTTAAGCAGCCATAGTGTGTTTTCTGCATGTGTGACTCTGTTCTGTTTTGTAATTCAGTTCAAGTGTAACGGTTTTTACATTCCCTCTATAAGTGACACCTTATGAGAAGTGTCCTTTTCTGTGTGACTTATTTCACTTAGAATCGTCGTACCTAAATCCACTCATCATGCTGCTACTAGCCTTATGACATTGATTTCATGGCTGAGTGATATTCCATTGTACATAAGGACCACAAATTTTTTATCCATTTTTCTCTTTCCTGGGATATTTAAGGTGGAATTAAGTGGAGGTCCTTGTCAACAGAGCAGCCCTAAACTTTGGGGTGCTTGTGTCTTGCTGATTTTCAATTTTCCCACTTTATACCCCCATGCGTGGAAGTGCCCTATGCTCTCTAAGCTGTGTTTTTTGGAAGTTTCAGGACACACCGTACACTTCTCCAGAGTGGCTGTTGGCAATTTACATCCCGCCCATCAGTGTAACAAGGCTCCCATTTCTCCATGGCCTGTCCTGCATTTCTGGTTTTGACACTTTTTTCAGCATGGCCCTTTTGACCGATGGGAAGCGAGACTTCTTTGTAGCGCTGATTTGCCTTTCCAGGTTGCTTGGTTGGCCAAACAGGGCGTATGCGTTTTTTCCTGAATATATTCAGGAAAAAACGCATACGCCCTGTTTGGCCAAGGGCATCATTGTCAACGTTTTGCCGCTTTTCGTGTGCTTAAAAGGCGATTCGAATTTACCTCCTGAAATCTGTTTCCTGCAATTCTGCCTTGACTTCACATCCTCTTCTTTGCCTTCCCTCAATATATTTGTGGACGAGAGTTATCATTTATAACTCTGTAGGTTTGTGAATTGCAGTGCCCTGAAGCTCCATTTTACAACTCGCTTTTTTGGGAGCTGGCCGCAAAAGCGCAGGATGGCTTCAGGCCCTGTTCTGGTTCCGGGGGGCAGGCTGAGCCTGTGGTTAATTCTTCTTCCTGATGGGAAAATAGAGTGACCTGTTCCTGTCCCAACACCAAGAGCTAGTCTCTCATTGGTTCCCGGTCTTCCCGTTTATCCTCAGGACAATTTGCAACCTGTACTGAACAGGAGGTTAAGGTGCTGATGCTCCAAGTAGGGAGATTGCTAGTAAAGTGGCTGGAATGGGGAACATGAGCACAAGAAGATGAGAAAAGAGGTGCGTTTTAGAAACCTTTCCCCATCACACAGTGTACCATCTTCTGGGTTTCTCATGCATGTTTTCGATGTAGGAAGATGCCCTTGAACCTGGAGATTTGGGACCCATGCGATGGGTAGCACACAGTATTACTTTAAAGGGTCTGCGTTTGCTCACCCAACCTCACCAAACCTCTCAGCCCCAAGAGTGTCCACCCTTATGTCTCTTCCAGCTGTGGGTCTAGATATGATCAATCCAGGTTGCATCACAGCCCCTGAACGAATTGTGTAAGAATTTCTCTCTCTTTCCCTGTCTTTGTTTCATGGGTTTTTAAAAGTAATTTATTTTTATAATGGGGTTTAGCTGCTTTTCACGGCTGTGTTTATGCCGCTTTACACCCACTTGACACACTAACAGAGAGATATCAATACATAGGTTTTAAGATTATTACTAGTCAGATATATTCTTGTGCGGTGAATCGGGCGTGTTGAGTCCAGTTCTCTGAGCAAGGAGTAGGTCTTGTCTATTACATATTGGGTTTATGGAACGGTATCTGAGCTAATTTGAAACTCTTGTTTTATGTATCACCCCACCTCACCTTTCCCGTTAAGCAGCCATAGTGTGTTTTCTGCATGTGTGACTCTGTTCTGTTTTGTAATTCAGTTCAAGTGTAACGGTTTTTACATTCCCTCTATAAATGACACCTTATGAGAAGTGTCCTTTTCTGTGTGACTTATTTCACTTAGAATCGTCGTACCTAAATCCACTCATCATGCTGCTATTAGCCTTATGACATTGATTTCATGGCTGAGTGATATTCCATTGTACATAAGGACCACAACTTTCTTATCCATTTTTCGCTTTCCTGGGATATTTAAGGTGGAATGAAGTGGAGGTCCTTCTCAACAGAGCAGCCCTAAACTTTTGGGTTCTTGTGTCTTGCTGATTTTCAATTTTCCCACTTTATACCCCCATGCGTGGAAGTGCCCTATGCTCTCTAAGCTGTGTTTTTTAGATGTTTCAGGACACACCGTACCCTTCTCCTGAGTGGCTGTTGGCAATTTACATCCCGCCCATCAGTTTAGCAAGGCTCCCATTTCTCCATGGCCTGTCCTGCATTTCTGGTTTTGACACTTTTTTCAGCATGGCCCTTTTGACCGATGGGAAGCGAGACATCTTTGTAGTGCTGATTTGCCTTTCCAAGTTGCTTGGTTGGCCAAAAAGGGCGTATGCGTTTTTTCCTGAATATATTCAGGAAAAAACGCATACCCCCTTTTTGGCCAAGGGCATCATGGTCAACGTTTTGCCGCTTTTCATGTGCTTTAAAGGCGATTCGAATCTACCTCCTGAAATCTGTTTCCTGCAATTCTGCCTTGATTTCAAATCCTCTTCTTTGCCTTCCCTCAATATATTTGTGGACGAGAGTTATCATTTATAACTCTGCAGGTTTGTGAATTGCAGTGTCCTGAAGCTCCATTTTACCACTCGCTTTTTTGGGAGCTGGCCGCAAAAGCGCAGGATGGCTTCAGGCCCTGTTCTGGTTCCGGGGGGCAGGCTGAGCCTGTGGTTAATTCTTCTTCCTAATGGGAAAATAGAGTGACCTGCGCCTGTCCCAACACCAAGAGCTAGTCTATCATTGGTTCCCCGTCTTCCCGTTCATCCTCAGGACAAATTGCAACCTGTACGGAACAGGAGGTTAAAGGTGCTGATGCTCCAAGTAGGGAGATTGCTAGTAACGTGGCTGGAATGGCGAACCCGAGCACAAGGAGATGAGAAATGAGGTGCGTTTTAGAAACCTTTCCCCATCACACGGTGTACCATCTTCTGGGTTTCTCATGCATGTTTTCAATGTAGGAAGATGCCCTTGAACCTGGAGATTTGGGACCCATGCGATGGGTAGCATGCAGTATTACTTTAAAGGGTCTGCGTTTGCTCACCCAACCTCACCAAACCTCTCAGCCCCAAGAGTGTCCACCCTTATGTCTCATCCAGCTGTGGGTCTAGATATGGTCAATCCAGGTTGCATCACAGCCCCTGAACGAATTGTGTCAGAATTTCTCTCTCTTTCCCTGTCTTTGTTTCATGGGTTTTTAAAAGTAATTTATTTTTATAATGGGGTTTAGCTGCTTTTCACGGCTGTGTTTATGCCGCTTTACACCCACTTGACACACTAACAGAGAGATATCAATACATAGGTTTTATGATTATTACTTGTCAGATATATTCTTGTGCGGTATATCAGGCGTGTTCAGTCCAGTTCTCTGAGCAAGGAGTAGGTCTTGTCTGTTACATATTGGGTTTCTGGAATGGTATCTGAGCTAATTTGAAACTCTTGTTTTATGTATCACCCCACCTCACCTTTCCCGTTAAGCAGCCATAGTGTGTTTTCTGCATGTGTGACTCTGTTCTGTTTTGTAATTCAGTTCAAGTGTAACGGTTTTTACATTCCCTCTATAAGTGACACCTTATGAGAAGTTTCCTTTTCTGTGTGACTTATTTCACTTAGAATCGTCGTACCTAAATCCACTCATCATGCTGCTACTAGCCTTATGACATTGATTTCATGGCTGAGTGATATTCCATTGTACATAAGGACCACAACTTTTTTATCCATTTTTCGCTTTCCTGGGATGTTTCAGGTGGAATGAAGTGGAGGTCCTTGTCAACAGAGCAGCCCTAAACTTTGGGGTGCTTGTGTCTTGCTGATTTTCAGTTTTCCCACTTTATACCCCTATGCGTGGAAGTGCCCTATGCTCTCTAAGCTGTGTTTTTTAGATGTTTCAGGACACACCGTACCCTTCTCCAGAGTGGCTGTTGGCAATTTACATCCCGCCCATCAGTGTAGCAAGGCTCCCATTTCTCCATGGCCTGTCCTGCATTTCTGGTTTTGACACTTTTTTCAGCATGGCCCTTTTGACCGATGGGAAGCGAGACTTCTTTGTAGCGCTGATTTGTCTTTCCAGGTTGCTTGGTTGGCCAAAAAGGGCGTATGCGTTTTTTCCTGAATATATTCAGGAAAAAACGCATACGCCCTTTTTGGCCAAGGGCATCATTGTCAACGTTTTGCCGCTTTTCATGTGCTTTAAAGGCGATTCGAATCTACCTCCTGAAATCTCTTTCCTGCAATTCTGCCTTGATTTCAAATCCTCTTCTTTGCCTTCCCTCAATATATTTGTGGACGAGAGTTATCATTTATAACTCTGCAGGTTTGTGAATTGCAGTGCCCTGCAGCTCCATTTTACAACTCGCTTTTTTGGGAGCTGGCCGCAAAAGCGCAGGATGGCTTCAGGCCCTGTTCTGGTTCCGGGGGGCAGGCTGAGCCTGTGGTTAATTCTTCTTCCTGATGGGAATAGAGTGACCTGTGCCTGTCCCAACACCAAGAGCTAGTCTCTCATTGGTTCCCCGTCTTCCCGTTCATCCTCAGGACAAATTGCAACCTGTACGGAACAGGAGGATAAGGTGCTGATGCTCCAAGTAGGGAGATTGCTAGTAAAGTGGCTGGAATGGCGAACCCGAGCACAAGGAGATGAGAAATGAGGTGCGTTTTAGAAACCTTTCCCCATCACAAGGTGTACCATCTTCTGGGTTTCTCATGCATGTTTTTGATGTAGGAAGATGCCCTTGAACCTGGAGATTTGGGACCCATGCGATGGGTAGCACGCAGTATTACTTTAAAGGGTCTGCGTTTGCTCACCCAACCTCACCAAACCTCTCAGCCCCAAGAGTGTCCACCCTTATGTCTCATCCAGCTGTGGGTCTAGATATGATCAATCCAGGTTGCATCACAGCCCCTGAACGAATTGTGTAAGAATGTCTCTCTCTTTCCCTGTCTTTGTTTCATGGGTTTTTAAAAGTAATTTATTTTTATAATGGGGTTTACCTGCTTTTCACGGCTGTGTCTATGCCGCTTTACACCCACTTGACACACTAACAGAGAGATATCAATACATAGGTTTTAAGATTATTACTAGTCAGATATATTCTCGTGCGGTGAATCGGGCGTGTTGAGTCCAGTTCTCTGAGCAAGGAGTAGGTCTTGTCTGTTACATATTGGGTTTATGGAACGGTATCTGAGCTAATTTGAAACTCTTGTTTTATGTATCACACCACCTCACCTTTCCCGTTAAGCAGCCATAGTGTGTTTTCTGCATGTGTGACTCTGTTCTGTTTTGTAATTCAGTTCAAGTGTAACGGTTTTTACATTCCCTCTATAAGTGACACCTTATGAGAAGTGTCCTTTTCTGTGTGACTTATTTCACTTAGAATCGTCGTACCTAAATCCACTCATCATGCTGCTACTAGCCTTATGACATTGATTTCATGGCTGAGTGATATTCCATTGTACATAAGGACCACCACTTTTTAATCCATTTTTCGCTTTCCTGGGATATTTAAGGTGGAATGAAGTGGAGGTCCTTGTCAACAGAGCAGCCCTAAACTTTGGGGTGCTTGTGTCTTGCTGATTTTCAATTTTCCCACTTTATACCCCCATGCGTGGAAGTGCCCTATGCTCTCTAAGCTGTGTTTTTTAGATGTTTCAGGACACACCGTACCCTTCTCCAGAGTGGCTGTTGGCAATTTACATCCCGCCCATCAGTGTAGCAAGGCTCCCATTTCTCCATGGCCTGTCCTGCATTTCTGGTTTTGATACTTTTTTCAGCATGGCCCTTTTGACCGATGGGAAGCGAGACTTCTTTGTAGCGCTGATTTGCCTTTCCAGGTTGCTTGGTTGGCCAAAAAGGGCGTATGCGTTTTTTCCTGAATATATTCAGGAAAAAACGCATACGCCCTTTTTGGCCAAGGGCATCATTGTCAACGTTTTGCCGCTTTTCACGTGCTTTAAAGGCGATTCGAATCTACCTCCTGAAATCTGTTTCCTGCAATTCTGCCTTGATTTCAAATCCTCTTCTTTGCCTTCCCTGAATATATTTGTGGACGAGAGTTATCATTTATAACTCTGCAGGTTTATGAATTGCAGTGCCCTGAAGCTCCATTTTACAACTCGCTTTTTTGGGAGCTGGCAGCAAAAGCGCAGAATGGCTTCAGGCCCTGTTCTGGTTCCGGGGGGCAGGCTGAGCCTGTGGTTAATTCTTCTTCCTGATGGGAATAGAGTGACCTGTGCCTGTCCCAACACCAAGAGCTAGTCTCTCATTGGTTCCCCGTCTTCCCGTTCATCCTCAGGACAAATTGCAACCTGTACGGAACAGGAGGATAAGGTGCTGATGCTCCAAGTAGGGAGATTGCTAGTAAAGTGGCTGGAATGGCGAACCCGAGCACAAGGAGATGAGAAATGAGGTGCGTTTTAGAAACCTTTCCCCATCACAAGGTGTACCATCTTCTGGGTTTCTCATGCATGTTTTTGATGTAGGAAGATGCCCTTGAACCTGGAGATTTGGGACCCATGCGATGGGTAGCACGCAGTATTACTTTAAAGGGTCTGCGTTTGCTCACCCAACCTCACCAAACCTCTCAGCCCCAAGAGTGTCCACCCTTATGTCTCATCCAGCTGTGGGTCTAGATATGATCAATCCAGGTTGCATCACAGCCCCTGAACGAATTGTGTAAGAATTTCTCTCTCTTTCCCTGTCTTTGTTTCATGGGTTTTTAAAAGTAATTTATTTTTATAATGGGGTTTAGCTGCTTTTCACGGCTGTGTTTATGCCGCTTTACACCCACTTGACACACTAACAGAGAGATATCAATACATAGGTTTTAAGATTATTACTAGTCAGATATATTCTCGTGCGGTGAATCGGGCGTGTTGAGTCCAGTTCTCTGAGCAAGGAGTAGGTCTTGTCTGTTACATATTGGGTTTATGGAACGGTATCTGAGCTAATTTGAAACTCTTGTTTTATGTATCACACCACCTCACCTTTCCCGTTAAGCAGCCATAGTGTGTTTTCTACATGTGTGACTCTGTTCTGTTTTGTAATTCAGTTCAAGTGTAACGGTTTTTACATTCCCTCTATAAGTGACACCTTATGAGAAGTGTCCTTTTCTGTGTGACTTATTTCACTTAGAATCGTCGTACCTAAATCCACTCATCATGCTGCTACTAGCCTTATGACATTGATTTCATGGCTGAGTGATATTCCATTGTACATAAGGACCACCACTTTTTAATCCATTTTTCGCTTTCCTGGGATATTTAAGGTGGAATGAAGTGGAGGTCCTTGTCAACAGAGCAGCCCTAATCTTTGGGGTGCTTGTGTCTTGCTGATTTTCAATTTTCCCACTTTATACCCCCATGCGTGGAAGTGCCCTATGCTCTCTAAGCTGTGTTTTTTAGATGTTTCAGGACACACCGTACCATTCTCCAGAGTGGCTGTTGGCAATTTACATCCCGCCCATCAGTGTAGCAAGGCTCCCATTTCTCCATGGCCTGTCCTGCATTTCTGGTTTTGATACTTTTTTCAGCATGGCCCTTTTGACCGATGGGAAGCGAGACTTCTTTGTAGCGCTGATTTGCCTTTCCAGGTTGCTTGGTTGGCCAAAAAGGGCGTATGCGTTTTTTCCTGAATATATTCAGGAAAAAACGCATACGCCCTTTTTGGCCAAGGGCATCATTGTCAACGTTTTGCCGCTTTTCACGTGCTTTAAAGGCGATTCGAATCTACCTCCTGAAATCTGTTTCCTGCAATTCTGCCTTGACTTCAAATCCTCTTCTTTGCCTTCCCTCAATATATTTGTGGACGAGAGTTATCATTTATAACTCTGCAGGTTTATGAATTGCAGTGCCCTGAAGCTCCATTTTACAACTCGCTTTTTTGGGAGCTGGCCGCAAAAGCGCAGGATGGCTTCAGGCCCTGTTCTGGTTCCGGGGGACAGGCTGAGCCTGTGGTTAATTCTTCTTCCTGATGGGAAAATAGAGTGACCTGTGCCTGTCCCAACACCAAGAGCTAGTCTCTCATTGGTTCCCCGTCTTCCCGTTCATCCTCAGGACAAATTGCAACCTGTACGGATCAGGAGGTTAAAGGTGCTGATGCTCCAAGTAGGGAGATTGTTAGAAAAGTGGCTGGAATGGCGAACCCGAGCACAAGGAGATGAGAAATGAGGTGCGTTTTAGAAACCTTTCCCCATCACACGGTGTACCATCTTCTGGGTTTCTCATGCATGTGTTCGATGTAGGAAGATGCCCTTGAACCTGGAGATTTGGGACCCATGCGATGGGTAGCACGCAGTATTACTTTAAAGGGTCTGCGTTTGCTCACCCAACCTCACCAAACCTCTCAGCCCCAAGAGTGTCCACCCTTATGTCTCATCCAGCTGTGGGTCTAGATATGGTCAATCCAGGTTGCATCACAGCCCCTGAACGAATTGTGTAAGAATTTCTCTCTCTTTCCCTGTCTTTGTTTCATGGGTTTTTAAAAGTAATTTATTTTTATAATGGGGTTTAGCTGCTTTTCACGGCTGTGTTTATGCCGCTTTACACCCACTTGACACACTAACAGAGAGATATCAATACATAGGTTTTATGATTATTACTTGTCACATATATTCTTGTGCGGTATATCAGGCGTGTTCAGTCCAGTTCTCTGAGCAAGGAGTAGGTCTTGTCTGTTACATATTGGGTTTCTGGAATGGTATCTGAGCTAATTTGAAACTCTTGTTTTATGTATCACCCCACCTCACCTTTCCCGTTAAGCAGCCATAGTGTGTTTTCTGCATGTGTGACTCTGTTCTGTTTTGTAATTCAGTTCAAGTGTAACGGTTTTTACATTCCCTCTATAAGTGACACCTTATGAGAAGTGTCCTTTTCTGTGTGACTTATTTCACTTAGAATCGTCGTACCTAAATCCACTCATCATGCTGCTACTAGCCTTATGACATTGATTTCATGGCTGAGTGATATTCCATTGTACATAAGGACCACAACTTTTTTATCCATTTTTCGCTTTCCTGGGATGTTTCAGGTGGAATGAAGTGGAGGTCCTTGTCAACAGAGCAGCCCTAAACTTTGGGGTGCTTGTGTCTTGCTGATTTTCAGTTTTCCCACTTTATACCCCTATGCGTGGAAGTGCCCTATGCTCTCTAAGCTGTGTTTTTTAGATGTTTCAGGACACACCGTACCCTTCTCCAGAGTGGCTGTTGGCAATTTACATCCCGCCCATCAGTGTAGCAAGGCTCCCATTTCTCCATGGCCTGTCCTGCATTTCTGGTTTTGACACTTTTTTCAGCATGGCCCTTTTGACCGATGGGAAGCGAGACTTCTTTGTAGCGCTGATTTGCCTTTCCAGGTTGCTTGGTTGGCCAAAAAGGGCGTATGCGTTTTTTCCTGAATATATTCAGGAAAAAACGCATACGCCCTTTTTGGCCAAGGGCATCATTGTCAACGTTTTGCCGCTTTTCACGTGCTTTAAAGGCGATTCGAATCTACCTCCTGAAATCTGTTTCCTGCAATTCTGCCTTGATTTCAAATCCTCTTCTTTGCCTTCCCTCAATATATTTGTGGACGAGAGTTATCATTTATAACTCTGCAGGTTTATGAATTGCAGTGCCCTGAAGCTCCATTTTACAACTCGCTTTTTTGGGAGCTGGCCGCAAAAGCGCAGGATGGCTTCAGGCCCTGTTCTGGTTCCGGGGGACAGGCTGAGCCTGTGGTTAATTCTTCTTCCTGATGGGAAAATAGAGTGACCTGTGCCTGTCCCAACACCAAGAGCTAGTCTCTCATTGGTTCCCCGTCTTCCCGTTCATCCTCAGGACAAATTGCAACCTGTACGGAACAGGAGGTTAAAGGTGCTGATGCTCCAAGTAGGGAGATTGTTAGAAAAGTGGCTGGAATGGCGAACCCGAGCACAAGGAGATGAGAAATGAGGTGCGTTTTAGAAACCTTTCCCCATCACAAGGTGTACCATCTTCTGGGTTTCTCATGCATGTGTTCGATGTAGGAAGATGCCCTTGAACCTGGAGATTTGGGACCCATGCGATGGGTAGCACGCAGTATTACTTTAAAGGGTCTGCGTTTGCTCACCCAACCTCACCAAACCTCTCAGCCCCAAGAGTGTCCACCCTTATGTCTCATCCAGCTGTGGGTCTAGATATGGTCAATCCAGGTTGCATCACAGCCCCTGAACGAATTGTGTAAGAATTTCTCTCTCTTTCCCTGTCTTTGTTTCATGGGTTTTTAAAAGTAATTTATTTTTATAATGGGGTTTAGCTGCTTTTCACGGCTGTGTTTATGCCGCTTTACACCCACTTGACACACTAACAGAGAGATATCAATACATAGGTTTTATGATTATTACTTGTCACATATATTCTTGTGCGGTATATCAGGCGTGTTCAGTCCAGTTCTCTGAGCAAGGAGTAGGTCTTGTCTGTTACATATTGGGTTTCTGGAATGGTATCTGAGCTAATTTGAAACTCTTGTTTTATGTATCACCCCACCTCACCTTTCCCGTTAAGCAGCCATAGTGTGTTTTCTGCATGTGTGACTCTGTTCTGTTTTGTAATTCAGTTCAAGTGTAACGGTTTTTACATTCCCTCTATAAGTGACACCTTATGAGAAGTGTCCTTTTCTGTGTGACTTATTTCACTTAGAATCGTCGTACCTAAATCCACTCATCATGCTGCTACTAGCCTTATGACATTGATTTCATGGCTGAGTGATATTCCATTGTACATAAGGACCACCACTTCTTTATCCATTTTTCGCTTTCTTGGGATATTTAAGGTGGAATGAAGCGGAGGTCCTTGTCAACAGAGCAGCCCTAAACTTTGGGGTGCTTGTGTCTTGCTGATTTTCAGTTTTCCCACTTTATACCCCTATGCGTGGAAGTGCCCTATGCTCTCTAAGCTGTGTTTTTTAGATGTTTCAGGACACACCGTACCCTTCTCCAGAGTGGCTGTTGGCAATTTACATCCCGCCCATCAGTGTAGCAAGGCTCCCATTTCTCCATGGCCTGTCCTGCATTTCTGGTTTTGACACTTTTTTCAGCATGGCCCTTTTGACCGATGGGAAGCGAGACTTCTTTGTAGTGCTGATTTGCCTTTCCAGGTTGCTTGGTTGGCCAAAAAGGGCGTATGCGTTTTTTCCTGAATATATTCAGGAAAAAACGCATACGCCCTTTTTGGCCAAGGGCATCATTGTCAACGTTTTGCCGCTTTTCATGTGCTTTAAAGGCGATTCGAATCTACCTCCTGAAATCTCTTTCCTGCAATTCTGCCTTGATTTCAAATCCTCTTCTTTGCCTTCCCTCAATATATTTGTGGACGAGAGTTATCATTTATAACTCTGCAAGTTTGTGAATTGCAGTGCCCTGAAGCTCCATTTTACAACTCGCTTTTTTGGGAGCTGGCCGCAAAAGCGCAGGATGGCTTCAGGCCCTGTTCTGGTTCCGGGGGGCAGGCTGAGCCTGTGGTTAGTTCTTCTTCCTGATGGGAATAGAGTGACCTGTGCCTGTCCCAACACCAAGAGCTAGTCTCTCATTGGTTCCCCGTCTTCCCGTTCATCCTCAGGACAAATTGCAACCTGTACGGAACAGGAGGTTAAAGGTGCTGATGCTCCAAGTAGGGAGATTGTTAGAAAAGTGGCTGGAATGGCGAACCCGAGCACAAGGAGATGAGAAATGAGGTGCGTTTTAGAAACCTTTCCCCATCACACGGTGTACCATCTTCTGGGTTTCTCATGCATGTGTTCGATGTAGGAAGATGCCCTTGAACCTGGAGATTTGGGACCCATGCGATGGGTAGCACGCAGTATTACTTTAAAGGGTCTGCGTTTGCTCACCCAACCTCACCAAACCTCTCAGCCCCAAGAGTGTCCACCCTTATGTCTCATCCAGCTGTGGGTCTAGATATGGTCAATCCAGGTTGCATCACAGCCCCTGAACGAATTGTGTAAGAATTTCTCTCTCTTTCCCTGTCTTTGTTTCATGGGTTTTTAAAAGTAATTTATTTTTATAATGGGGTTTAGCTGCTTTTCACGGCTGTGTTTATGCCGCTTTACACCCACTTGACACACTAACAGAGAGATATCAATACATAGGTTTTATGATTATTACTTGTCACATATATTCTTGTGCGGTATATCAGGCGTGTTCAGTCCAGTTCTCTGAGCAAGGAGTAGGTCTTGTCTGTTACATATTGGGTTTCTGGAATGGTATCTGAGCTAATTTGAAACTCTTGTTTTATGTATCACCCCACCTCACCTTTCCCGTTAAGCAGCCATAGTGTGTTTTCTGCATGTGTGACTCTGTTCTGTTTTGTAATTCAGTTCAAGTGTAACGGTTTTTACATTCCCTCTATAAGTGACACCTTATGAGAAGTGTCCTTTTCTGTGTGACTTATTTCACTTAGAATCGTCGTACCTAAATCCACTCATCATGCTGCTACTAGCCTTATGACATTGATTTCATGGCTGAGTGATATTCCATTGTACATAAGGACCACAACTTTTTTATCCATTTTTCGCTTTCCTGGGATGTTTCAGGTGGAATGAAGTGGAGGTCCTTGTCAACAGAGCAGCCCTAAACTTTGGGGTGCTTGTGTCTTGCTGATTTTCAGTTTTCCCACTTTATACCCCTATGCGTGGAAGTGCCCTATGCTCTCTAAGCTGTGTTTTTTAGATGTTTCAGGACACACCGTACCCTTCTCCAGAGTGGCTGTTGGCAATTTACATCCCGCCCATCAGTGTAGCAAGGCTCCCATTTCTCCATGGCCTGTCCTGCATTTCTGGTTTTGACACTTTTTTCAGCATGGCCCTTTTGACCGATGGGAAGCGAGACTTCTTTGTAGCGCTGATTTGCCTTTCCAGGTTGCTTGGTTGGCCAAAAAGGGCGTATGCGTTTTTTCCTGAATATATTCAGGAAAAAACGCATACGCCCTTTTTGGCCAAGGGCATCATTGTCAACGTTTTGCCGCTTTTCACGTGCTTTAAAGGCGATTCGAATCTACCTCCTGAAATCTGTTTCCTGCAATTCTGCCTTGATTTCAAATCCTCTTCTTTGCCTTCCCTCAATATATTTGTGGACGAGAGTTATCATTTATAACTCTGCAGGTTTATGAATTGCAGTGCCCTGAAGCTCCATTTTACAACTCGCTTTTTTGGGAGCTGGCCGCAAAAGCGCAGGATGGCTTCAGGCCCTGTTCTGGTTCCGGGGGACAGGCTGAGCCTGTGGTTAATTCTTCTTCCTGATGGGAAAATAGAGTGACCTGTGCCTGTCCCAACACCAAGAGCTAGTCTCTCATTGGTTCCCCGTCTTCCCGTTCATCCTCAGGACAAATTGCAACCTGTACGGAACAGGAGGTTAAAGGTGCTGATGCTCCAAGTAGGGAGATTGTTAGAAAAGTGGCTGGAATGGCGAACCCGAGCACAAGGAGATGAGAAATGAGGTGCGTTTTAGAAACCTTTCCCCATCACAAGGTGTACCATCTTCTGGGTTTCTCATGCATGTGTTCGATGTAGGAAGATGCCCTTGAACCTGGAGATTTGGGACCCATGCGATGGGTAGCACGCAGTATTACTTTAAAGGGTCTGCGTTTGCTCACCCACCCTCACCAAACCTCTCAGCCCCAAGAGTGTCCACCCTTATGTCTCATCCAGCTGTGGGTCTAGATATGGTCAATCCAGGTTGCATCACAGCCCCTGAACGAATTGTGTAAGAATTTCTCTCTCTTTCCCTGTCTTTGTTTCATGGGTTTTTAAAAGTAATTTATTTTTATAATGGGGTTTAGCTGCTTTTCACGGCTGTGTTTATGCCGCTTTACACCCACTTGACACACTAACAGAGAGATATCAATACATAGGTTTTATGATTATTACTTGTCACATATATTCTTGTGCGGTATATCAGGCGTGTTCAGTCCAGTTCTCTGAGCAAGGAGTAGGTCTTGTCTGTTACATATTGGGTTTCTGGAATGGTATCTGAGCTAATTTGAAACTCTTGTTTTATGTATCACCCCACCTCACCTTTCCCGTTAAGCAGCCATAGTGTGTTTTCTGCATGTGTGACTCTGTTCTGTTTTGTAATTCAGTTCAAGTGTAACGGTTTTTACATTCCCTCTATAAGTGACACCTTATGAGAAGTGTCCTTTTCTGTGTGACTTATTTCACTTAGAATCGTCGTACCTAAATCCACTCATCATGCTGCTACTAGCCTTATGACATTGATTTCATGGCTGAGTGATATTCCATTGTACATAAGGACCACAAATTTTTTATCCATTTTTCGCTTTCCTGGGATGTTTCAGGTGGAATGAAGTGGAGGTCCTTGTCAACAGAGCAGCCCTAAACTTTGGGGTGCTTGTGTCTTGCTGATTTTCAGTTTTCCCACTTTATACCCCTATGCGTGGAAGTGCCCTATGCTCTCTAAGCTGTGTTTTTTAGATGTTTCAGGACACACCGTACCCTTCTCCAGAGTGGCTGTTGGCAATTTACATCCCGCCCATCAGTGTAGCAAGGCTCCCATTTCTCCATGGCCTGTCCTCCATTTCTGGTTTTGACACTTTTTTCAGCATGGCCCTTTTGACCGATGGGAAGCGAGACTTCTTTGTAGCGCTGATTTGCCTTTCCAGGTTGCTTGGTTGGCCAAAAAGGGCGTATGCGTTTTTTCCTGAATATATTCAGGAAAAAACGCATACGCCCTTTTTGGCCAAGGGCATCATTGTCAACGTTTTGCCGCTTTTCATGTGCTTTAAAGGCGATTCGAATCTACCTCCTGAAATCTCTTTCCTGCAATTCTGCCTTGATTTCAAATCCTCTTCTTTGCCTTCCCTCAATATATTTGTGGACGAGAGTTATCATTTATAACTCTGCAAGTTTGTGAATTGCAGTGCCCTGAAGCTCCATTTTACAACTCGCTTTTTTGGGAGCTGGCCGCAAAAGCGCAGGATGGCTTCAGGCCCTGTTCTGGTTCCGGGGGGCAGGTGAGCCTGTGGTTAATTCTTCTTCCTGATGGGAATAGAGTGACCTGTGCCTGTCCCAACACCAAGAGCTAGTCTCTCATTGGTTCCCCGTCTTCCCGTTCATCCTCAGGACAAATTGCAACCTGTACGGAACAGGAGGTTAAAGGTGCTGATGCTCCAAGTAGGGAGATTGTTAGAAAAGTGGCTGGAATGGCGAACCCGAGCACAAGGAGATGAGAAATGAGGTGCGTTTTAGAAACCTTTCCCCATCACACGGTGTACCATCTTCTGGGTTTCTCATGCATGTGTTCGATGTAGGAAGATGCCCTTGAACCTGGAGATTTGGGACCCATGCGATGGGTAGCACGCAGTATTACTTTAAAGGGTCTGCGTTTGCTCACCCAACCTCACCAAACCTCTCAGCCCCAAGAGTGTCCACCCTTATGTCTCATCCAGCTGTGGGTCTAGATATGGTCAATCCAGGTTGCATCACAGCCCCTGAACGAATTGTGTAAGAATTTCTCTCTCTTTCCCTGTCTTTGTTTCATGGGTTTTTAAAAGTAATTTATTTTTATAATGGGGTTTAGCTGCTTTTCACGGCTGTGTTTATGCCGCTTTACACCCACTTGACACACTAACAGAGAGATATCAATACATAGGTTTTATGATTATTACTTGTCACATATATTCTTGTGCGGTATATCAGGCGTGTTCAGTCCAGTTCTCTGAGCAAGGAGTAGGTCTTGTCTGTTACATATTGGGTTTCTGGAATGGTATCTGAGCTAATTTGAAACTCTTGTTTTATGTATCACCCCACCTCACCTTTCCCGTTAAGCAGCCATAGTGTGTTTTCTGCATGTGTGACTCTGTTCTGTTTTGTAATTCAGTTCAAGTGTAACGGTTTTTACATTCCCTCTATAAGTGACACCTTATGAGAAGTGTCCTTTTCTGTGTGACTTATTTCACTTAGAATCGTCGTACCTAAATCCACTCATCATGCTGCTACTAGCCTTATGACATTGATTTCATGGCTGAGTGATATTCCATTGTACATAAGGACCACAACTTTTTTATCCATTTTTCGCTTTCCTGGGATGTTTCAGGTGGAATGAAGTGGAGGTCCTTGTCAACAGAGCAGCCCTAAACTTTGGGGTGCTTGTGTCTTGCTGATTTTCAGTTTTCCCACTTTATACCCCTATGCGTGGAAGTGCCCTATGCTCTCTAAGCTGTGTTTTTTAGATGTTTCAGGACACACCGTACCCTTCTCCAGAGTGGCTGTTGGCAATTTACATCCCGCCCATCAGTGTAGCAAGGCTCCCATTTCTCCATGGCCTGTCCTGCATTTCTGGTTTTGACACTTTTTTCAGCATGGCCCTTTTGACCGATGGGAAGCGAGACTTCTTTGTAGCGCTGATTTGCCTTTCCAGGTTGCTTGGTTGGCCAAAAAGGGCGTATGCGTTTTTTCCTGAATATATTCAGGAAAAAACGCATACGCCCTTTTTGGCCAAGGGCATCATTGTCAACGTTTTGCCGCTTTTCACGTGCTTTAAAGGCGATTCGAATCTACCTCCTGAAATCTCTTTCCTGCAATTCTGCCTTGATTTCAAATCCTCTTCTTTGCCTTCCCTCAATATATTTGTGGACGAGAGTTATCATTTATAACTCTGCAGGTTTATGAATTGCAGTGCCCTGAAGCTCCATTTTACAACTCGCTTTTTTGGGAGCTGGCCTCAAAAGCGCACGATGGCTTCAGGCCCTGTTCTGCTTCCGGGGGGCAGGCTGAGCCTGTGGTTAATTCTTCTTCCTGATGGGAAAATAGAGTGACCTGTGCAGGTCCCAACACCAAGAGCTAGTCTCTCATTGGTTCCCCGTCTTCCCGTTCATCCTCAGGACAAATTGCAACCTGTACGGAACAGGAGGTTAAAGGTGCTGATGCTCCAAGTAGGGAGATTGCTAGTAAAGTGGCTGGAATGGCGAACCCGAGCACAAGGAGATGAGAAATGAGGTGCGTTTTAGAAACCTTTCCCCATCACACGCTGTACCATCTTCTGGGTTTCTCATGCATGTTTTCGATGTAGGAAGATGCCCTTGAACCTGGAGATTTGGGACCCATGCGATGGGTAGCACGTAGTATTACTTTAAAGGGTCTGCGTTTGCTCACCCAACCTCACCAAACCTCTCAGCCCCAAGAGTGTCCACCCTTATGTCTCATCCAGCTGTGGGTCTAGATATGGTCAATCCAGGTTGCATCACAGCCCCTGAACGAATTGTGTAAGAATTTCTCTCTCTTTCCCTGTCTTTGTTTCATGGGTTTTTAAAAGTAATTTATTTTTATAATGGGGTTTAGCTGCTTTTCACGGCTGTGTTTATGCCGCTTTACACCCACTTGACACACTAACAGAGAGATATCAATACATAGGTTTTAAGATTTTTACTAGTCAGATATATTCTTGTGCGGTGAATCGAGCGTGTTGAGTCCAGTTCTCTGAGTAAGGAGTAGGTCTTGTCTATTACATATTGGGTTTATGGAACGGTATCTGAGCTAATTTGAAACTCTTGTTTTATGTATCACCCCAACTCATCTTTCCCGTTAAGCAGCCATAGTGTGTTTTCTGCATGTGTGACTCTGTTCTGTTTTGTAATTCAGTTCAAGTGTAACGGTTTTTACATTCCCTCTATAAGTGACACCTTATGAGAAGTGTCCTTTTTTGTGTGAATTATTTCACTTAGAATCGTCGTACCTAAATCCACTCATCATGCTGCTACTCGCCTTATGACATTGATTTCATGGCTGAGTGATATTCCATTGTACATAAGGACCACCACTTTTTTATCCATTTTTCGCTCTCCTGGGATATTTAAGGTGGAATGAAGTGGAGGTCCTTGTCAACAGAGCAGCCCTAAACTTTGGGGTGCTTGTGTCTTGCTGATTTTCAATATTCCCACTTTATACCCCCATGCGTGGAAGTGCCCTATGCTCTCTAAGCTGTGTTTTTTAGATGTTTCAGGACACACCGTACCCTTCTCCAGAGTGGCTGTTGGCAATTTACATCCCGCCCATCAGTGTAGCAAGGCTCCCATTTCTCCATGGCCTGTCCTGCATTTCTGGTTTTGACACTTTTTTCAGCATGGCCCTTTTGACCGATGGGAAGCGAGACATCTTTGTAGCGCTGATTTGCCTTTCCAGGTTGCTTGGCTGGCCAAAAAGGGCGTATGCGTTTTTTCCTGAATATATTCAGGAAAAAACGCATACGCCCTTTTTGGCCAAGGGCATCATTGTCAACGTTTTGCCGCTTTTCACGTGCTTTAAAGGCGATTCGAATCTACCTCCTGAAATCTGTTTCCTGCAATTCTGCCTTGATTTCAAATCCTCTTCTTTGCCTTCCCTCAATATATTTGTGGACGAGAGTTATCATTTATAACTCTGCAGGTTTATGAATTGCAGTGCCCTGAAGCTCCATTTTACAACTCGCTTTTTTGGGAGCTGGCCGCAAAAGCGCAGGATGGCTTCAGGCCCTGTTCTGGTTCCGGGGGACAGGCTGAGCCTGTGGTTAATTCTTCTTCCTGATGGGAAAATAGAGTGACCTGTGCCTGTCCCAACACCAAGAGCTAGTCTCTCATTGGTTCCCCGTCTTCCCGTTCATCCTCAGGACAAATTGCAACCTGTACGGAACAGGAGGTTAAAGGTGCTGATGCTCCAAGTAGGGAGATTGTTAGAAAAGTGGCTGGAATGGCGAACCCGAGCACAAGGAGATGAGAAATGAGGTGCGTTTTAGAAACCTTTCCCCATCACACGGTGTACCATCTTCTGGGTTTCTCATGCATGTGTTCGATGTAGGAAGATGCCCTTGAACCTGGAGATTTGGGACCCATGCGATGGGTAGCACGCAGTATTACTTTAAAGGGTCTGCGTTTGCTCACCCAACCTCACCAAACCTCTCAGCCCCAAGAGTGTCCACCCTTATGTCTCATCCAGCTGTGGGTCTAGATATGATCAATCCAGGTTGCATCTCAGCCCCTGAACGAATTGTGTAAGAATTTCTCTCTCTTTCCCTGTCTTTGTTTCATGGGTTTTTAAAAGTAATTTATTTTTATAATGGGGTTTAGCTGCTTTTCACGGCTGTGTTTATGCCGCTTTACACCCACTTGACACACTAACAGAGAGATATCAATACATAGGTTTTAAGATTTTTACTAGTCAGATATATTCTTGTGCGGTGAATCGGGCGTGTTGAGTCCAGTTCTCTGAGTAAGGAGTAGGTCTTGTCTATTACATATTGGGTTTATGGAACGGTATCTGAGCTAATTTGAAACTCTTGTTTTATGTATCACCCCAACTCACCTTTCCCGTTAAGCAGCCATAGTGTGTTTTCTGCATGTGTGACTCTGTTCTGTTTTGTAATTCAGTTCAAGTGTAACGGTTTTTACATTCCCTCTATAAGTGACACCTTATGAGAAGTGTCCTTTTTTGTGTGAATTATTTCACTTAGAATCGTCGTACCTAAATCCACTCATCATGCTGCTACTCGCCTTATGACATTGATTTCATGGCTGAGTGATATTCCATTGTACATAAGGACCACCACTTTTTTATCCATTTTTCGCTTTCCTGGGATATTTAAGGTGGAATGAAGTGGAGGTCCTTGTCAACAGAGCAGCCCTAAACTTTGGGGTGCTTGTGTCTTGCTGATTTTCAATATTCCCACTTTATACCCCCATGCGTGGAAGTGCCCTATGCTCTCTAAGCTGTGTTTTTTAGATGTTTCAGGACACACCGTACCCTTCTCCAGAGTGGCTGTTGGCAATTTACATCCCGCCCATCAGTGTAGCAAGGCTCCCATTTCTCCATGGCCTGTCCTGCATTTCTGGTTTTGACACTTTTTTCAGCATGGCCCTTTTGACCGATGGGAAGCGAGACTTCTTTGTAGCGCTGATTTGCCTTTCCAGGTTGCTTGGTTGGCCAAAAAGGGCGTATGCGTTTTTTCCTGAATATATTCAGGAAAAAACGCATACGCCCTTTTTGGCCAAGGGCATCATTGTCAACGTTTTGCCGCTTTTCATGTGCTTTAAAGGCGATTCGAATCTACCTCCTGAAATCTCTTTCCTGCAATTCTGCCTTGATTTCAAATCCTCTTCTTTGCCTTCCCTCAATATATTTGTGGACGAGAGTTATCATTTATAACTCTGCAGGTTTGTGAATTGCAGTGCCCTGAAGCTCCATTTTACAACTCGCTTTTTTGGGAGCTGGCCGCAAAAGCGCAGGATGGCTTCAGGCCCTGTTCTGGTTCCGGGGGGCAGGCTGAGCCTGTGGTTAATTCTTCTTCCTGATGGGAATAGAGTGACCTGTGCCTGTCCCAACACCAAGAGCTAGTCTCTCATTGGTTCCCCGTCTTCCCGTTCATCCTCAGGACAAATTGCAACCTGTACGGAACAGGAGGTTAAAGGTGCTGATGCTCCAAGTAGGGAGATTGCTAGTAAAGTGGCTGGAATGGCGAACCGGAGCACAAGGAGATGAGAAATGAGGTGCGTTTTAGAAACCTTTCCCCATCACAAGGTATACCATCTTCTGGGTTTCTCATGCATGTTTTCGATGTAGGAAGATGCCCTTGAACCTGGAGATTTGGGACCCATGCGATGGGTAGCACTCAGTATTACTTTAAAGGGTCTGCGTTTGCTCACCCAACCTCACCAAACCTCTCAGCCCCAAGAGTGTCCACCCTTATGTCTCATCCAGCTGTGGGTCTAGATATGATCAATCCAGGTTGCATCACAGCCCCTGAACGAATTGTGTAAGAATTTCTCTCTCTTTCCCTGTCTTTGTTTCATGGGTTTTTAAAAGTAATTTATTTTTATAATGGGGTTTAGCTGCTTTTCACGGCTGTGTTTATGCCGCTTTACACCCACTTGACACACTAACAGAGAGATATCAATACATAGGTTTTAAGATTATTACTAGTCAGATATATTCTTGTGCGGTGAATCGGGCGTGTTGAGTCCAGTTCTCTGAGCAAGGAGTAGGTCTTGTCTGTTACATATTGGGTTTATGGAACGGTATCTGAGCTAATTTGAAATTGTTGTTTTATGTATCACACCACCTCACCTTTCCCGTTAAGCAGCCATAGTGTGTTTTCTGCATGTGTGACTCTGTTCTGTTTTGTAATTCAGTTCAAGTGTAACGGTTTTTACATTCCCTCTATAAGTGACACCTTATGAGAAGTGTCCTTTTTTGTGTGAATTATTTCACTTAGAATCGTCGTACCTAAATCCACTCATCATGCTGCTACTCGCCTTATGACATTGATTTCATGGCTGAGTGATATTCCATTGTACATAAGGACCACCACTTTTTTATCCATTTTTCGCTTTCCTGGGATATTTAAGGTGGAATGAAGTGGAGGTCCTTGTCAACAGAGCAGCCCTAAACTTTGGGGTGCTTGTGTCTTGCTGATTTTCAATATTCCCACTTTATACCCCCATGCGTGGAAGTGCCCTATGCTCTCTAAGCTGTGTTTTTTAGATGTTTCAGGACACACCGTACCCTTCTCCAGAGTGGCTGTTGGCAATTTACATCCCGCCCATCAGTGTAGCAAGGCTCCCATTTCTCCATGGCCTGTCCTGCATTTCTGGTTTTGACACTTTTTAGAGCATGGCCCTTTTGACCGATGGGAAGCGAGACTTCTTTGTAGCGCTGATTTGCCTTTCCAGGTTGCTTGGTTGGCCAAAAAGGGCGTATGCGTTTTTTCCTGAATATATTCAGGAAAAAACGCATACGCCCTTTTTGGCCAAGGGCATCATTGTCAAAGTTTTGCCGCTTTTCATGTGCTTTAAAGGCGATTCGAATCTACCTCCTGAAATCTCTTTCCTGCAATTCTGCCTTGATTTCAAATCCTCTTCTTTGCCTTCCCTCAATATATTTGTGGACGAGAGTTATCATTTATAACTCTGCAAGTTTGTGAATTGCAGTGCCCTGAAGCTCCATTTTACAACTCGCTTTTTTGGGAGCTGGCCGCAAAAGCGCAGGATGGCTTCAGGCCCTGTTCTGGTTCCGGGGGGCAGGTGAGCCTGTGGTTAATTCTTCTTCCTGATGGGAATAGAGTGACCTGTGCCTGTCCCAACACCAAGAGCTAGTCTCTCATTGGTTCCCCGTCTTCCCGTTCATCCTCAGGACAAATTGCAACCTGTACGGAACAGGAGGTTAAAGGTGCTGATGCTCCAAGTAGGGAGATTGTTAGAAAAGTGGCTGGAATGGCGAACCCGAGCACAAGGAGATGAGAAATGAGGTGCGTTTTAGAAACCTTTCCCCATCACACGGTGTACCATCTTCTGGGTTTCTCATGCATGTGTTCGATGTAGGAAGATGCCCTTGAACCTGGAGATTTGGGACCCATGCGATGGGTAGCACGCAGTATTACTTTAAAGGGTCTGCGTTTGCTCACCCAACCTCACCAAACCTCTCAGCCCCAAGAGTGTCCACCCTTATGTCTCATCCAGCTGTGGGTCTAGATATGGTCAATCCAGGTTGCATCACAGCCCCTGAACGAATTGTGTAAGAATTTCTCTCTCTTTCCCTGTCTTTGTTTCATGGGTTTTTAAAAGTAATTTATTTTTATAATGGGGTTTAGCTGCTTTTCACGGCTGTGTTTATGCCGCTTTACACCCACTTGACACACTAACAGAGAGATATCAATACATAGGTTTTATGATTATTACTTGTCACATATATTCTTGTGCGGTATATCAGGCGTGTTCAGTCCAGTTCTCTGAGCAAGGAGTAGGTCTTGTCTGTTACATATTGGGTTTCTGGAATGGTATCTGAGCTAATTTGAAACTCTTGTTTTATGTATCACCCCACCTCACCTTTCCCGTTAAGCAGCCATAGTGTGTTTTCTGCATGTGTGACTCTGTTCTGTTTTGTAATTCAGTTCAAGTGTAACGGTTTTTACATTCCCTCTATAAGTGACACCTTATGAGAAGTGTCCTTTTCTGTGTGACTTATTTCACTTAGAATCGTCGTACCTAAATCCACTCATCATGCTGCTACTAGCCTTATGACATTGATTTCATGGCTGAGTGATATTCCATTGTACATAAGGACCACAACTTTTTTATCCATTTTTCGCTTTCCTGGGATGTTTCAGGTGGAATGAAGTGGAGGTCCTTGTCAACAGAGCAGCCCTAAACTTTGGGGTGCTTGTGTCTTGCTGATTTTCAGTTTTCCCACTTTATACCCCTATGCGTGGAAGTGCCCTATGCTCTCTAAGCTGTGTTTTTTAGATGTTTCAGGACACACCGTACCCTTCTCCAGAGTGGCTGTTGGCAATTTACATCCCGCCCATCAGTGTAGCAAGGCTCCCATTTCTCCATGGCCTGTCCTGCATTTCTGGTTTTGACACTTTTTTCAGCATGGCCCTTTTGACCGATGGGAAGCGAGACTTCTTTGTAGCGCTGATTTGCCTTTCCAGGTTGCTTGGTTGGCCAAAAAGGGCGTATGCGTTTTTTCCTGAATATATTCAGGAAAAAACGCATACGCCCTTTTTGGCCAAGGGCATCATTGTCAACGTTTTGCCGCTTTTCACGTGCTTTAAAGGCGATTCGAATCTACCTCCTGAAATCTCTTTCCTGCAATTCTGCCTTGATTTCAAATCCTCTTCTTTGCCTTCCCTCAATATATTTGTGGACGAGAGTTATCATTTATAACTCTGCAGGTTTATGAATTGCAGTGCCCTGAAGCTCCATTTTACAACTCGCTTTTTTGGGAGCTGGCCTCAAAAGCGCACGATGGCTTCAGGCCCTGTTCTGCTTCCGGGGGGCAGGCTGAGCCTGTGGTTAATTCTTCTTCCTGATGGGAAAATAGAGTGACCTGTGCAGGTCCCAACACCAAGAGCTAGTCTCTCATTGGTTCCCCGTCTTCCCGTTCATCCTCAGGACAAATTGCAACCTGTACGGAACAGGAGGTTAAAGGTGCTGATGCTCCAAGTAGGGAGATTGCTAGTAAAGTGGCTGGAATGGCGAACCCGAGCACAAGGAGATGAGAAATGAGGTGCGTTTTAGAAACCTTTCCCCATCACACGCTGTACCATCTTCTGGGTTTCTCATGCATGTTTTCGATGTAGGAAGATGCCCTTGAACCTGGAGATTTGGGACCCATGCGATGGGTAGCACGTAGTATTACTTTAAAGGGTCTGCGTTTGCTCACCCAACCTCACCAAACCTCTCAGCCCCAAGAGTGTCCACCCTTATGTCTCATCCAGCTGTGGGTCTAGATATGGTCAATCCAGGTTGCATCACAGCCCCTGAACGAATTGTGTAAGAATTTCTCTCTCTTTCCCTGTCTTTGTTTCATGGGTTTTTAAAAGTAATTTATTTTTATAATGGGGTTTAGCTGCTTTTCACGGCTGTGTTTATGCCGCTTTACACCCACTTGACACACTAACAGAGAGATATCAATACATAGGTTTTAAGATTTTTACTAGTCAGATATATTCTTGTGCGGTGAATCGAGCGTGTTGAGTCCAGTTCTCTGAGTAAGGAGTAGGTCTTGTCTATTACATATTGGGTTTATGGAACGGTATCTGAGCTAATTTGAAACTCTTGTTTTATGTATCACCCCAACTCATCTTTCCCGTTAAGCAGCCATAGTGTGTTTTCTGCATGTGTGACTCTGTTCTGTTTTGTAATTCAGTTCAAGTGTAACGGTTTTTACATTCCCTCTATAAGTGACACCTTATGAGAAGTGTCCTTTTTTGTGTGAATTATTTCACTTAGAATCGTCGTACCTAAATCCACTCATCATGCTGCTACTCGCCTTATGACATTGATTTCATGGCTGAGTGATATTCCATTGTACATAAGGACCACCACTTTTTTATCCATTTTTCGCTCTCCTGGGATATTTAAGGTGGAATGAAGTGGAGGTCCTTGTCAACAGAGCAGCCCTAAACTTTGGGGTGCTTGTGTCTTGCTGATTTTCAATATTCCCACTTTATACCCCCATGCGTGGAAGTGCCCTATGCTCTCTAAGCTGTGTTTTTTAGATGTTTCAGGACACACCGTACCCTTCTCCAGAGTGGCTGTTGGCAATTTACATCCCGCCCATCAGTGTAGCAAGGCTCCCATTTCTCCATGGCCTGTCCTGCATTTCTGGTTTTGACACTTTTTTCAGCATGGCCCTTTTGACCGATGGGAAGCGAGACATCTTTGTAGCGCTGATTTGCCTTTCCAGGTTGCTTGGCTGGCCAAAAAGGGCGTATGCGTTTTTTCCTGAATATATTCAGGAAAAAACGCATACGCCCTTTTTGGCCAAGGGCATCATTGTCAACGTTTTGCCGCTTTTCACGTGCTTTAAAGGCGATTCGAATCTACCTCCTGAAATCTGTTTCCTGCAATTCTGCCTTGATTTCAAATCCTCTTCTTTGCCTTCCCTCAATATATTTGTGGACGAGAGTTATCATTTATAACTCTGCAGGTTTATGAATTGCAGTGCCCTGAAGCTCCATTTTACAACTCGCTTTTTTGGGAGCTGGCCGCAAAAGCGCAGGATGGCTTCAGGCCCTGTTCTGGTTCCGGGGGACAGGCTGAGCCTGTGGTTAATTCTTCTTCCTGATGGGAAAATAGAGTGACCTGTGCCTGTCCCAACACCAAGAGCTAGTCTCTCATTGGTTCCCCGTCTTCCCGTTCATCCTCAGGACAAATTGCAACCTGTACGGAACAGGAGGTTAAAGGTGCTGATGCTCCAAGTAGGGAGATTGTTAGAAAAGTGGCTGGAATGGCGAACCCGAGCACAAGGAGATGAGAAATGAGGTGCGTTTTAGAAACCTTTCCCCATCACACGGTGTACCATCTTCTGGGTTTCTCATGCATGTGTTCGATGTAGGAAGATGCCCTTGAACCTGGAGATTTGGGACCCATGCGATGGGTAGCACGCAGTATTACTTTAAAGGGTCTGCGTTTGCTCACCCAACCTCACCAAACCTCTCAGCCCCAAGAGTGTCCACCCTTATGTCTCATCCAGCTGTGGGTCTAGATATGATCAATCCAGGTTGCATCTCAGCCCCTGAACGAATTGTGTAAGAATTTCTCTCTCTTTCCCTGTCTTTGTTTCATGGGTTTTTAAAAGTAATTTATTTTTATAATGGGGTTTAGCTGCTTTTCACGGCTGTGTTTATGCCGCTTTACACCCACTTGACACACTAACAGAGAGATATCAATACATAGGTTTTAAGATTTTTACTAGTCAGATATATTCTTGTGCGGTGAATCGGGCGTGTTGAGTCCAGTTCTCTGAGTAAGGAGTAGGTCTTGTCTATTACATATTGGGTTTATGGAACGGTATCTGAGCTAATTTGAAACTCTTGTTTTATGTATCACCCCAACTCACCTTTCCCGTTAAGCAGCCATAGTGTGTTTTCTGCATGTGTGACTCTGTTCTGTTTTGTAATTCAGTTCAAGTGTAACGGTTTTTACATTCCCTCTATAAGTGACACCTTATGAGAAGTGTCCTTTTTTGTGTGAATTATTTCACTTAGAATCGTCGTACCTAAATCCACTCATCATGCTGCTACTCGCCTTATGACATTGATTTCATGGCTGAGTGATATTCCATTGTACATAAGGACCACCACTTTTTTATCCATTTTTCGCTTTCCTGGGATATTTAAGGTGGAATGAAGTGGAGGTCCTTGTCAACAGAGCAGCCCTAAACTTTGGGGTGCTTGTGTCTTGCTGATTTTCAATATTCCCACTTTATACCCCCATGCGTGGAAGTGCCCTATGCTCTCTAAGCTGTGTTTTTTAGATGTTTCAGGACACACCGTACCCTTCTCCAGAGTGGCTGTTGGCAATTTACATCCCGCCCATCAGTGTAGCAAGGCTCCCATTTCTCCATGGCCTGTCCTGCATTTCTGGTTTTGACACTTTTTTCAGCATGGCCCTTTTGACCGATGGGAAGCGAGACTTCTTTGTAGCGCTGATTTGCCTTTCCAGGTTGCTTGGTTGGCCAAAAAGGGCGTATGCGTTTTTTCCTGAATATATTCAGGAAAAAACGCATACGCCCTTTTTGGCCAAGGGCATCATTGTCAACGTTTTGCCGCTTTTCATGTGCTTTAAAGGCGATTCGAATCTACCTCCTGAAATCTCTTTCCTGCAATTCTGCCTTGATTTCAAATCCTCTTCTTTGCCTTCCCTCAATATATTTGTGGACGAGAGTTATCATTTATAACTCTGCAGGTTTGTGAATTGCAGTGCCCTGAAGCTCCATTTTACAACTCGCTTTTTTGGGAGCTGGCCGCAAAAGCGCAGGATGGCTTCAGGCCCTGTTCTGGTTCCGGGGGGCAGGCTGAGCCTGTGGTTAATTCTTCTTCCTGATGGGAATAGAGTGACCTGTGCCTGTCCCAACACCAAGAGCTAGTCTCTCATTGGTTCCCCGTCTTCCCGTTCATCCTCAGGACAAATTGCAACCTGTACGGAACAGGAGGTTAAAGGTGCTGATGCTCCAAGTAGGGAGATTGCTAGTAAAGTGGCTGGAATGGCGAACCGGAGCACAAGGAGATGAGAAATGAGGTGCGTTTTAGAAACCTTTCCCCATCACAAGGTATACCATCTTCTGGGTTTCTCATGCATGTTTTCGATGTAGGAAGATGCCCTTGAACCTGGAGATTTGGGACCCATGCGATGGGTAGCACTCAGTATTACTTTAAAGGGTCTGCGTTTGCTCACCCAACCTCACCAAACCTCTCAGCCCCAAGAGTGTCCACCCTTATGTCTCATCCAGCTGTGGGTCTAGATATGATCAATCCAGGTTGCATCACAGCCCCTGAACGAATTGTGTAAGAATTTCTCTCTCTTTCCCTGTCTTTGTTTCATGGGTTTTTAAAAGTAATTTATTTTTATAATGGGGTTTAGCTGCTTTTCACGGCTGTGTTTATGCCGCTTTACACCCACTTGACACACTAACAGAGAGATATCAATACATAGGTTTTAAGATTATTACTAGTCAGATATATTCTTGTGCGGTGAATCGGGCGTGTTGAGTCCAGTTCTCTGAGCAAGGAGTAGGTCTTGTCTGTTACATATTGGGTTTATGGAACGGTATCTGAGCTAATTTGAAATTGTTGTTTTATGTATCACACCACCTCACCTTTCCCGTTAAGCAGCCATAGTGTGTTTTCTGCATGTGTGACTCTGTTCTGTTTTGTAATTCAGTTCAAGTGTAACGGTTTTTACATTCCCTCTATAAGTGACACCTTATGAGAAGTGTCCTTTTTTGTGTGAATTATTTCACTTAGAATCGTCGTACCTAAATCCACTCATCATGCTGCTACTCGCCTTATGACATTGATTTCATGGCTGAGTGATATTCCATTGTACATAAGGACCACCACTTTTTTATCCATTTTTCGCTTTCCTGGGATATTTAAGGTGGAATGAAGTGGAGGTCCTTGTCAACAGAGCAGCCCTAAACTTTGGGGTGCTTGTGTCTTGCTGATTTTCAATATTCCCACTTTATACCCCCATGCGTGGAAGTGCCCTATGCTCTCTAAGCTGTGTTTTTTAGATGTTTCAGGACACACCGTACCCTTCTCCAGAGTGGCTGTTGGCAATTTACATCCCGCCCATCAGTGTAGCAAGGCTCCCATTTCTCCATGGCCTGTCCTGCATTTCTGGTTTTGACACTTTTTAGAGCATGGCCCTTTTGACCGATGGGAAGCGAGACTTCTTTGTAGCGCTGATTTGCCTTTCCAGGTTGCTTGGTTGGCCAAAAAGGGCGTATGCGTTTTTTCCTGAATATATTCAGGAAAAAACGCATACGCCCTTTTTGGCCAAGGGCATCATTGTCAAAGTTTTGCCGCTTTTCATGTGCTTTAAAGGCGATTCGAATCTACCTCCTGAAATCTCTTTCCTGCAATTCTGCCTTGATTTCAAATCCTCTTCTTTGCCTTCCCTCAATATATTTGTGGACGAGAGTTATCATTTATAACTCTGCAGGTTTGTGAATTGCAGTGCCCTGAAGCTCCATTTTACAACTCGTTTTTTTGGGAGCTGGCCGCAAAAGCGCAGGATGGCTTCAGGCCCTGTTCTGGTTCCGGGGGGCAGGCTGAGCCTGTGGTTAATTCTTCTTCCTGATGGGAATAGAGTGACCTGTGCCTGTCCCAACACCAAGAGCTAGTCTCTCATTGGTTCCCCGTCTTCCCGTTCATCCTCAGGACAAATTGCAACCTGTACGGAACAGGAGGTTAAAGGTGCTGATGCTCCAAGTAGGGAGATTGCTAGTAAAGTGGCTGGAATGGCGAACCCGAGCACAAGGAGATGAGAAATGAGGTGCGTTTTAGAAACCTTTCCCCATCACACGGTGTACCATCTTCTGGGTTTCTCATGCATGTTTTCGATGTAGGAAGATGCCCTTGAACCTGGAGATTTGGGACCCATGCGATGGGTAGCACGTAGTATTACTTTAAAGGGTCTGCGTTTGCTCACCCAACCTCACCAAACCTCTCAGCCCCAAGAGTGTCCACCCTTATGTCTCATCCAGCTGTGGGTCTAGATATGGTCAATCCAGGTTGCATCACAGCCCCTGAACGAATTGTGTAAGAATTTCTCTCTCTTTCACTGTCTTTGTTTCATGGGTTTTTAAAAGTAATTTATTTTTATAATGGGGTTTAGCTGCTTTTCACGGCTGTGTTTATGCCGCTTTACACCCACTTGACACACTAACAGAGAGATATCAATACATAGGTTTTAAGATTTTTACTAGTCAGATATATTCTTGTGCGGTGAATTGGGCGTGTTGAGTCCAGTTCTCTGAGTAAGGAGTAGGTCTTGTCTATTACATATTGGGTTTATGGAACGGTATCTGAGCTAATTTGAAACTCTTGTTTTATGTATCACCCCAACTCACCTTTCCCGTTAAGCAGCCATAGTGTGTTTTCTGCATGTGTGACTCTGTTCTGTTTTGTAATTCAGTTCAAGTGTAACGGTTTTTACATTCCCTCTATAAGTGACACCTTATGAGAAGTGTCCTTTTCTGTGTGACTTATTTCACTTAGAATCGTCGTACCTAAATCCACTCATCATGCTGCTACTAGCCTTATGACATTGATTTCATGGCTGAGTGATATTCCATTGTACATAAGGACCACCACTTTTTTATCCATTTTTCGCTTTCCTGGGATATTTAAGGTGGAATGAAGTGGAGGTCCTTGTCAACAGAGCAGCCCTAAACTTTGGGGTGCTTGTGTCTTGCTGATTTTCAATATTCCCACTTTATACCCCCATGCGTGGAAGTGCCCTATGCTCTCTAAGCTGTGTTTTTTAGATGTTTCAGGACACACCGTACCCTTCTCCAGAGTGGCTGTTGGCAATTTACATCCCGCCCATCAGTGTAGCAAGGCTCCCATTTCTCCATGGCCTGTCCTGCCTTTCTGGTTTTGATACTTTTTTCAGCATGGCCCTTTTGACCGATGGGAAGCGAGACTTCTTTGTAGCACTGATTTGCCTTTCCAGGTTGCTTGGTTGGCCAAAAAGGGCGTATGCGTTTTTTCCTGAATATATTCAGGAAAAAAACGCATACGCCCTTTTTGGCCAAGGGCATCATTGTCAACGTTTTGCCGCTTTTCACGTGCTTTAAAGGCGAATCGAATCTACCTCCTGAAATCTGTTTCCTGCAATTCTGCCTTGATTTCAAATCCTCTTCTTTGCCTTCCCTCAATATATTTGTGGACGAGAGTTATCATTTATAACTCTGCAGGTCTGTGAATTGCAGTGCCCGGAAGCTCCATTTTACACCTCGCTTTTTTGAGAGCTGGCCGCAAAAGCGCAGGATGGCTTCAGGCCCTGTTCTGCTTCCGGGGGGCGGGCTGAGCCTGTGGTTAATTCTTCTTCCTGATGGGAAAATAGAGTGACCTGTGCAGGTCCCAACACCAAGAGCTAGTCTCTCATTGGTTCCCCGTCTTCCCGTTCATCCTCAGGACAAATTGCAACCTGTACGGAACAGGAGGTTAAAGGTGCTGATGCTCCAAGTAGGGAGATTGCTAGTAAAGTGGCTGGAATGGCGAACCCGAGCACAAGGAGATGAGAAATGAGGTGCGTTTTAGAAACCTTTCCCCATCACACGGTGTACCATCTTCTGGGTTTCTCATGCATGTTTTCGATGTAGGAAGATGCCCTTGAACCTGGAGATTTGTGACCCATGTGATGGGTAGCACGCAGTATTACTTTAAAGGGTCTGCGTTTGCTCACCCAACCTCACCTAACCTCTCAGCCCCAAGAGTGTCCACCCTTATGTCTCATCCAGCTGTGGGTCTAGATATGATCAATCCAGGTTGCATCACAGCCCCTGAACGAATTGTGTAAGAATTTCTCTCTCTTTCCCTGTCTTTGTTTCATGGGTTTTTAAAAGTAATTTATTTTTATAATGGGGTTTAGCTGCTTTTCACGGCTGTGTTTATGCCGCTTTACACCCACTTGACACACTAACAGAGAGATATCAATACCTAGGTTTTAAGATTATTACTAGTCAGATATATTCTCGTGCGGTGAATCGGGCGTGTTGAGTCCAGTTCTCTGAGCAAGGAGTAGGTCTTGTCTGTTACATATTGGGTTTATGGAACAGTATCTGAGCTAATTTGAAACTCTTGTTTTATGTATCACACCACCTCACCTTTCCCGTTAAGCAGCCATAGTGTGTTTTCTGCATGTGTGACTCTGTTCTGTTTTGTAATTCAGTTCAAGTGTAACGGTTTTTACATTCCCTCTATAAGTGACACCTTATGAGAAGTGTCCTTTTCTGTGTGACTTATTTCACTTAGAATCATCGTACCTAAATCCACTCATCATGCTTCTACTAGCCTTATGACATTGATTTCATGGCTGAGTGATATTCCATTGTACATAAGGACCACCACTTTTTTATCTATTTTTCGCTTTACTGGGATATTTAAGGTGGAATGAAGTGGAGGTCCTTGTCAACAGAGCAGCCCTAAACTTTCGGGTGCTTGTGTCTTGCTGATTTTCAATTTTCCCACTTTATACCCCCATGCGTGGAAGTCCCCTATGCTCTCTAAGCTGTGTTTTTTAGATGTTTCAGGACACACCGTACCCTTCTCCAGAGTGGCTGTTGGCAATTTACATCCCGCGCATCAGTGTAGCAAGGCTCCCATTTCTCCATGGCCTGTCCTGCCTTTCTGGTTTTGATACTTTTTTCAGCATGGCCCTTTTGACCGATGGGAAGCGAGACTTCTTTGTAGCACTGATTTGCCTTTCCAGGTTGCTTGGTTGGCCAAAAAGGGCGTATGCGTTTTTTCCTGAATACATTCAGGAAAAAACGCATACGCCCTTTTTGGCCAAGGGCATCATTGTCAACGTTTTGCCGCTTTTCACGTGCTTTAAAGGCGAATCGTATCTACCTCCTGAAATCTGTTTCCTGCAATTCTGCCTTGATTTCAAATCCTCTTCTTTGCCTTCCCTCAATATATTTGTGGACGAGAGTTATCATTTATAACTCTGCAGGTCTGTGAATTGCAGTGCCCTGAAGCTCCATTTACACCTCGCTTTTTTGGGAGCTGGCCGCAAAAGCGCAGGTTGGCTTCAGGCCCTGTTCTGCTTCCTTGGGGCGGGCTGAGCCTGTGGTTAATTCTTCTTCCTGATGGGAAAATAGAGTGACCTGTGCAGGTCCCAACACCAAGAGCTAGTCTCTCATTGGTTCCCCGTCTTCCCGTTCATCCTCAGGACAAATTGCAACCTGTACGGAACAGGAGGTTAAAGGTGCTGATGCTCCAAGTAGGGAGATTGCTAGTAAAGTGGCTGGAATGGCGAACCCGAGCACAAGGAGATGAGAAATGAGGTGCGTTTTAGAAACCTTTCCCCATCACACGGTGTACCATCTTCTGGGTTTCTCATGCATGTTTTCGATGTAGGAAGATGCCCTTGAACCTGGAGATTTGTGAACCATGTGATGGGTAGCACGCAGTATTACTTTAAAGGGTCTGCGTTTGCTCACCCAACCTCACCAAACCTCTCAGCCCCAAGAGTGTCCACCCTTATGTCTCATCCAGCTGTGGGTCTAGACATGATCAATCCAGGTTGCATCACAGCCCCTGAACGAATTGTGTAAGAATTTCTCTCTCTTTCCCTGTCTTTGTTTCATGGGTTTTTAAAAGTAATTTATTTTTATAATGGGGTTTAGCTGCTTTTCACGGCTGTGTTTATGCCGCTTTACACCCACTTGACACACTAACAGAGAGATATCAATACATAGGTTTTAAGATTATTACTAGTCAGATATATTCTTGTGCGGTGAATCGGGCGTGTTGAGTCCAGTTCTCTGAGCAAGGAGTAGGTCTTGTCTGTTACATATTGGGTTTATGGAACGGTATCTGAGCTAATTTGATACTCTTGTTTTATGAATCACCCCACCTCACCTTTCCCGTTAAGCAGCCATAGTGTGTTTTCTGCATGTGTGACTCTGTTCTGTTTTGTAATTCAGTTCAAGTGTAAGGGTTTTTACATTCCCTCTATAAGTGACACCTTATGAGAATTGTCCTTTTCTGTGTGACTTATTTCACTTAGAATCGTCGTACCTAAATCCACTCATCATGCTGCTACTAGCCTTATGACATTGATTTCATGGCTGAGTGATATTCCATTGTACATAAGGACCACCACTTCTTTATCCATTTTTCGCTTTCTTGGGATATTTAAGGTGGAATGAAGCGGAGGTCCTTGTCAACAGAGCAGCCCTAAACTTTGGGGTGCCTGTGTCTTGCTGATTTTCAATTTTCCCACTTTATACCCCCATGCGTGGAAGTGCCCTATGCTCTCTAAGCTGTGTTTTTTAGATGTTTCAGGACACACCGTACCCTTCTCCAGAGTGGCTGTTGGCAATTTACATCCCGCCCATCAGTGTAGCAAGGCTCCCATTTCTCCATGGCCTGTCCTGCATTTCTGGTTTTGACACTTTTTTCAGCATGGCCCTTTTGACCGATGGGAAGCGAGACTTCTTTGTAGCGCTGATTTGCCTTTCCAGGTTGCTTGGTTGGCCAAAAAGGGCGTATGCGTTTTTTCCTGAATATATTCAGGAAAAAACGCATACGCCCTTTTTGGCCAAGGGCATCATTGTCAACGTTTTGCCGCTTTTCACGTGCTTTAAAGGCGATTCGAATCTACCTCCTGAAATCTCTTTCCTGCAATTCTGCCTTGATTTCAAATCCTCTTCTTTGCCTTCCCTCAATATATTTGTGGACGAGAGTTATCATTTATAACTCTGCAGGTTTGTGAATTGCAGTGCCCTGAAGCTCCATTTTACAACTCGCTTTTTTGGGAGCTGGCCGCAAAAGCGCAGGATGGCTTCAGGCCCTGTTCTGCTTCCGGGGGGCAGGCTGAGCCTGTGGTTAATTCTTCTTCCTGATGGGAAAATAGAGTGACCTGTGCCGGTACCAACACCAAGAGCTAGTCTCTCATTGGTTCCCCGTCTTCCCGTTCATCCTCAGGACAAATTGCAACCTGTACGGAACAGGAGGTTAAAGGTGCTGATGCTCCAAGTAGGGAGATTGCTAGTAAAGTGGCTGGAATGGCGAACCCGAGCACAAGGAGATGAGAAATGAGGTGCGTTTTAGAAACCTTTCCCCATCACAAGGTGTACCATCTTCTGGGTTTCTCATGCATGTTTTCGATGTAGGAAGATGCCCTTGAACCTGGAGATTTGGGACCCATGCGATGGGTAGCACGCAGTATTACTTTAAAGGTTCTGCGTTTGCTCACCCAACCTCACCAAACCTCTCAGCCCCAAGAGTGTCCACCCTTATGTCTCATCCAGCTGTGGGTCTAGATATGGTCAATCCAGGTTGCATCACAGCCCCTGAACGAATTGTGTAAGAATTTCTCTCTCTTTCCCTGTCTTTGTTTCATGGGTTTTTAAAAGTAATTTATTTTTATAATGTGGTTTAGCTGCTTTTCACGGCTGTGTTTATGCCGCTTTATACCCACTTGACACACTAACAGAGAGATATCAATACATAGGTTTTAAGATTTTTACTAGTCAGATATATTCTTGTGCGGTGAATCGAGCGTGTTGAGTCCAGTTCTCTGAGTAAGGAGTAGGTCTTGTCTATTACATATTGGGTTTATGGAACGGTATCTGAGCTAATTTGAAACTCTTGTTTTATGTATCACCCCAACTCACCTTTCCCGTTAAGCAGCCATAGTGTGTTTTCTGCATGTGTGACTCTGTTCTGTTTTGTAATTCAGTTCAAGTGTAACGGTTTTTACATTCCCTCTATAAGTGACACCTTATGAGAAGTGTGCTTTTTTGTGTGAATTATTTCACTTAGAATCGTCGTACCTAAATCCACTCATCATGCTGCTACTAACCTTATGACATTGATTTCATGGCTGAGTGATATTCCATTGTACATAAGGACCACCACTTTTTTATCCATTTTTCGCTTTCCTGGGATATTTAAGGTGGAATGAAGTGGAGGTCCTTGTCAACAGAGCAGCCCTAAACTTTGGGGTGCCTGTGTCTTGCTGATTTTCAATTTTCCCACTTTATACCCCCATGCGTGGAAGTGCCCTATGCTCTCTAAGCTGTGTTTTTTAGATGTTTCAGGACACACCGTACCCTTCTCCAGAGTGGCTGTTGGCAATTTACATCCCGCCCATCAGTGTAGCAAGGCTCCCATTTCTCCATGGCCTGTCCTGCATTTCTGCTTTTGACACTTTTTTCAGCATGGCCCTTTTGACCGATGGGAAGCGAGACTTCTTTGTAGCGCTGATTTGCCTTTCCAGGTTGTTTGGTTGGCCAAAAAGGGCGTATGCGTTTTTTCCTGAATATATTCAGGAAAAAACGCATACGCCCTTTTTGGCCAAGGGCATCATTGTCAACGTTTTGCCGCTTTTCATGTGCTTTAAAGGCGATTCGAATCTACCTCCTGAAATCTCTTTCCTGCAATTCTGCCTTGATTTCAAATCCTCTTCTTTGCCTTCCCTCAATATATTTGTGGACGAGAGTTATCATTTATAACTCTGCAGGTTTGTGAATTGCAGTGCCCTGAAGCTCCATTTTACAACTCGCTTTTTTGGGAGCTGGCCGCAAAAGCGCAGGATGGCTTCAGGCCCTGTTCTGGTTCCGGGGGGCAGGCTGAGCCTGTGGTTAATTCTTCTTCCTGATGGGAATAGAGTGACCTGTGCCTGTCCCAACACCAAGAGCTAGTCTCTCATTGGTTCCCCATCTTCCCGTTCATCCTCAGGACAAATTGCAACCTGTACGGAACAGGAGGTTAAAGGTGCTGATGCTCCAAGTAGGGAGATTGCTAGTAAAGTGGCTGGAATGGCGAACCAGAGCACAAGGAGATGAGAAATGAGGTGCGTTTTAGAAACCTTTCCCCATCACAAGGTATACCATCTTCTGGGTTTCTCATGCATGTTTTCGATGTAGGAAGATGCCCTTGAACCTGGAGATTTGGGACCCATGCGATGGGTAGCACGCAGTATTACTTTAAAGGGTCTGCGTTTGCTCACCCAACCTCACCAAACCTCTCAGCCCCAAGAGTGTCCACCCTTATGTCTCATCCAGCTGTGGGTCTAGATATGATCAATCCAGGTTGCATCACAGCCCCTGAACGAATTGTGTAAGAATTTCTCTCTCTTTCCCTGTCTTTGTTTCATGGGTTTTTAAAAGTAATTTCTTTTTATAATGGGGTTTAGCTGCTTTTCACGGCTGTGTTTATGCCGCTTTACACCCACTTGACACACTAACAGAGAGATATCAATACATAGGTTTTAAGATTATTACTAGTCAGATATATTCTTGTGCGGTGAATCGGGCGTGTTGAGTCCAGTTCTCTGAGCAAGGAGTAGGTCTTGTCTGTTACATATTGGGTTTATGGAATGGTATCTGAGCTAATTTGAAACTCTTGTTTTATGTATCACACCACCTCACCTTTCCCGTTAAGCAGCCATAGTGTGTTTTCTGCATGTGTGACTCTGTTCTGTTTTGTAATTCAGTTCAAGTGTAACGGTTTTTACATTCCCTCTGTAAGTGACACCTTATGAGAAGTGTCCTTTTTGTGTGAATTATTTCACTTAGAATCGTCGTACCTAAATCCACTCATCATGCTGCTACTCGCCTTATGACATTGATTTCATGGCTGAGTGATATTCCATTGTACATAAGGACCACCACTTTTTTATCCATTTTTCGCTTTCCTGGGATATTTAAGGTGGAATGAAGTGGAGGTCCTTGTCAACAGAGCAGCCCTAAACTTTGGGGTGCTTGTGTCTGGCTGATTTTCAATATTCCCACTTTATACCCCCATGCGTGGAAGTGCCCTATGCTCTCTAAGCTGTGTTTTTTAGATGTTTCAGGACACACCGTACCCTTCTCCAGAGTGGCTGTTGGCAATTTACATCCCGCCCATCAGTGTAGCAAGGCTCCCATTTCTCCATGGCCTGTCCTGCATTTCTGGCTTTGACACTTTTTTCAGCATGGCCCTTTTGCCCGATGGGAAGTGAGACGTCTTTGTAGCGCTGATTTGCCTTTCCAGGTTGCTTGGTTGGCCAAAAAGGGCGTATGCGTTTTTTCCTGAATATATTCAGGAAAAAACGCATACGCCCTTTTTGGCCAAGGGCATCATTGTCAACGTTTTGCCGCTTTTCACGTACTTTAAAGGCGATTCGAATCTACCTCCTGAAATCTGTTTCTTGCAATTCTGCCTTGATTTCAAATCCTCTTCTTTTCCTTCCCTCAATATATTTGTGGACGAGAGTTATCATTTATAACTCTGCAGGTTTGTGAATTGCAGTGCCCTGCAGCTCCATTTTACAACTCGCTTTTTTGGGAGCTGGCCGCAAAAGCGCAGGATGGCTTCAGGCCCTGTTCTGGTTCCGGGGGACAGGCTGAGCCTGTGGTTAATTCTTCTTCCTGATGGGAAAATAGAGTGATCTGTGCCTGTCCCAACACCAAGAGCTAGTCTCTCATTGGTTCCCCATCTTCCCGTTCATCCTCAGGACAAATTGCAACCTGTACGGAACAGGAGGTTAAAGGTGCTGATGCTCCAAGTAGGGAGATTGTTAGAAAAGTGGCTGGAATGGTGAACCCGAGCACAAGGAGATGAGAAATGAGGTGCGTTTTAGAAACCTTTCCCCATCACAAGGTGTACCATCTTCTGGGTTTCTCATGCATGTTTTCGATGTAGGAAGATGCCCTTGAACCTGGAGATTTGGGACCCATGCGATGGGTAGCACGCAGTATTACTTTAAAGGGTCTGCGTTTGCTCACCCAACCTCACCAAACCTCTCAGCCCCAAGAGTGTCCACCCTTATGTCTCTTCCAGCTGTGGGTCTAGATATGATCAATCCAGGTTGCATCACAGCCCCTGAACGAATTGTGTAAGAATTTCTCTCTCTTTCCCTGTCTTTGTTTCATGGGTTTTTAAAAGTAATTTATTTTTATAATGGGGTTTAGCTGCTTTTCACGGCTGTGTTTATGCCGCTTTACACCCACTTGACACACTAACAGAGAGATATCAATACATAGGTTTTAAGATTATTACTAGTCAGATATATTCTTGTGCGGTGAATCGGGCGTGTTGAGTCCAGTTCTCTGAGCAAGGAGTAGGTCTTGTCTGTTACATATTGGGTTTATGGAACAGTATCTGAGCTAATTTGAAACTCTTGTTTTATGTATCACACCACCTCACCTTTCCCGTTAAGCAACCATAGTGTGTTTTCTGCATGTGTGACTCTGTTCTGTTTTGTAATTCAGTTCAAGTGTAACGGTTTTTACATTCCCTCTATAAGTGACACCTTATGAGAAGTGTCCTTTTCTGTGTGACTTATTTCACTTAGAATCGTCGTACCTAAATCCACTCATCATGCTGCTACTAGCCTTATGACATTGATTTCATGGCTGAGTGATATTCCATTGTACATAAGGACCACCACTTTTTTATCCATTTTTCGCTTTCCTGGGATATTTAAGGTGGAATGAAGTGGAGGTCCTTGTCAACAGAGCAGCCCTAAACTTTGGGGTGCTTGTGTCTTGCTGATTTTCAATTTTCCCACTTTATACCCCCATGCGTGGAAGTGCCCTATGCTCTCTAAGCTGTGTTTTTTAGATGTTTCAGGACACACCGTACCCTTCTCCAGAGTGGCTGTTGGCAATTTACATCCCGCCCATCAGTGTAGCAAGGCTCCCATTTCTCCATGGCCTGTCCTGCATTTCTGGTTTTGATACTTTTTTCAGCATGGCCCTTTTGACCGATAGGAAGCGAGACTTCTTTGTAGCACTGATTTGCCTTTCCAGGTTGCTTGGTTGGCCAAAAAGGGCGTATGCGTTTTTTCCTGAATATATTCAGGAAAAAACGCATACGCCCTTTTTGGCCAAGGGCATCATTGTCAACGTTTTGCCGCTTTTCACGTGCTTTAAAGGCGATTCGAATCTACCTCCTGAAATCTGTTTCCTGCAATTCTGCCTTGATTTCAAATCCTCTCCTTTGCCTTCCCTCAATATATTTGGGGACGAGAGTTATCATTTATAACTCTGCAGGTTTATGAATTGCAGTGCCCTGAAGCTCCATTTTACAACTCGCTTTTTTGGGAGCTCGCCGCAAAAGGGCAGGATGGCTTCAGGCCCTGTTCTACTTCCGGGGGGCAGGCTGAGCCTGTGGTTAATTCTTCTTCCTGATGGGAAAATAGAGTGACCTGTGCCGGTCCCAACACCAAGAGCTAGTCTCTCATTGGTTCCCCGTCTTCCCGTTCATCCTCAGGACAAATTGCAACCTGTACGGAACAGGAGGTTAAAGGTGCTGATGCTCCAAGTAGGGAGATTGCTAGTAAAGTGGCTGGAATGGCGAACCCGAGCACAAGGAGATGAGAAATGAGGTGCGTTTTAGAAACATTTCCCCATCACACGGTGTACCATCTTCTGGGTTTCTCATGCATGTTTTCGATGTAGGAAGATGCCCTTGAACCTGGAGATTTGGGACCCATGCGATGGGTAGCACGTAGTATTACTTTAAAGGGTCTGCGTTTGCTCACCCAACCTCACCAAACCTCTCAGCCCCAAGAGTGTCCACCCTTATGTCTCATCCAGCTGTGGGTCTAGATATGGTCAATCCAGGTTGCATCACAGCCCCTGAACTAATTGTGTAAGAATTTCTCTCTCTTTCACTGTCTTTGTTTCATGGGTTTTTAAAAGTAATTTATTTTTATAATGGGGTTTAGCTGCTTTTCACGGCTGTGTTTATGCCGCTTTACACCCACTTGACACACTAACAGAGAGATATCAATACATAGGTTTTAAGATTTTTACTAGTCAGATATATTCTTGTGCGGTGAATCGGGCGTGTTGAGTCCAGTTCTCTGAGTAAGGAGTAGGTCTTGTCTATTACATATTGGGTTTATGGAACGGTATCTGAGCTAATTTGAAACTCTTGTTTTATGTATCACCCCAACTCACCTTTCCCGTTAAGCAGCCATAGTGTGTTTTCTGCATGTGTGACTCTGTTCTGTTTTGTAATTCAGTTCAAGTGTAACGGTTTTTACATTCCCTCTATAAGTGACACCTTATGAGAAGTGTGCTTTTTTGTGTGAATTATTTCACTTAGAATCGTCGTACCTAAATCCACTCATCATGCTGCTACTAACCTTATGACATTGATTTCATGGCTGAGTGATATTCCATTGTACATAAGGACCACAACTTTTTTATCCATTTTTCGCTTTCCTGGGATATTTAAGGTGGAATGAAGTGGAGGTCCTTGTCAACAGAGCAGCCCTAAACTTTGGGGTGCCTGTGTCTTGCTGATTTTCAATTTTCCCACTTTATACCCCCATGCGTGGAAGTGCCCTATGCTCTCTAAGCTGTGTTTTTTAGATGTTTCAGGACACACCGTACCCTTCTCCAGAGTGGCTGTTGGCAATTTACATCCCGCCCATCAGTGTAGCAAGGCTCCCATTTCTCCATGGCCTGTCCTGCATTTCTGGTTTTGACACTTTTTTCAGCATGGCCCTTTTGACCGATGGGAAGCGAGACTTCTTTGTAGCGCTGATTTGCCTTTCCAGGTTGCTTGGTTGGCCAAAAAGGGCGTATGCGTTTTTTCCTGAATATATTCAGGAAAAAACGCATACGCCCTTTTTGGCCAAGGGCATCATTGTCAACGTTTTGCCGCTTTTCATGTGCTTTAAAGGCGATTCGAATCTACCTCCTGAAATCTCTTTCCTGCAATTCTGCCTTGATTTCAAATCCTCTTCTTTGCCTTCCCTCAATATATTTGGGGATGAGAGTTATCATTTATAACTCTGCAGGTTTGTGAATTGCAGTGCCCTGCAGCTCCATTTTACAACTCGCTTTTTTGGGAGCTGGCCGCAAAAGCGCAGGATGGCTTCAGGCCCTGTTCTGGTTCCGGGGGGCAGGCTGAGCCTGTGGTTAATTCTTCTTCCTGATGGGAATAGAGTGACCTGTGCCTGTCCCAACACCAAGAGCTAGTCTCTCATTGGTTCCCCGTCTTCCCGTTCATCCTCAGGACAAATTGCAACCTGTACGGAACAGGAGGTTAAAGGTGCTGATGCTCCAAGTAGGGAGATTGCTAGTAAAGTGGCTGGAATGGCGAACCCGAGCACAAGGAGATGAGAAATGAGGTGCGTTTTAGAAACCTTTCCCCATCACAAGGTGTACCATCTTCTGGGTTTCTCATGCATGTTTTCGATGTAGGAAGATGCCCTTGAACCTGGAGATTTGGGACCCATGCGATGGGTAGCACGCAGTATTACTTTAAAGGGTCTGCGTTTGCTCACCCAACCTCACCAAACCTCTCAGCCCCAAGAGTGTCCACCCTTATGTCTCATCCAGCTGTGGGTCTAGATATGATCAATCCAGGTTGCATCACAGCCCCTGAACGAATTGTGTAAGAATTTCTCTCTCTTTCCCTGTCTTTGTTTCATGGGTTTTTAAAAGTAATTTATTTTTATAATGGGGTTTAGCTGCTTTTCACGGCTGTGTTTATGCCGCTTTACACCCACTTGACACACTAACAGAGAGATATCAATACATAGGTTTTAAGATTATTACTAGTCAGATATATTCTTGTGCGGTGAATCGGGCGTGTTGAGTCCAGTTCTCTGAGAAAGGAGTAGGTCTTGTCTGTTACATATTGGGTTTATGGAACGGTATCTGAGCTAATTTGAAACTCTTGTTTTATGTATCACACCACCTCACCTTTCCCGTTAAGCAGCCATAGTGTGTTTTCTGCATGTGTGACTCTGTTCTGTTTTGTAATTCAGTTCAAGTGTAACGGTTTTTAAATTCCCTCTATAAGTGACACCTTATGAGAAGTGTCCTTTTCTGTGTGACTTATTTCACTTAGAATCGTCGTAACTAAATCAACTCATCATGCTGCTACTCGCCTTATGACATTGATTTCATGGCTGAGTGATATTCCATTGTACATAAGGACCACCACTTTTTTTATCCATTTTTCGCTTTCCTGGGATATTTAAGGTGGAATGAAGTGGAGGTCCTTGTCAACAGAGCAGCCCTAAACTTTGGGGTGCCTGTGTCTTGCTGATTTTCAATTTTCCCACTTTATACCCCCATGCGTGGAAGTGCCCTATGCTCTCTAAGCTGTGTTTTTTAGATGTTTCAGGACACACCGTACCCTTCTCCAGAGTGGCTGTTGGCAATTTACATCCCGCCCATCAGTGTAGCAAGGCTCCCATTTCTCCATGGCCTGTCCTGCATTTCTGGTTTTGACACTTTTTTCAGCATGGCCCTTTTGACCGATGGGAAGCGAGACTTCTTTGTAGCGCTGATTTGCCTTTCCAGTTTGCTTGGTTGGACAAAAAGGGCGTATGCGTTTTTTCCTGAATATATTCAGGAAAAAACGCATACGCCCTTTTTGGCCAAGGGCATCATTGTCAACGTTTTGCCGCTTTTCATGTGCTTTAAAGGCGAATCGAATCTACCTCCTGAAATCTGTTTCCTGCAGTTCTGCCTTGATTTCAAATCCTCTTCTTTGCCTTCCCTCAATATATTTGTGGACGAGAGTTATCATTTATAACTCTGCAGGTCTGTGAATTGCAGTGCACTGAAGCTCCATTTTACAACTCGCTTTTTTGGGAGCTGGCCGCAAAGCGCAGGATGGCTTCAGGCCCTGTTCTGCTTCCGGGGGGCAGGCTGAGCCTGTGGTTAATTCTTCTTCCTGATGGGAAAATAGAGTGACCTGTGCCGGTCCCAACACCAAGAGCTAGTCTCTCATTGGTTCCCCGTCTTCCCGTTCATCCTCAGGACAAATTGCAACCTGTACGGAACAGGAGGTTAAAGGTGCTGATGCTCCAAGTAGGGAGATTGCTAGTAAAGTGGCTGGAATGGCGAACCCGAGCACAAGGAGATGAGAAATGAGGTGCGTTTTAGAAACCTTTCCCCATCACACGGTGTACCATCTTCTGGGTTTCTCATGCATGTTTTCGATGTAGGAAGATGCCCTTGAACCTGGAGATTTGTGACCCATGTGATGGGTAGCACGCAGTATTACTTTAAAGGGTCTGCGTTTGCTCACCCAACCTCACCAAACCTCTCAGCCCCAAGAGTGTCCACCCTTATGTCTCATCCAGCTGTGGGTCTAGATATGATCAATCCAGGTTGCATCACAGCCCCTGAACGAATTGTGTAAGAATTTCTCTCTCTTTCCCTGTCTTTGTTTCATGGGTTTTTAAAAGTAATTTATTTTTATAATGGGGTTTAGCTGCTTTTCACGGCTGTGTTTATGCCGCTTTACACCCACTTGACACACTAACAGAGAGATATCAATACATAGGTTTTAAGATTATTACTAGTCAGATATATTCTTGTGCGCTGAATCGGGCGTGTTGAGTCCAGTTCTCTGAGCAAGGAGTAGGTCTTGTCTGTTACATATTGGGTTTATGGAACGGTATCTGAGCTAATTTGAAACTCTTGTTTTATGAATCACCCAACCTCAACTTTCCCGTTAAGCAGCCATAGTGTGTTTTCTGCATGTGTGACTCTGTTCTGTTTTGTAATTCAGTTCAAGTGTAAGGGTTTTTACATTCCCTCTATAAGTGACACCTTATGAGAAGTGTCCTTTTCTGTGTGACTTATTTCACTTAGAATCGTCATACCTAAATCCACTCATCATGCTGCTACTAGCCTTATGACATTGATTTCATGGCTGAGTGATATTCCATTGTACATAAGGACCACCACTTCTTTATCCATTTTTCGCTTTCTTGGGATATTTAAGGTGGAATGAAGTGGAGGTCCTTGTCAACAGAGCAGCCCTAAACTTTGGGGTGCCTGTGTCTTGCTGATTTTCAATTTTCCCACTTTATACCCCCATGCGTGGAAGTGCCCTATGCTCTCTAAGCTGTGTTTTTTAGATGTTTCAGGACACACCGTACCCTTCTCCAGAGTGGCTGTTGGCAATTTACATCCCGCCCATCAGTGTAGCAAGGCTCCCATTTCTCCATGGCCTGTCCTGCATTTCTGGTTTTGACACTTTTTTCAGCATGGCCCTTTTGACCGATGGGAAGCGAGACTTCTTTGTAGCGCTGATTTGCCTTTCCAGGTTGCTTGGTTGGCCAAAAAGGGCGTATGCGTTTTTTCCTGAATATATTCAGGAAAAAACGCATACGCCCTTTTTGGCCAAGGGCATCATTGTCAACGTTTTGCCGCTTTTCATGTGCTTTAAAGGCGATTCGAATCTACCTCCTGAAATCTCTTTCCTGCAATTCTGCCTTGATTTCAAATCCTCTTCTTTGCCTTCCCTCAATATATTTGTGGATGAGAGTTATCATTTATAACTATGCAGGTTTGTGAATTGCAGTGCCCTGAAGCTCCATTTTACAACTCGCTTTTTTGGGAGCTGGCCGCAAAAGCTCAGGATGGCTTCAGGCCCTGTTCTGGTTCCGGGGGGCAGGCTGAGCCTGTGGTTAATTCTTCTTCCTGATGGGAATAGAGTGACCTGTGCCTGTCCCAACACCAAGAGCTAGTCTCTCATTGGTTCCCTGTCTTCCCGTTCATCCTCAGGACAAATTGCAACCTGTACGGAACAGGAGGTTAAAGGTGCTGATGCTCCAAGTAGGGAGATTGCTAGTAAAGTGGCTGGAATGGCGAACCCGAGCACAAGGAGATGAGAAATGAGTTGCGTTTTAGAAACCTTTCCCCATCACAAGGTGTACCATCTTCTGGGTTTCTCATGCATGATTTCGATGTAGGAAGATGCCCTTGAACCTGGAGATTTGGGACCCATGCGATGGGTAGCACGCAGTATTACTTTAAAGGGTCTGCGTTTGCTCACCCAACCTCACCAAACCTCTCAGCCCCAAGAGTGTCCACCCTTATGTCTCATCCAGCTGTGGGTCTAGATATGGTCAATCCAGGTTGCATCACAGCCCCTGAACGAATTGTGTAAGAATTTCTCTCTCTTTCCCTGTCTTTGTTTCATGGGTTTTTAAAAGTAATTTATTTTTATAATGGGGTTTAGCTGCTTTTCACGGCTGTGTTTATGCCGCTTTACACCCACTTGACACACTAACAGAGAGATATCAATACATAGGTTTTAAGATTATTACTAGTCAGATATATTCTTGTGCGGTGAATCGGGCGTGTTGAGTCCAGTTCTCTGAGCAAGGAGTAGGTCTTGTCTGTTACATATTGGGTTTATGGAACGGTATCTGAGCTAAGTTGAAACTCTTGTTTTATGTATCACACCACCTCACCTTTCCCGTTAAGCAGCCATAGTGTGTTTTCTGCATGTTTGACTCTGTTCTGTTTTGTAATTCAGTTCAAGTGTAATGGTTTTTACATTCCCTCTATAAGTGACACCTTATGAGAAGTGTCCTTTTCTGTGTGACTTATTTCACTTAGAATCGTCGTACCTAAATCCACTCATCATGCTGCTACTAGCCTAATGACATTGATTTCATGGCTGAGTGATATTCCATTGTACATAAGGACCACCAGTTTTTTATCCATTTTTCGCTTTCCTGGGATATTTAAGGTGGAATGAAGTGGAGGTCCTTGTCAACAGAGCAGCCCTAAACTTTGGGGTGCTTGTGTCTTGCTGATTTTCAATATTCCCACTTTATACCCCCATGCGTGGAAGTGCCCTATGCTCTCTAAGCTGTGTTTTTTAGATGTTTCAGGACACACCGTACCCTTCTCCAGAGTGGCTGTTGGCAATTTACATCCCGCCCATCAGTGTAGCAAGGCTCCCATTTCTCCATGGCCTGTCCTGCATTTCTGGTTTTGACACTTTTTTCAGCATGGCCCTTTTGACCGATGGGAAGCGAGACTTCTTTGTAGCGCTGATTTGCCTTTCCAGGTTGCTTGGTTGGCCAAAAAGGGCGTATGCGTTTTTTCCTGAATATATTCAGGAAAAAACGCATACGCCCTTTTTGGCCAAGGGCATCATTGTCAACGTTTTGCCGCTTTTCATGTGCTTTAAAGGCGATTCGAATCTACCTCCTGAAATCTCTTTCCTGCAATTCTGCCTTGATTTCAAATCCTCTTCTTTGCCTTCCCTCAATATATTTGGGGATGAGAGTTATCATTTATAACTCTGCAGGTTTGTGAATTGCAGTGCCCTGAAGCTCCATTTTACAACTCGCTTTTTTGGGAGCTGGCCGCAAAAGCGCAGGATGGCTTCAGGCCCTGTTCTGGTTCCGGGGGGCAGGCTGAGCCTGTGGTTAATTCTTCTTCCTGATGGGAATAGAGTGACCTGTGCCTGTCCCAACACCAAGAGCTAGTCTCTCATTGGTTCCCCGTCTTCCCGTTCATCCTCAGGACAAATTGCAACCTGTACGGAACAGGAGGTTAAAGGTGCTGATGCTCCAAGTAGGGAGATTGCTAGTAAAGTGGCTGGAATGGCGAACCCGAGCACAAGGAGATGAGAAATGAGGTGCGTTTTAGAAACCTTTCCCCATCACAAGGTGTACCATCTTCTGGGTTTCTCATGCATGTTTTCGATGTAGGAAGATGACCTTGAACCTGGAGATTTGGGACCCATGCGATGGGTAGCACGCAGTATTACTTTAAAGGGTCTGCGTTTGCTCACCCAACCTCACCAAACCTCTCAGCCCCAAGAGTGTCCACCCTTATGTCTCATCCAGCTGTGGGTCTAGATATGATCAATCCAGGTTGCATCACAGGCCCTGAACGAATTGTGTAAGAATTTCTCTCTCTTTCCCTGTCTTTGTTTCATGGGTTTTTAAAAGTAATTTATTTTTATAATGGGGTTTAGCTGCTTTTCACGGCTGTGTTTATGCTGCTTTACACCCACTTGACACACTAACAGAGAGATATCAATACATAGGTTTTAAGATTATTACTAGTCAGATATATTCTTGTGCGGTGAATCGGGCGTGTTGAGTCCAGTTCTCTGAGCAAGGAGTAGGTCTTGTCTGTTCCATATTGGGTTTATGGAACGGTATCTGAGCTAATTTGAAACTCTTGTTTTATGTATCACACCACCTCACCTTTCCCGTTAAGCAGCCATAGTGTGTTTTCTGCATGTGTGACTCTGTTCTGTTTTGTAATTCAGTTCAAGTGTAACGGTTTTTACATTCCCTCTATAAGTGACACCTTATGAGAAGTGTCCTTTTCTGTGTGACTTATTTCACTTAGAATCCTCGTACCTAAATCCACTCATCATGCTGCTACTAGCCTTATGACATTGATTTCATGGCTGAGTGATATTCCATTGTACATAAGGACCACCACTTTTTTATCCATTTTTCGCTTTCCTGGGATATTTAAGGTGGAATGAAGTGGAGGTCCTTGTCAACAGAGCAGCCCTAAACTTTGGGGTGCTTGTGTCTTGCTGATTTTCAATATTCCCACTTTATACCCCCATGCGTGGAAGTGCCCTATGCTCTCTAAGCTGTGATTTTTAGATGTTTCAGGACACACCGTACCCTTCTCCAGAGTGGCTGTTGGCAATTTACATCCCGCCCATCAGTGTAGCAAGGCTCCCATTTCTCCATGGCCTGTCCTGCATTTCTGGTTTTGACACTTTTTTCAGCATGGCCCTTTTGACCGATGGGTAGCGAGACTTCTTTGTAGCGCTGATTTGCCTTTCCAGGTTGCTTGGTTGGCCAAAAAGGGCGTATGCGTTTTTTCCTGAATATATTCAGGAAAAAACGCATACGCCCTTTTTGGCCAAGGGCATCATTGTCAACGTTTTGCCGCTTTTCACGTGCTTTAAAGGCGATTCGAATCTACCTCCTCAAATCTGTTTCCTGCAATTCTGCCTTGATTTCAAATCCTCTTCTTTGCCTTCCCTCAATATATTTGTGGACGAGAGTTATCATTTATAACTCTGCAGGTTTGTGAATTGCAGTGCCCTGAAGCTCCATTTTACAACTCGCTTTTTTGGGAGCTGGCCGCAAAAGCGCAGGATGGCTTCAGGCCCTGTTCTGCTACAGGGGGGCAGGCTGAGCCTGTGGTTAATTCTTCTTCCTGATGGGAAAATAGAGTGACCTGTGCCGGTCCCAACACCAAGAGCTAGTCTCTCATTGGTTCCCCGTCTTCCCGTTCATCCTCAGGACAAATTGCAACCTGTACGGAACAGGAGGTTAAAGGTGCTGATGCTCCAAGTAGGGAGATTGCTAGTAAAGTGGCTGGAATGGCGAACCCGAGCACAAGGAGATGAGAAATGAGGTGCGTTTTAGAAACCTTTCCCCATCACAAGGTATACCATCTTCTGGGTTTCTCATGCATGTTTTCGATGTAGGAAGATGCCCTTGAACCTGGAGATTTGGGACCCATGCGATGGGTAGCACGCAGTATTACTTTAAAGGGTCTGCGTTTGCTCACCCAACCTCACCAAACCTCTCAGCCCCAAGAGTGTCCACCCTTATGTCTCATCCAGCTGTGGGTCTAGATATGATCAATCCAGGTTGCATCACAGCCCCTGAACGAATTGTGTAAGAATTTCTCTCTCTTTCCCTGTCTTTGTTTCATGGGTTTTTAAAAGTAATTTCTTTTTATAATGGGGTTTAGCTGCTTTTCACGGCTGTGTTTATGCCGCTTTACACCCACTTGACACACTAACAGAGAGATATCAATACATAGGTTTTAAGATTATTACTAGTCAGATATATTCTTGTGCGGTGAATCGGGCGTGTTGAGTCCAGTTCTCTGAGCAAGGAGTAGGTCTTGTCTGTTCCATATTGGGTTTATGGAATGGTATCTGAGCTAATTTGAAACTCTTGTTTTATGTATCACACCACCTCACCTTTCCCGTTAAGCAGCCATAGTGTGTTTTCTGCATGTGTGACTCTGTTCTGTTTTGTAATTCAGTTCAAGTGTAACGGTTTTTACATTCCCTCTATAAGTGACACCTTATGAGAAGTGTCCTTTTTGTGTGAATTATTTCACTTAGAATCGTCGTACCTAAATCCACTCATCATGCTGCTACTCGCCTTATGACATTGATTTCATGGCTGAGTGATATTCCATTGTACATAAGGACCACCACTTTTTTATCCATTTTTCGCTTTCCTGGGATATTTAAGGTGGAATGAAGTGGAGGTCCTTGTCAACAGAGCAGCCCTAAACTTTGGGGTGCTTGTGTCTGGCTGATTTTCAATATTCCCACTTTATACCCCCATGCGTGGAAGTGCCCTATGCTCTCTAAGCTGTGTTTTTTAGATGTTTCAGGACACACCGTACCCTTCTCCAGAGTGGCTGTTGGCAATTTACATCCCGCCCATCAGTGTAGCAAGGCTCCCATTTCTCCATGGCCTGTCCTGCATTTCTGGCTTTGACACTTTTTTCAGCATGGCCCTTTTGCCCGATGGGAAGTGAGACGTCTTTGTAGCGCTGATTTGCCTTTCCAGGTTGCTTGGTTGGCCAAAAAGGGCGTATGCGTTTTTTCCTGAATATATTCAGGAAAAAACGCATACGCCCTTTTTGGCCAAGGGCATCATTGTCAACGTTTTGCCGCTTTTCACGTACTTTAAAGGCGATTCGAATCTACCTCCTGAAATCTGTTTCTTGCAATTCTGCCTTGATTTCAAATCCTCTTCTTTTCCTTCCCTCAATATATTTGTGGACGAGAGTTATCATTTATAACTCTGCAGGTTTGTGAATTGCAGTGCCCTGCAGCTCCATTTTACAACTCGCTTTTTTGGGAGCTGGCCGCAAAAGCGCAGGATGGCTTCAGGCCCTGTTCTGGTTCCGGGGGACAGGCTGAGCCTGTGGTTAATTCTTCTTCCTGATGGGAAAATAGAGTGATCTGTGCCTGTCCCAACACCAAGAGCTAGTCTCTCATTGGTTCCCCATCTTCCCGTTCATCCTCAGGACAAATTGCAACCTGTACGGAACAGGAGGTTAAAGGTGCTGATGCTCCAAGTAGGGAGATTGTTAGAAAAGTGGCTGGAATGGTGAACCCGAGCACAAGGAGATGAGAAATGAGGTGCGTTTTAGAAACCTTTCCCCATCACAAGGTGTACCATCTTCTGGGTTTCTCATGCATGTTTTCGATGTAGGAAGATGCCCTTGAACCTGGAGATTTGGGACCCATGCGATGGGTAGCACGCAGTATTACTTTAAAGGGTCTGCGTTTGCTCACCCAACCTCACCAAACCTCTCAGCCCCAAGAGTGTCCACCCTTATGTCTCTTCCAGCTGTGGGTCTAGATATGATCAATCCAGGTTGCATCACAGCCCCTGAACGAATTGTGTAAGAATTTCTCTCTCTTTCCCTGTCTTTGTTTCATGGGTTTTTAAAAGTAATTTATTTTTATAATGGGGTTTAGCTGCTTTTCACGGCTGTGTTTATGCCGCTTTACACCCACTTGACACACTAACAGAGAGATATCAATACATAGGTTTTAAGATTATTACTAGTCAGATATATTCTTGTGCGGTGAATCGGGCGTGTTGAGTCCAGTTCTCTGAGCAAGGAGTAGGTCTTGTCTGTTACATATTGGGTTTATGGAACAGTATCTGAGCTAATTTGAAACTCTTGTTTTATGTATCACACCACCTCACCTTTCCCGTTAAGCAACCATAGTGTGTTTTCTGCATGTGTGACTCTGTTCTGTTTTGTAATTCAGTTCAAGTGTAACGGTTTTTACATTCCCTCTATAAGTGACACCTTATGAGAAGTGTCCTTTTCTGTGTGACTTATTTCACTTAGAATCGTCGTACCTAAATCCACTCATCATGCTGCTACTAGCCTTATGACATTGATTTCATGGCTGAGTGATATTCCATTGTACATAAGGACCACCACTTTTTTATCCATTTTTCGCTTTCCTGGGATATTTAAGGTGGAATGAAGTGGAGGTCCTTGTCAACAGAGCAGCCCTAAACTTTGGGGTGCTTGTGTCTTGCTGATTTTCAATTTTCCCACTTTATACCCCCATGCGTGGAAGTGCCCTATGCTCTCTAAGCTGTGTTTTTTAGATGTTTCAGGACACACCGTACCCTTCTCCAGAGTGGCTGTTGGCAATTTACATCCCGCCCATCAGTGTAGCAAGGCTCCCATTTCTCCATGGCCTGTCCTGCATTTCTGGTTTTGATACTTTTTTCAGCATGGCCCTTTTGACCGATAGGAAGCGAGACTTCTTTGTAGCACTGATTTGCCTTTCCAGGTTGCTTGGTTGGCCAAAAAGGGCGTATGCGTTTTTTCCTGAATATATTCAGGAAAAAACGCATACGCCCTTTTTGGCCAAGGGCATCATTGTCAACGTTTTGCCGCTTTTCACGTGCTTTAAAGGCGATTCGAATCTACCTCCTGAAATCTGTTTCCTGCAATTCTGCCTTGATTTCAAATCCTCTCCTTTGCCTTCCCTCAATATATTTGGGGACGAGAGTTATCATTTATAACTCTGCAGGTTTATGAATTGCAGTGCCCTGAAGCTCCATTTTACAACTCGCTTTTTTGGGAGCTCGCCGCAAAAGGGCAGGATGGCTTCAGGCCCTGTTCTACTTCCGGGGGGCAGGCTGAGCCTGTGGTTAATTCTTCTTCCTGATGGGAAAATAGAGTGACCTGTGCCGGTCCCAACACCAAGAGCTAGTCTCTCATTGGTTCCCCGTCTTCCCGTTCATCCTCAGGACAAATTGCAACCTGTACGGAACAGGAGGTTAAAGGTGCTGATGCTCCAAGTAGGGAGATTGCTAGTAAAGTGGCTGGAATGGCGAACCCGAGCACAAGGAGATGAGAAATGAGGTGCGTTTTAGAAACATTTCCCCATCACACGGTGTACCATCTTCTGGGTTTCTCATGCATGTTTTCGATGTAGGAAGATGCCCTTGAACCTGGAGATTTGGGACCCATGCGATGGGTAGCACGTAGTATTACTTTAAAGGGTCTGCGTTTGCTCACCCAACCTCACCAAACCTCTCAGCCCCAAGAGTGTCCACCCTTATGTCTCATCCAGCTGTGGGTCTAGATATGGTCAATCCAGGTTGCATCACAGCCCCTGAACTAATTGTGTAAGAATTTCTCTCTCTTTCACTGTCTTTGTTTCATGGGTTTTTAAAAGTAATTTATTTTTATAATGGGGTTTAGCTGCTTTTCACGGCTGTGTTTATGCCGCTTTACACCCACTTGACACACTAACAGAGAGATATCAATACATAGGTTTTAAGATTTTTACTAGTCAGATATATTCTTGTGCGGTGAATCGGGCGTGTTGAGTCCAGTTCTCTGAGTAAGGAGTAGGTCTTGTCTATTACATATTGGGTTTATGGAACGGTATCTGAGCTAATTTGAAACTCTTGTTTTATGTATCACCCCAACTCACCTTTCCCGTTAAGCAGCCATAGTGTGTTTTCTGCATGTGTGACTCTGTTCTGTTTTGTAATTCAGTTCAAGTGTAACGGTTTTTACATTCCCTCTATAAGTGACACCTTATGAGAAGTGTGCTTTTTTGTGTGAATTATTTCACTTAGAATCGTCGTACCTAAATCCACTCATCATGCTGCTACTAACCTTATGACATTGATTTCATGGCTGAGTGATATTCCATTGTACATAAGGACCACAACTTTTTTATCCATTTTTCGCTTTCCTGGGATATTTAAGGTGGAATGAAGTGGAGGTCCTTGTCAACAGAGCAGCCCTAAACTTTGGGGTGCCTGTGTCTTGCTGATTTTCAATTTTCCCACTTTATACCCCCATGCGTGGAAGTGCCCTATGCTCTCTAAGCTGTGTTTTTTAGATGTTTCAGGACACACCGTACCCTTCTCCAGAGTGGCTGTTGGCAATTTACATCCCGCCCATCAGTGTAGCAAGGCTCCCATTTCTCCATGGCCTGTCCTGCATTTCTGGTTTTGACACTTTTTTCAGCATGGCCCTTTTGACCGATGGGAAGCGAGACTTCTTTGTAGCGCTGATTTGCCTTTCCAGGTTGCTTGGTTGGCCAAAAAGGGCGTATGCGTTTTTTCCTGAATATATTCAGGAAAAAACGCATACGCCCTTTTTGGCCAAGGGCATCATTGTCAACGTTTTGCCGCTTTTCATGTGCTTTAAAGGCGATTCGAATCTACCTCCTGAAATCTCTTTCCTGCAATTCTGCCTTGATTTCAAATCCTCTTCTTTGCCTTCCCTCAATATATTTGGGGATGAGAGTTATCATTTATAACTCTGCAGGTTTGTGAATTGCAGTGCCCTGCAGCTCCATTTTACAACTCGCTTTTTTGGGAGCTGGCCGCAAAAGCGCAGGATGGCTTCAGGCCCTGTTCTGGTTCCGGGGGGCAGGCTGAGCCTGTGGTTAATTCTTCTTCCTGATGGGAATAGAGTGACCTGTGCCTGTCCCAACACCAAGAGCTAGTCTCTCATTGGTTCCCCGTCTTCCCGTTCATCCTCAGGACAAATTGCAACCTGTACGGAACAGGAGGTTAAAGGTGCTGATGCTCCAAGTAGGGAGATTGCTAGTAAAGTGGCTGGAATGGCGAACCCGAGCACAAGGAGATGAGAAATGAGGTGCGTTTTAGAAACCTTTCCCCATCACAAGGTGTACCATCTTCTGGGTTTCTCATGCATGTTTTCGATGTAGGAAGATGCCCTTGAACCTGGAGATTTGGGACCCATGCGATGGGTAGCACGCAGTATTACTTTAAAGGGTCTGCGTTTGCTCACCCAACCTCACCAAACCTCTCAGCCCCAAGAGTGTCCACCCTTATGTCTCATCCAGCTGTGGGTCTAGATATGATCAATCCAGGTTGCATCACAGCCCCTGAACGAATTGTGTAAGAATTTCTCTCTCTTTCCCTGTCTTTGTTTCATGGGTTTTTAAAAGTAATTTATTTTTATAATGGGGTTTAGCTGCTTTTCACGGCTGTGTTTATGCCGCTTTACACCCACTTGACACACTAACAGAGAGATATCAATACATAGGTTTTAAGATTATTACTAGTCAGATATATTCTTGTGCGGTGAATCGGGCGTGTTGAGTCCAGTTCTCTGAGAAAGGAGTAGGTCTTGTCTGTTACATATTGGGTTTATGGAACGGTATCTGAGCTAATTTGAAACTCTTGTTTTATGTATCACACCACCTCACCTTTCCCGTTAAGCAGCCATAGTGTGTTTTCTGCATGTGTGACTCTGTTCTGTTTTGTAATTCAGTTCAAGTGTAACGGTTTTTAAATTCCCTCTATAAGTGACACCTTATGAGAAGTGTCCTTTTCTGTGTGACTTATTTCACTTAGAATCGTCGTAACTAAATCAACTCATCATGCTGCTACTCGCCTTATGACATTGATTTCATGGCTGAGTGATATTCCATTGTACATAAGGACCACCACTTTTTTTATCCATTTTTCGCTTTCCTGGGATATTTAAGGTGGAATGAAGTGGAGGTCCTTGTCAACAGAGCAGCCCTAAACTTTGGGGTGCCTGTGTCTTGCTGATTTTCAATTTTCCCACTTTATACCCCCATGCGTGGAAGTGCCCTATGCTCTCTAAGCTGTGTTTTTTAGATGTTTCAGGACACACCGTACCCTTCTCCAGAGTGGCTGTTGGCAATTTACATCCCGCCCATCAGTGTAGCAAGGCTCCCATTTCTCCATGGCCTGTCCTGCATTTCTGGTTTTGACACTTTTTTCAGCATGGCCCTTTTGACCGATGGGAAGCGAGACTTCTTTGTAGCGCTGATTTGCCTTTCCAGTTTGCTTGGTTGGACAAAAAGGGCGTATGCGTTTTTTCCTGAATATATTCAGGAAAAAACGCATACGCCCTTTTTGGCCAAGGGCATCATTGTCAACGTTTTGCCGCTTTTCATGTGCTTTAAAGGCGAATCGAATCTACCTCCTGAAATCTGTTTCCTGCAGTTCTGCCTTGATTTCAAATCCTCTTCTTTGCCTTCCCTCAATATATTTGTGGACGAGAGTTATCATTTATAACTCTGCAGGTCTGTGAATTGCAGTGCACTGAAGCTCCATTTTACAACTCGCTTTTTTGGGAGCTGGCCGCAAAGCGCAGGATGGCTTCAGGCCCTGTTCTGCTTCCGGGGGGCAGGCTGAGCCTGTGGTTAATTCTTCTTCCTGATGGGAAAATAGAGTGACCTGTGCCGGTCCCAACACCAAGAGCTAGTCTCTCATTGGTTCCCCGTCTTCCCGTTCATCCTCAGGACAAATTGCAACCTGTACGGAACAGGAGGTTAAAGGTGCTGATGCTCCAAGTAGGGAGATTGCTAGTAAAGTGGCTGGAATGGCGAACCCGAGCACAAGGAGATGAGAAATGAGGTGCGTTTTAGAAACCTTTCCCCATCACACGGTGTACCATCTTCTGGGTTTCTCATGCATGTTTTCGATGTAGGAAGATGCCCTTGAACCTGGAGATTTGTGACCCATGTGATGGGTAGCACGCAGTATTACTTTAAAGGGTCTGCGTTTGCTCACCCAACCTCACCAAACCTCTCAGCCCCAAGAGTGTCCACCCTTATGTCTCATCCAGCTGTGGGTCTAGATATGATCAATCCAGGTTGCATCACAGCCCCTGAACGAATTGTGTAAGAATTTCTCTCTCTTTCCCTGTCTTTGTTTCATGGGTTTTTAAAAGTAATTTATTTTTATAATGGGGTTTAGCTGCTTTTCACGGCTGTGTTTATGCCGCTTTACACCCACTTGACACACTAACAGAGAGATATCAATACATAGGTTTTAAGATTATTACTAGTCAGATATATTCTTGTGCGCTGAATCGGGCGTGTTGAGTCCAGTTCTCTGAGCAAGGAGTAGGTCTTGTCTGTTACATATTGGGTTTATGGAACGGTATCTGAGCTAATTTGAAACTCTTGTTTTATGAATCACCCAACCTCAACTTTCCCGTTAAGCAGCCATAGTGTGTTTTCTGCATGTGTGACTCTGTTCTGTTTTGTAATTCAGTTCAAGTGTAAGGGTTTTTACATTCCCTCTATAAGTGACACCTTATGAGAAGTGTCCTTTTCTGTGTGACTTATTTCACTTAGAATCATCGTACTTAAATCCACTCATCATGCTACTACTAGCCTTATGACATTGATTTCATGGCTGAGTGATATTCCATTGTACATAAGGACCACCACTTCTTTATCCATTTTTCGCTTTCTTGGGATATTTAAGGTGGAATGAAGTGGAGGTCCTTGTCAACAGAGCAGCCCTAAACTTTGGGGTGCCTGTGTCTTGCTGATTTTCAATTTTCCCACTTTATACCCCCATGCGTGGAAGTGCCCTATGCTCTCTAAGCTGTGTTTTTTAGATGTTTCAGGACACACCGTACCCTTCTCCAGAGTGGCTGTTGGCAATTTACATCCCGCCCATCAGTGTAGCAAGGCTCCCATTTCTCCATGGCCTGTCCTGCATTTCTGGTTTTGACACTTTTTTCAGCATGGCCCTTTTGACCGATGGGAAGCGAGACTTCTTTGTAGCGCTGATTTGCCTTTCCAGGTTGCTTGGTTGGCCAAAAAGGGCGTATGCGTTTTTTCCTGAATATATTCAGGAAAAAACGCATACGCCCTTTTTGGCCAAGGGCATCATTGTCAACGTTTTGCCGCTTTTCATGTGCTTTAAAGGCGATTCGAATCTACCTCCTGAAATCTCTTTCCTGCAATTCTGCCTTGATTTCAAATCCTCTTCTTTGCCTTCCCTCAATATATTTGTGGATGAGAGTTATCATTTATAACTATGCAGGTTTGTGAATTGCAGTGCCCTGAAGCTCCATTTTACAACTCGCTTTTTTGGGAGCTGGCCGCAAAAGCTCAGGATGGCTTCAGGCCCTGTTCTGGTTCCGGGGGGCAGGCTGAGCCTGTGGTTAATTCTTCTTCCTGATGGGAATAGAGTGACCTGTGCCTGTCCCAACACCAAGAGCTAGTCTCTCATTGGTTCCCTGTCTTCCCGTTCATCCTCAGGACAAATTGCAACCTGTACGGAACAGGAGGTTAAAGGTGCTGATGCTCCAAGTAGGGAGTTTGCTAGTAAAGTGGCTGGAATGGCGAACCCGAGCTCAAGGAGATGACAAATGAGGTGCGTTTTAGAAACCTTTCCCCATCACAAGGTGTACCATCTTCTGGGTTTCTCATGCATGATTTCGATGTAGGAAGATGCCCTTGAACCTGGAGATTTGGGACCCATGCGATGGGTAGCACGCAGTATTACTTTAAAGGGTCTGCGTTTGCTCACCCAACCTCACCAAACCTCTCAGCCCCAAGAGTGTCCACCCTTATGTCTCATCCAGCTGTGGGTCTAGATATGGTCAATCCAGGTTGCATCACAGCCCCTGAACGAATTGTGTAAGAATTTCTCTCTCTTTCCCTGTCTTTGTTTCATGGGTTTTTAAAAGTAATTTATTTTTATAATGGGGTTTAGCTGCTTTTCACGGCTGTGTTTATGCCGCTTTACACCCACTTGACACACTAACAGAGAGATATCAATACATAGGTTTTAAGATTATTACTAGTCAGATATATTCTTGTGCGGTGAATCGGGCGTGTTGAGTCCAGTTCTCTGAGCAAGGAGTAGGTCTTGTCTGTTACATATTGGGTTTATGGAACGGTATCTGAGCTAAGTTGAAACTCTTGTTTTATGTATCACACCACCTCACCTTTCCCGTTAAGCAGCCATAGTGTGTTTTCTGCATGTTTGACTCTGTTCTGTTTTGTAATTCAGTTCAAGTGTAATGGTTTTTACATTCCCTCTATAAGTGACACCTTATGAGAAGTGTCCTTTTCTGTGTGACTTATTTCACTTAGAATCGTCGTACCTAAATCCACTCATCATGCTGCTACTAGCCTAATGACATTGATTTCATGGCTGAGTGATATTCCATTGTACATAAGGACCACCAGTTTTTTATCCATTTTTCGCTTTCCTGGGATATTTAAGGTGGAATGAAGTGGAGGTCCTTGTCAACAGAGCAGCCCTAAACTTTGGGGTGCTTGTGTCTTGCTGATTTTCAATATTCCCACTTTATACCCCCATGCGTGGAAGTGCCCTATGCTCTCTAAGCTGTGTTTTTTAGATGTTTCAGGACACACCGTACCCTTCTCCAGAGTGGCTGTTGGCAATTTACATCCCGCCCATCAGTGTAGCAAGGCTCCCATTTCTCCATGGCCTGTCCTGCATTTCTGGTTTTGACACTTTTTTCAGCATGGCCCTTTTGACCGATGGGAAGCGAGACTTCTTTGTAGCGCTGATTTGCCTTTCCAGGTTGCTTGGTTGGCCAAAAAGGGCGTATGCGTTTTTTCCTGAATATATTCAGGAAAAAACGCATACGCCCTTTTTGGCCAAGGGCATCATTGTCAACGTTTTGCCGCTTTTCATGTGCTTTAAAGGCGATTCGAATCTACCTCCTGAAATCTCTTTCCTGCAATTCTGCCTTGATTTCAAATCCTCTTCTTTGCCTTCCCTCAATATATTTGGGGATGAGAGTTATCATTTATAACTCTGCAGGTTTGTGAATTGCAGTGCCCTGAAGCTCCATTTTACAACTCGCTTTTTTGGGAGCTGGCCGCAAAAGCGCAGGATGGCTTCAGGCCCTGTTCTGGTTCCGGGGGGCAGGCTGAGCCTGTGGTTAATTCTTCTTCCTGATGGGAATAGAGTGACCTGTGCCTGTCCCAACACCAAGAGCTAGTCTCTCATTGGTTCCCCGTCTTCCCGTTCATCCTCAGGACAAATTGCAACCTGTACGGAACAGGAGGTTAAAGGTGCTGATGCTCCAAGTAGGGAGATTGCTAGTAAAGTGGCTGGAATGGCGAACCCGAGCACAAGGAGATGAGAAATGAGGTGCGTTTTAGAAACCTTTCCCCATCACAAGGTGTACCATCTTCTGGGTTTCTCATGCATGTTTTCGATGTAGGAAGATGACCTTGAACCTGGAGATTTGGGACCCATGCGATGGGTAGCACGCAGTATTACTTTAAAGGGTCTGCGTTTGCTCACCCAACCTCACCAAACCTCTCAGCCCCAAGAGTGTCCACCCTTATGTCTCATCCAGCTGTGGGTCTAGATATGATCAATCCAGGTTGCATCACAGGCCCTGAACGAATTGTGTAAGAATTTCTCTCTCTTTCCCTGTCTTTGTTTCATGGGTTTTTAAAAGTAATTTATTTTTATAATGGGGTTTAGCTGCTTTTCACGGCTGTGTTTATGCTGCTTTACACCCACTTGACACACTAACAGAGAGATATCAATACATAGGTTTTAAGATTATTACTAGTCAGATATATTCTTGTGCGGTGAATCGGGCGTGTTGAGTCCAGTTCTCTGAGCAAGGAGTAGGTCTTGTCTGTTCCATATTGGGTTTATGGAACGGTATCTGAGCTACTTTGAAACTCTTGTTTTATGTATCACACCACCTCACCTTTCCCGTTAAGCAGCCATAGTGTGTTTTCTGCATGTGTGACTCTGTTCTGTTTTGTAATTCAGTTCAAGTGTAACGGTTTTTACATTCCCTCTATAAGTGACACCTTATGAGAAGTGTCCTTTTCTGTGTGACTTATTTCACTTAGAATCCTCGTACCTAAATCCACTCATCATGCTGCTACTAGCCTTATGACATTGATTTCATGGCTGAGTGATATTCCATTGTACATAAGGACCACCACTTTTTTATCCATTTTTCGCTTTCCTGGGATATTTAAGGTGGAATGAAGTGGAGGTCCTTGTCAACAGAGCAGCCCTAAACTTTGGGGTGCTTGTGTCTTGCTGATTTTCAATATTCCCACTTTATACCCCCATGCGTGGAAGTGCCCTATGCTCTCTAAGCTGTGATTTTTAGATGTTTCAGGACACACCGTACCCTTCTCCAGAGTGGCTGTTGGCAATTTACATCCCGCCCATCAGTGTAGCAAGGCTCCCATTTCTCCATGGCCTGTCCTGCATTTCTGGTTTTGACACTTTTTTCAGCATGGCCCTTTTGACCGATGGGTAGCGAGACTTCTTTGTAGCGCTGATTTGCCTTTCCAGGTTGCTTGGTTGGCCAAAAAGGGCGTATGCGTTTTTTCCTGAATATATTCAGGAAAAAACGCATACGCCCTTTTTGGCCAAGGGCATCATTGTCAACGTTTTGCCGCTTTTCACGTGCTTTAAAGGCGATTCGAATCTACCTCCTCAAATCTGTTTCCTGCAATTCTGCCTTGATTTCAAATCCTCTTCTTTGCCTTCCCTCAATATATTTGTGGACGAGAGTTATCATTTATAACTCTGCAGGTTTGTGAATTGCAGTGCCCTGAAGCTCCATTTTACAACTCGCTTTTTTGGGAGCTGGCCGCAAAAGCGCAGGATGGCTTCAGGCCCTGTTCTGCTACAGGGGGGCAGGCTGAGCCTGTGGTTAATTCTTCTTCCTGATGGGAAAATAGAGTGACCTGTGCCGGTCCCAACACCAAGAGCTAGTCTCTCATTGGTTCCCCGTCTTCCCGTTCATCCTCAGGACAAATTGCAACCTGTACGGAACAGGAGGTTAAAGGTGCTGATGCTCCAAGTAGGGAGATTGCTAGTAAAGTGGCTGGAATGGCGAACCCGAGCACAAGGAGATGAGAAATGAGGTGCGTTTTAGAAACCTTTCCCCATCACAAGGTGTACCATCTTCTGGGTTTCTCATGCATGATTTCGATGTAGGAAGATGCCCTTGAACCTGGAGATTTGGGACCCATGCGATGGGTAGCACGCAGTATTACTTTAAAGGGTCTGCGTTTGCTCACCCAACCTCACCAAACCTCTCAGCCCCCAGAGTGTCCACCCTTATGTCTCATCCAGCTGTGGGTCTAGATATGATCAATCCAGGTTGCATCACAGCCCCTGAACGAATTGTGTAAGAATTTCTCTCTCTTTCCCTGTCTTTGTTTCATGGGTTTTTAAAAGTAATTTATTTTTATAATGGGGTTTAGCTGCTTTTCACGGCTGTGTTTATGCCGCTTTACACCCACTTGACACACTAACAGAGAGATATCAATACATAGGTTTTAAGATTATTACTAGTCAGATATATTCTTGTGCGGTGAATCGGGCGTGTTGAGTCCAGTTCTCTGAGAAAGGAGTAGGTCTTGTCTGTTACATATTGGGTTTATGGAACGGTATCTGAGCTAATTTGAAACTCTTGTTTTATGTATCACACCACCTCACCTTTCCCGTTAAGCAGCCATAGTGTGTTTTCTGCATGTGTGACTCTGTTCTGTTTTGTAATTCAGTTCAAGTGTAACGGTTTTTACATTCCCTCTATAAGTGACACCTTGTGAGAAGTGTCCTTTTCTGTGTGACTTATTTCACTTAGAATCCTCGTACCTAAATCCACTCATCATGCTGCTACTAGCCTTATGACATTGATTTCATGGCTGATTGATATTCCATTGTACATAAGGACCACCACTTCTTTATCCATTTTTCGCTTTCTTGGGATATTTAAGGTGCAATGAAGTGGAGGTCCTTGTCAACAGAGCAGCCCTAAACTTTGGGGTGCCTGTGTCTTGCTGATTTTCAATTTTCCCACTTTATACCCCCATGCGTGGAAGTGCCCTATGCTCTCTAAGCTGTGTATTTTAGATGTTTCAGGACACACCGTACCCTTCTCCAGAGTGGCTGTTGGCAATTTACATCCCGCCCATCAGTGTAGCAAGGCTCCCATTTCTCCATGGCCTGTCCTGCATTTCTGGTTTTGACACATTTTTCAGCATGGCCCTTTTGACCGATGGGATGCGAGACTTCTTTGTAGCGCTGATTTGCCTTTCCAGGTTGCTTGGTTGGCCAAAAAGGGCATATGCGTTTTTTCCTGAATATATTCAGGAAAAAACGAATACGCCCTTTTTGGCCAAGGGCATCATTGTCAACGTTTTGCCGCTTTTCATGTGCTTTAAAGGCGATTCGAATCTACCTCCTGAAATCTGTTTCCTGCAATTCTGCCTTGATTTCAAATCCTCTTCTTTGCCTTCTCTCAATATATTTGTGGACGAGAGTTATCATTTATAACTCTGCAGGTTTGTGAATTGCAGTGCCCTGAAGCTCCATTTTACAACTCGCTTTTTTGGGAGCTGGCCGCAAAAGCGCAGGATGGCTTCAGGCCCTGTTCTGGTTCCGGGGTTCAGGCTGAGCCTGTGGTTAATTCTTCTTCCTGATGGGAAAATAGAGTGACCTGTGCCTGTCCCAACACCAAGAGCTAGTCTCTCATTGGTTCCCCGTCTTCCCGTTCATCCTCAGGACAAATTGCAACCTGTACGGAACAGGAGGTTAAAGGTTCTGATGCTCCAAGTAGGGAGATTGCTAGTAAAGTGGCTGGAATGGCGAAACCGAGCACAAGGAGATGAGAAATGAGGTGCGTTTTAGAAACTTTTCCCCATCACAACGTGTACCATCTTCTGGGTTTCTCATGCATGTTTTCGATGTAGGAAGATGCCCTTGAACCTGGAGATTTGGGAACCATGTGATGGGTAGCATGCAGTATTACTTTAAAGGGTCTGCGTTTGCTCACCCAACCTCTCCAAACCTCTCAGCCCCAAGAGTGTCCACCCTTATGTCTCATCCAGCTGTGGGTCTAGATATGATCAATCCAGGTTGCATCACAGCCCCTGAACGAATTGTGTAAGAATTTCTCTCTCTTTTCTTGTCTTTGTTTCATGGGTTTTTAAAAGTAATTTATTTTTATAATGGGGTTTAGCTGCTTTTCACGGCTGTGTTTATGCCGCTTTACACCCACTTGACACACTAACAGAGAGATATCAATACATAGGTTTTAAGATTATTACTAGTCAGATATATTCTTGTGCGGTGAATCGGGCGTGTAGAGTCCAGTTCTCTGAGCAAGGAGTAGGTCTTGTCTATTACATATTGGGTTTATGGAACGGTATCTGAGCTAATTTGAAACCCTTGTTTTATGTATCACCCCACCTCACCTTTCCCGTTAAGCAGCCATAGTGTGTTTTCTGCATGTGTGACTCTGTTCTGTTTTGTAAATCAGTTCAAGTGTAACGGTTTTTACATTCCCTCTATAAGTGATATCTTGTGAGAAGTGTCCTTTTCTGTGTGACTTATTTCACTTAGAATCGTCGTACCTAAATCCACTCATCATGCTGCTACTAGCCTTATGACATTGATTTCATGGCTGAGTGATATTCCATTTTACATAAGGACCACAACTTCTTTATCCATTTTTCTCCTTCCTGGGATATTTAAGGTGGAATGAAGTGGAGGTCCTTGTCAACAGAGCAGCCCTAAACTTTGGGGTGCTTGTGTCTTGCTGATTTTTAATTTTCCCACTTTATACCCCCATGCGTGGAAGTGCCCTATGCTCTCTAAGCTGTGTTTTTTAGATGTTTCAGGACACACCGTACACTTCTCCAGAGTGGCTGTGGCAATTTACATCCCGCCCATCAGTGTAGCAAGGCTCCCATTTCTCCATGGCCTGTCCTGCATTTCTGGTTTTGACACATTTTTCAGCATGGCCCTTTTGACCGATGGAAGCGAGACTTCATTGTAGAGTTGATTTGCCTTTTCAGGTTGCTTGGTTGGCCAAAAAGGGCGTATGCGTTTTTTCCTGAATATATTCAGGAAAAAACGCATACGCACTTTTTGGCCAAGGGCATCATTGTCAACGTTTTGCCGCTTTTCATGTGCTTTAAAGGCGATTCGAATCTACCTCCTGAAATCTGTTTCCTGCAATTCTGCCTTGATTTCAATTCCTCGTCTTTGCCTTCCCTCAATATATTTGTGGACGAGAGTTATCATTTATAACTCTGCAGTTTTGTGAATTGCAGTGCCCTGAAGCTCCATTTTACAACTCGCTTTTTTGGGATCTGGCCGCAAATCGCAGGATGGCTTCAGGCCCTCTTCTGGTTCCGGGGGTCAGGCTGAGCCTGTGGTTAATTCTTCTTCCTGATGGGAAAATAGAGTGACCTGTGCCTGTCCCAACACCAAGAGCTAGTCTCTCATTGGTTCCCCATCTTCCCGTTCATCCTCAGGACAAATTGCAACCTGTACGGAACAGGAGGTTAAAGGTGCTGATGCTCCAAGTAGGGAGATTGCTAGTAAAGTGACTGGAATGGCGAACCCGAGCACAAGGAGATGAGAAATGAGGTGCGTTTTAGAAACTTTTCCCCATCACCCGGTGTACCATCTTCTGGGTTTCTCATGCATGTTTTCGATGTAGGAAGATGCCCTTGAACCTGGAGATTTGGGACCCATGCGATGGGTAGCACGCAGTATTACTTTAAAGGGTCTGCGTTTGCTCACCCAACCTCACCAAACCTCTCAGCCCCAAGAGTGTCCACCCTTATGTCTTATCCAGCTGTGGGTCTAGATATGGTCAATCCAGGTTGCATCACAGCCCCTGAACGAATTGTGTAAGAATTTCTCTCTCTTTCCCTGTCTTCGTTTCATGGGTTTTTAAAATTAATTTATTTTTATAATGGGGATTAGCTGCTTTTCACGGCTGTGTTTTTGCCGCTTTACATCACTTGACACACTAACAGAGAGATATCAATACATAGGTTTTAAGATTATGACTAGTCAGATATATTCTTGTGCGGTGAATCGGGCGTGTTGAGTCCAGTTCTCTGAGCAAGGAGTAGGTCTTGTCTATTACATATTGGGTTTATGGAACGGTATCTGAGCTAATTTGAAACTCTTGTTTTATGTATCACCCCACCTCACCTTTCCCGTTAAGCAGCCATAGTGTGTTTTCTGCATGTGTGACTCTGTTCTGTTTTGTAATTCAGTTCAAGTGTAACGGTTTTTACATTCCCTCTATATGTGACACCTTATGAGAAGTGTCCTTTTCTGTGTGACTTATTTCACTTAGAATCGTCGTACCTAAATCCACTCATCATGCTGCTACTAGCCTTATGACATTGATTTCATGGCTGAGTGATATTCCATTGTACATAAGGACCACAACTTCTTTATGCATTTTTCTCCTTCCTGGGATATTTAAGGTGGAATGAAGTGGAGGTCCTTGTCAACAGAGCAGCCCTAAACTTTGGGGTGCTTGTGTCTTGCTGATTTTTAATTTTCGCAACTTATACCCGCATGCGTGGAAGTGCCCTATGCTCTCTAAGCTGTGTTTTTTAGATGTTTCAGGACACACCGTACACTTCTCCAGAGTGGCTTTTGGCAATTTACATCCCGCCCATCATGGTAGCAAGGCTCCCATTTCTCCATGGCCTGTCCTGCATTTCTGGTTTTGACACTGTTTTCAGCATGGCCCTTTTGACCGATGGGAAGCGAGACTTCTTTGTAGAGCTGATTTGCCTTTCCAGGTTGCTTCGTTGGCCAAAAAGGGCCTATGCGTTTTTTCCTGAATATATTCAGGAAAAAACGCATACGCCCTTTTTGGCCAAGGGCATCATTGTCAACGTTTTGCCGCTTTTCATGTGCTTTAAAGGCGAATCGAATCTACCTCCTGAAATCTCTTTCCTGCAATTCTGCCTTGATTTCAAATCCTCTTCTTTGCCTTCCTTCAATATATTTGTGGACGAGAGTTATCATTTATAACTCTGCAGGTTTGTGAATTGCAGTGCCCTGAAGCTCCATTTTACAACTCGCTTTTTTGGGAGCTGGCCGCAAAAGCGCAGGATGGCTTCAGGCCCTGTTCTGGTTCCGGGGGTCAGGCTGAGCCTGTGGTTAATTCTTCTTCCTGATGGGAAAATAGAGTGACCTGTGCCTGTCCCAACACCAAGAGCTAGTCTCTCATTGGTTCCCCGTTTTCCCGTTCATCCTCAGGACAAATTGCAACCTGTACGGAACAGGAGGTTAAAGGTTCTGATGCTCCAAGTAGGGAGATTGCTAGTAAAGTGGCTGGAATGGCGAAACCGAGCACAAGGAGATGAGAAATGAGGTGCGTTTTAGAAACCTTTCCCCATCACAACGTGTACCATCTTCTGGGTTTCTCATGCATGTTTTCGATGTAGGAAGATGCCCTTGAACCTGGAGATTTGGGAACCATGTGATGGGTAGCAGGCAGTATTACTTTAAAGTGTCTGCGTTTGCTCACCCAACCTCACCAAACCTCTCAGCCCCAAGAGTGTCCACCCTTATGTCTCATCCAGCTGTGGGTCTAGATATGATCAATCCAGGTTGCATCACAGCCCCTGAACGAATTGTGTAAGAATTTCTCTCTCTTTTCCTGTCTTTGTTTCATGGGTTTTTAAAAGTAATTTATTTTTATAATGGGGTTTAGCTGCTTTTCACGGCTGTGTTTATGCCGCTTTACACCCACTTGACACACTAACAGAGAGATATCAATACATAGGTTTTAAGATTATTACTAGTCAGATATATTCTTGTGCGGTGAATCGGGCGTGTTGAGTCCAGTTCTCTGAGCAAGGAGTAGGTCTTGTCTGTTACATATTGGGTTTCTGGAACGGTATCTGAGCTAATTTGAAACTCTTGTTTTATGTATCACCCCACCTCACCTTTCCCGTTAAGCAGCCATAGTGTGTTTTCTGCATGTGTGACTCTGTTCTGTTTTGTAATTCAGTTCAAGTGTAACGGTTTTTACATTCCCTCTATAAGTGACACCTTATGAGAAGTGTCCTTTTCTGTGTGACTTATTTCACTTAGAATCGTCGTACGTAAATCCACTCATCATGCTGCTACTAGCCTTATGACATTGATTTCATGGCTGATTGATATTCCATTGTACATAAGGACCACCACTTCTTTATCCATTTTTCACTTTCTTGGGATATTTAAGGTGGAATGAAGTGGAGGTCCTTGTCAACAGAGCAGCCCTAAACTTTGGGGTGCCTGTGTCTTGCTGATTTTCAATTTTCCCACTTTATACCCCCATGCGTGGAAGTGCCCTATGCTCTCTAAGCTGTGTATTTTAGATGTTTCAGGACACACCGTACCCTTCTCCAGAGTGGCTGTTGGCAATTTACATCCCGCCCATCAGTGTAGCAAGGCTCCCATTTCTCCATGGCCTGTCCTGCATTTCTGGTTTTGACACATTTTTCAGCATGGCCCTTTTGACCGATGGGATGCGAGACTTCTTTGTAGCGCTGATTTGCCTTTCCAGGTTGCTTGGTTGGCCAAAAAGGGCATATGCGTTTTTTCCTGAATATATTCAGGAAAAAACGAATACGCCCTTTTTGGCCAAGGGCATCATTGTCAACGTTTTGCCGCTTTTCATGTGCTTTAAAGGCGATTCGAATCTACCTCCTGAAATCTGTTTCCTGCAATTCTGCCTTGATTTCAAATCCTCTTCTTTGCCTTCTCTCAATATATTTGTGGACGAGAGTTATCATTTATAACTCTGCAGGTTTGTGAATTGCAGTGCCCTGAAGCTCCATTTTACAACTCGCTTTTTTGGGAGCTGGCCGCAAAAGCGCAGGATGGCTTCAGGCCCTGTTCTGGTTCCGGGGGTCAGGCTGAGCCTGTGGTTAATTCTTCTTCCTGATGGGAAAATAGAGTGACCTGTGCCTGTCCCAACACCAAGAGCTAGTCTCTCATTGGTTCCCCGTCTTCCCGTTCATCCTCAGGACAAATTGCAACCTGTACGGAACAGGAGGTTAAAGGTTCTGATGCTCCAAGTAGGGAGATTGCTAGTAAAGTGGCTGGAATGGCGAACCCGAGCACAAGGAGATGAGAAATGAGGTGCGTTTTAGAAACCATTCCCCCTCACACGGTGTACCATCTTCTGGGTTTCTCATGCATGGTTTCGATGTAGGAAGATGCCCTTTAACCTGGAGATTTGGGACCCATGCGATGGGTAACACGCAGTATTACTTTAAAGGGTCTGCGTTTGCTCACCCAATCTCACCAAACCTCTCAGCCCCAAGAGTGTCCACCCTTATGTCTCATTCAGCTGTGGGTCTAGATATGGTCAATCCAGGTTGCATCACAGCCCCTGAACGAATTGTGTAAAAATTTCTCTCTCTTTCACTGTCTTTGTTTCATGGGTTTTTAAAAGTAATTTATTTGTATAATGCGGTTTAGCTGCTTTTCACGGCTGTGTTTATGCCGCTTTACACCCACTAGACACACTAACAGAGAGATATCAATACATAGGTTTTAAGATTATTACTAGTCAGATATATTCTTGTGCGGTGAATCGGGCGTGTAGAGTCCAGTTCTCTGAGCAAGGAGTAGGTCTTGTCTATTACATATTGGGTTTATGGAACGGTATCTGAGCTAATTTGAAACCCTTGTTTTATGTATCACCCCACCTCACCTTTCCCGTTAAGCAGCCATAGTGTGTTTTCTGCATGTGTGACTCTGTTCTGTTTTGTAAATCAGTTCAAGTGTAACGGTTTTTACATTCCCTCTATAAGTGATATCTTGTGAGAAGTGTCCTTTTCTGTGTGACTTATTTCACTTAGAATCGTCGTACCTAAATCCACTCATCATGCTGCTACTAGCCTTATGACATTGATTTCATGGCTGAGTGATATTCCATTTTACATAAGGACCACAACTTCTTTATCCATTTTTCTCCTTCCTGGGATATTTAAGGTGGAATGAAGTGGAGGTCCTTGTCAACAGAGCAGCCCTAAACTTTGGGGTGCTTGTGTCTTGCTGATTTTTAATTTTCCCACTTTATACCCCCATGCGTGGAAGTGCCCTATGCTCTCTAAGCTGTGTTTTTTAGATGTTTCAGGACACACCGTACACTTCTCCAGAGTGGCTGTGGCAATTTACATCCCGCCCATCAGTGTAGCAAGGCTCCCATTTCTCCATGGCCTGTCCTGCATTTCTGGTTTTGACACTTTTTTCAGCATGGCCCTTTTGACCGATGGAAGCGAGATTTCATTGTAGAGTTGATTTGCCTTTTCAGGTTGCTTGGTTGGCCAAAAAGGGCGTATGCGTTTTTTCCTGAATATATTCAGGAAAAAACGCATACGCACTTTTTGGCCAAGGGCATCATTGTCAACGTTTTGCCGCTTTTCATGTGCTTTAAAGGCGATTCGAATCTACCTCCTGAAATCTGTTTCCTGCAATTCTGCCTTGATTTCAATTCCTCGTCTTTGCCTTCCCTCAATATATTTGTGGACGAGAGTTATCATTTATAACTCTGCAGTTTTGTGAATTGCAGTGCCCTGAAGCTCCATTTTACAACTTGCTTTTTTGGGATCTGGCCGCAAATCGCAGGATGGCTTCAGGCCCTGTTCTGGTTCCGGGGGTCAGGCTGAGCCTGTGGTTAATTCTTCTTCCTGATGGGAAAATAGAGTGACCTGTGCCTGTCCCAACACCAAGAGCTAGTCTCTCATTGGTTCCCCATCTTCCCGTTCATCCTCAGGACAAATTGCAACCTGTACGGAACAGGAGGTTAAAGGTGCTGATGCTCCAAGTAGAGAGATTGCTAGTAAAGTGACTGGAATGGCGAACCCGAGCACAAGGAGATGAGAAATGAGGTGCGTTTTAGAAACTTTTCCCCATCACCCGGTGTACCATCTTCTGGGTTTCTCATGCATGTTTTCGATGTAGGAAGATGCCCTTGAACCTGGAGATTTGGGACCCATGCGATGGGTAGCACGCAGTATTACTTTAAAGGGTCTGCGTTTGCTCACCCAACCTCACCAAACCTCTCAGCCCCAAGAGTGTCCACCCTTATGTCTCATCCAGCTGTGGGTCTAGATATGGTCAATCCAGGTTGCATCACAGCCCCTGAACGAATTGTGTAAGAATTTCTCTCTCTTTCCCTGTCTTCGTTTCATGGGTTTTTAAAATTAATTTATTTTTATAATGGGGATTAGCTGCTTTTCACGGCTGTGTTTTTGCCGCTTTACATCACTTGACACACTAACAGAGAGATATCAATACATAGGTTTTAAGATTATGACTAGTCAGATATATTCTTGTGCGGTGAATCGGGCGTGTTGAGTCCAGTTCTCTGAGCAAGGAGTAGGTCTTGTCTATTACATATTGGGTTTATGGAACGGTATCTGAGCTAATTTGAAACTCTTGTTTTATGTATCACCCCACCTCACCTTTCCCGTTAAGCAGCCATAGTGTGTTTTCTGCATGTGTGAATCTGTTCTGTTTTGTAATTCAGTTCAAGTGTAACGGTTTTTACTTTCCCTGTATAAGTGATATCTGATGAGAAGTGTCCTTTTCTGTGTGACTTATTTCACTTAGAATCGTCTCGTACCTAAATCCACTCATCATGCTGCTACTAGCCTTAGGACATTGATTTCATGGCTGAGTGATATTCCATTGTACATAAGGACCACCACTTATTTATCCATTTTTATCTTTCCTGGGATATTTAAGGTGGAATGAAGTGGAGGTCCTTGGCAACAGAGCAGCCCTAAACTTTGGTGTGCTTGTGTCTTGCTGATTTTTAACTTTCCCAATTTATACCCCCATGCATGGAAGTGCCCTATGCTCTCTAAGCTGTGTTTTTTAGATGTTTCAGGACACACTGTACCCTTCTCCAGAGTGGCTGTTGGCAATTTACATCCCGCCCATCAGCGTAGCAAGGCTCCCCTTTCTCCATGGCCTGTCCTGCATTTCTGGTTTTGACACTGTTTTCAGCATGGCCCTTTTGACCGATGGGAAGCGAGACTTCTTTGTAGAGCTGATTTGCCTTTCCAGGTTGCTTCGTTGGCCAAAAAGGGCGTATGCGTTTTTTCCTGAATATATTCAGGAAAAAACGCATACGCCCTTTTTGGCCAAGGGCATCATTGTCAACGTTTTCCCGCTTTTCATGTGCTTTAAAGGCGATTCGAATCTACCTCCTGAAATCTGTTTCCTGCAATTCTGCCTTGATTTCAATTCCTCGTCTTTGCCTTCCCTCAATATATTTGTGGACGAGAGTTATCATTTATAACTCTGCAGGTTTGTGAATTGCAGTGCCCTGAAGCTCCATTTTACAACTCGCTTTTTAGGGAGCTGGCCGCAAAAGCGCAGGATGGATTCAGGCCCTGTTCTGGTTCCGGGGGGCAGGCTGAGCCTGTGGTTAATTCTTCTTCCTGATGGGAAAATAGAGTCACCTGTGCCTGTCCCAACACCAAGAGCTAGTCTCTCATTGGTTCCCCATCTTCCCGTTCATCCTCAGGACAAATTGCAACCTGTACGGAACAGGAGGTTAAAGGTGCTGATGCTCCAAGTAGGGAGATTGCTAGTAAAGTGGCTGGAATGGCGAACCCGAGCACAAGGAGATGAGAAATGAGGTGCGTTTTAGAAACCATTCACCCTCACACGGTGTACCATCTTCTGGGTTTCTCATGCATGGTTTCGATGTAGGAAGATGCCCTTTAACCTGGAGATTTGGGACCCATGCGATGGGTAGCACGCAGTATTACTTTAAAGGGTCTGCGTTTGCTCACCCAATCTCACCAAACCTCTCAGCCCCAAGAGTGTCCACCCTTATGTCTCATCCAGCTGTGGGTCTAGATATGGTCAATCCAGGTTGCATCACAGCCCCTGAACGAATTGTGTAAGAATTTCTCTCTCTTTCACTGTCTTTGTTTCATGGGTTTTTAAAAGTAATTTATTTGTATAATGCGGTTTAGCTGCTTTTCACGGCTGTGTTTATGCCGCTTTACACCCACTAGACACACTAACAGAGAGATATCAATACATAGGTTTTAAGATTATTACTAGTCAGATATATTCTTGTGCGGTGAATCGGGCGTGTAGAGTCCAGTTCTCTGAGCAAGGAGTAGGTCTTGTCTATTACATATTGGGTTTATGGAACGGTATCTGAGCTAATTTGAAACCCTTGTTTTATGTATCACCCCACCTCACCTTTCCCGTTAAGCAGCCATAGTGTGTTTTCTGCATGTGTGACTCTGTTCTGTTTTGTAAATCAGTTCAAGTGTAACGGTTTTTACATTCCCTCTATAAGTGATATCTTGTGAGAAGTGTCCTTTTCTGTGTGACTTATTTCACTTAGAATCGTCGTACCTAAATCCACTCATCATGCTGCTACTAGCCTTATGACATTGATTTCATGGCTGAGTGATATTCCATTTTACATAAGGACCACAACTTCTTTATCCATTTTTCTCCTTCCTGGGATATTTAAGGTGGAATGAAGTGGAGGTCCTTGTCAACAGAGCAGCCCTAAACTTTGGGGTGCTTGTGTCTTGCTGATTTTTAATTTTCCCACTTTATACCCCCATGCGTGGAAGTGCCCTATGCTCTCTAAGCTGTGTTTTTTAGATGTTTCAGGACACACCGTACACTTCTCCAGAGTGGCTGTGGCAATTTACATCCCGCCCATCAGTGTAGCAAGGCTCCCATTTCTCCATGGCCTGTCCTGCATTTCTGGTTTTGACACTTTTTTCAGCATGGCCCTTTTGACCGATGGAAGCGAGATTTCATTGTAGAGTTGATTTGCCTTTTCAGGTTGCTTGGTTGGCCAAAAAGGGCGTATGCGTTTTTTCCTGAATATATTCAGGAAAAAACGCATACGCACTTTTTGGCCAAGGGCATCATTGTCAACGTTTTGCCGCTTTTCATGTGCTTTAAAGGCGATTCGAATCTACCTCCTGAAATCTGTTTCCTGCAATTCTGCCTTGATTTCAATTCCTCGTCTTTGCCTTCCCTCAATATATTTGTGGACGAGAGTTATCATTTATAACTCTGCAGTTTTGTGAATTGCAGTGCCCTGAAGCTCCATTTTACAACTTGCTTTTTTGGGATCTGGCCGCAAATCGCAGGATGGCTTCAGGCCCTGTTCTGGTTCCGGGGGTCAGGCTGAGCCTGTGGTTAATTCTTCTTCCTGATGGGAAAATAGAGTGACCTGTGCCTGTCCCAACACCAAGAGCTAGTCTCTCATTGGTTCCCCATCTTCCCGTTCATCCTCAGGACAAATTGCAACCTGTACGGAACAGGAGGTTAAAGGTGCTGATGCTCCAAGTAGAGAGATTGCTAGTAAAGTGACTGGAATGGCGAACCCGAGCACAAGGAGATGAGAAATGAGGTGCGTTTTAGAAACTTTTCCCCATCACCCGGTGTACCATCTTCTGGGTTTCTCATGCATGTTTTCGATGTAGGAAGATGCCCTTGAACCTGGAGATTTGGGACCCATGCGATGGGTAGCACGCAGTATTACTTTAAAGGGTCTGCGTTTGCTCACCCAACCTCACCAAACCTCTCAGCCCCAAGAGTGTCCACCCTTATGTCTCATCCAGCTGTGGGTCTAGATATGGTCAATCCAGGTTGCATCACAGCCCCTGAACGAATTGTGTAAGAATTTCTCTCTCTTTCCCTGTCTTCGTTTCATGGGTTTTTAAAATTAATTTATTTTTATAATGGGGATTAGCTGCTTTTCACGGCTGTGTTTTTGCCGCTTTACATCACTTGACACACTAACAGAGAGATATCAATACATAGGTTTTAAGATTATGACTAGTCAGATATATTCTTGTGCGGTGAATCGGGCGTGTTGAGTCCAGTTCTCTGAGCAAGGAGTAGGTCTTGTCTATTACATATTGGGTTTATGGAACGGTATCTGAGCTAATTTGAAACTCTTGTTTTATGTATCACCCCACCTCACCTTTCCCGTTAAGCAGCCATAGTGTGTTTTCTGCATGTGTGAATCTGTTCTGTTTTGTAATTCAGTTCAAGTGTAACGGTTTTTACATTCCCTCTATATGTGACACCTTATGAGAAGTGTCCTTTTCTGTGTGACTTATTTCACTTAGAATCGTCGTACCTAAATCCACTCATCATGCTGCTACTAGCCTTATGACATTGATTTCATGGCTGAGTGATATTCCATTGTACATAAGGACCACAACTTCTTTATGCATTTTTCTCCTTCCTGGGATATTTAAGGTGGAATGAAGTGGAGGTCCTTGTCAACAGAGCAGCCCTAAACTTTGGGGTGCTTGTGTCTTGCTGATTTTTAATTTTCGCACATTATACCCCCATGCGTGGAAGTGCCCTATGCTCTCTAAGCTGTGTTTTTTAGATGTTTCAGGACACACCGTACACTTCTCTAGAGTGGCTTTTGGCAATTTACATCCCGCCCAACATGGTAGCAAGGCTCCCATTTCTCCATGGCCTGTCCTGCATTTCTGGTTTTGACACTGTTTTCAGCATGGCCCTTTTGACCGATGGGAAGCGAGACTTCTTTGTAGAGCTGATTTGCCTTTCCAGGTTGCTTCGTTGGCCAAAAAGGGCGTATGCGTTTTTTCCTGAATATATTCAGGAAAAAACGCATACGCCCTTTTTGGCCAAGGGCATCATTGTCAACGTTTTCCCGCTTTTCATGTGCTTTAAAGGCGATTCGAATCTACCTCCTGAAATCTGTTTCCTGCAATTCTGCCTTGATTTCAATTCCTCGTCTTTGCCTTCCCTCAATATATTTGTGGACGAGAGTTATCATTTATAACTCTGCAGGTTTGTGAATTGCAGTGCCCTGAAGCTCCATTTTACAACTCGCTTTTTAGGGAGCTGGCCGCAAAAGCGCAGGATGGATTCAGGCCCTGTTCTGGTTCCGGGGGGCAGGCTGAGCCTGTGGTTAATTCTTCTTCCTGATGGGAAAATAGAGTCACCTGTGCCTGTCCCAACACCAAGAGCTAGTCTCTCATTGGTTCCCCATCTTCCCGTTCATCCTCAGGACAAATTGCAACCTGTACGGAACAGGAGGTTAAAGGTGCTGATGCTCCAAGTAGGGAGATTGCTAGTAAAGTGGCTGGAATGGCGAACCCGAGCACAAGGAGATGAGAAATGAGGTGCGTTTTAGAAACCATTCCCCCTCACACGGTGTACCATCTTCTGGGTTTCTCATGCATGGTTTCGATGTAGGAAGATGCCCTTTAACCTGGAGATTTGGGACCCATGCGATGGGTAGCACGCAGTATTACTTTAAAGGGTCTGCGTTTGCTCACCCAATCTCACCAAACCTCTCAGCCCCAAGAGTGTCCACCCTTATGTCTCATCCAGCTGTGGGTCTAGATATGGTCAATCCAGGTTGCATCACAGCCCCTGAACGAATTGTGTAAGAATTTCTCTCTCTTTCACTGTCTTTGTTTCATGGGTTTTTAAAAGTAATTTATTTGTATAATGCGGTTTAGCTGCTTTTCACGGCTGTGTTTATGCCGCTTTACACCCACTAGACACACTAACAGAGAGATATCAATACATAGGTTTTAAGATTATTACTAGTCAGATATATTCTTGTGCGGTGAATCGGGCGTGTAGAGTCCAGTTCTCTGAGCAAGGAGTAGGTCTTGTCTATTACATATTGGGTTTATGGAACGGTATCTGAGCTAATTTGAAACCCTTGTTTTATGTATCACCCCACCTCACCTTTCCCGTTAAGCAGCCATAGTGTGTTTTCTGCATGTGTGACTCTGTTCTGTTTTGTAAATCAGTTCAAGTGTAACGGTTTTTACATTCCCTCTATAAGTGATATCTTGTGAGAAGTGTCCTTTTCTGTGTGACTTATTTCACTTAGAATCGTCGTACCTAAATCCACTCATCATGCTGCTACTAGCCTTATGACATTGATTTCATGGCTGAGTGATATTCCATTTTACATAAGGACCACAACTTCTTTATCCATTTTTCTCCTTCCTGGGATATTTAAGGTGGAATGAAGTGGAGGTCCTTGTCAACAGAGCAGCCCTAAACTTTGGGGTGCTTGTGTCTTGCTGATTTTTAATTTTCCCACTTTATACCCCCATGCGTGGAAGTGCCCTATGCTCTCTAAGCTGTGTTTTTTAGATGTTTCAGGACACACCGTACACTTCTCCAGAGTGGCTGTGGCAATTTACATCCCGCCCATCAGTGTAGCAAGGCTCCCATTTCTCCATGGCCTGTCCTGCATTTCTGGTTTTGACACTTTTTTCAGCATGGCCCTTTTGACCGATGGAAGCGAGACTTCATTGTAGAGTTGATTTGCCTTTTCAGGTTGCTTGGTTGGCCAAAAAGGGCGTATGCGTTTTTTCCTGAATATATTCAGGAAAAAACGCATACGCACTTTTTGGCCAAGGGCATCATTGTCAACGTTTTGCCGCTTTTCATGTGCTTTAAAGGCGATTCGAATCTACCTCCTGAAATCTGTTTCCTGCAATTCTGCCTTGATTTCAAATCCTCTTTTTTGCCTTCCCTCAATATATTTGTGGACGAGAGTTATCATTTATAATTCTGCAGGTTTGTGAATTGCAGTGCCCTGAAGCTCCATTTTACAACTCGCTTTTTGGGAGCTGGCCGTAAAAGCGCAGGATGGCTTCAGGCCCTGTTCTCGTTCCAGGGGGCAGGCTGAGCCTGTGGTTAATTCTTCTTCCTGATGGGAAAATAGAGTGACCTGTGCCGGTCCCAACACCAATAGCTAGTCTCTCATTGGTTCCCCGTCTTCCCGTTCATCCTCAGGACAAATTGCAACCTGTACGGAACAGGAGGTTAAAGGTGCTGATGCTCCAAGTAGGGAGATTGCTAGTAAAGTGGCTGGAATGGCGAACCCGAGCACAAGGAGATGAGAAATGAGGTGCGTTTTAGAAACCTTTCCCCATCACAAGGTGTACCATCTTCTGGGTTTCTCATGCATGATTTCGATGTAGGAAGATGCCCTTGAACCTGGAGATTTGGGACCCATGCGATGGGTAGCACGCAGTATTACTTTAAAGGGTCTGCGTTTGCTCACCCAACCTCACCAAACCTCTCAGCCCCAAGAGTGTCCACCCTTATGTCTCATCCAGCTGTGGGTCTAGATATGGTCAATCCAGGTTGCATCACAGCCCCTGAACGAATTGTGTAAGAATTTCTCTCTCTTTCCCTGTCTTTGTTTCATGGGTTTTTAAAAGTAATTTATTTTTATAATGGGGTTTAGCTGCTTTTCACGGCTGTGTTTATGCCGCTTTACACCCACTTGACACACTAACAGAGAGATATCAATACATAGGTTTTAAGATTATTACTAGTCAGATATATTCTTGTGCGGTGAATCGGGCGTGTTGAGTCCAGTTCTCTGAGCAAGGAGTAGGTCTTGTCTGTTACATATTGGGTTTATGGAACGGTATCTGAGCTAATTTGAAACTCTTGTTTTATGTATCACACCACCTCACCTTTCCCGTTAAGCAGCCATAGTGTGTTTTCTGCATGTTTGACTCTGTTCTGTTTTGTAATTCAGTTCAAGTGTAATGGTTTTTACATTCCCTCTATAAGTGACACCTTATGAGAAGTGTCCTTTTCTGTGTGACTTATTTCACTTAGAATCGTCGTACCTAAATCCACTCATCATGCTGCTACTAGCCTAATGACATTGATTTCATGGCTGAGTGATATTCCATTGTACATAAGGACCACCACTTTTTTATCCATTTTTCGCTTTCCTGGGATATTTAAGGTGGAATGAAGTGGAGGTCCTTGTCAACAGAGCAGCCCTAAACTTTGGGGTGCTTGTGTCTTGCTGATTTTCAATATTCCCACTTTATACCCCCATGCGTGGAAGTGCCCTATGCTCTCTAAGCTGTGTTTTTTAGATGTTTCAGGACACACCGTACCCTTCTCCAGAGTGGCTGTTGGCAATTTACATCCCGCCCATCAGTGTAGCAAGGCTCCCATTTCTCCATGGCCTGTCCTGCATTTCTGGTTTTGACACTTTTTTCAGCATGGCCCTTTTGACCGATGGGAAGCGAGACTTCTTTGTAGCGCTGATTTGCCTTTCCAGGTTGCTTGGTTGGCCAAAAAGGGCGTATGCGTTTTTTCCTGAATATATTCAGGAAAAAACGCATACGCCCTTTTTGGCCAAGGGCATCATTGTCAACGTTTTGCCGCTTTTCATGTGCTTTAAAGGCGATTCGAATCTACCTCCTGAAATCTCTTTCCTGCAATTCTGCCTTGATTTCAAATCCTCTTCTTTGCCTTCCCTCAATATATTTGGGGATGAGAGTTATCATTTATAACTCTGCAGGTTTGTGAATTGCAGTGCCCTGAAGCTCCATTTTACAACTCGCTTTTTTAGGAGCTGGCCGCAAAAGCGCAGGATGGCTTCAGGCCCTGTTCTGGTTCCGGGGGGCAGGCTGAGCCTGTGGTTAATTCTTCTTCCTGATGGGAATAGAGTGACCTGTGCCTGTCCCAACACCAAGAGCTAGTCTCTCATTGGTTCCCCGTCTTCCCGTTCATCCTCAGGACAAATTGCAACCTGTACGGAACAGGAGGTTAAAGGTGCTGATGCTCCAAGTAGGGAGATTGCTAGTAAAGTGGCTGGAATGGCGAACCCGAGCACAAGGAGATGAGAAATGAGGTGCGTTTTAGAAACCTTTCCCCATCACAAGGTGTACCATCTTCTGGGTTTCTCATGCATGTTTTCGATGTAGGAAGATGCCCTTGAACCTGGAGATTTGGGACCCATGCGATGGGTAGCACGCAGTATTACTTTAAAGGGTCTGCGTTTGCTCACCCAACCTCACCAAACCTCTCAGCCCCAAGAGTGTCCACCCTTATGTCTCATCCAGCTGTGGGTCTAGATATGATCAATCCAGGTTGCATCACAGCCCCTGAACGAATTGTGTAAGAATTTCTCTCTCTTTCCCTGTCTTTGTTTCATGGGTTTTTAAAAGTAATTTATTTTTATAATGGGGTTTAGCTGCTTTTCACGGCTGTGTTTATGCTGCTTTACACCCACTTGACACACTAACAGAGAGATATCAATACATAGGTTTTAAGATTATTACAAGTCAGATATATTCTTGTGCGGTGAATCGGGCGTGTTGAGTCCAGTTCTCTGAGCAAGGAGTAGGTCTTGTCTGTTACATATTGGGTTTATGGAACGGTATCTGAGCTAATTTGAAACTCTTGTTTTATGTATCACACCACCTCACCTTTCCCGTTAAGCAGCCATAGTGTGTTTTCTGCATGTGTGACTCTGTTCTGTTTTGTAATTCAGTTCAAGTGTAACGGTTTTTACATTCCCTCTATAAGTGACACCTTATGAGAAGTGTCCTTTTCTGTGTGACTTATTTCACTTAGAAACCTCGTACCTAAATCCACTCATCATGCTGCTACTAGCCTTATGACATTGATTTCATGGCTGAGTGATATTCCATTGTACATAAGGACCACCACTTTTTTATCCATTTTTCGCTTTCCTGGGATATTTAAGGTGGAATGAAGTGGAGGTCCTTGTCAACAGAGCAGCCCTAAACTTTGGGGTGCTTGTGTCTTGCTGATTTTCAATATTCCCACTTTATACCCCCATGCGTGGAAGTGCCCTATGCTCTCTAAGCTGTGTTTTTTAGATGTTTCAGGACACACCGTACCCTTCTCCAGAGTGGCTGTTGGCAATTTACATCCCGCCCATCAGTGTAGCAAGGCTCCCATTTCTCCATGGCCTGTCCTGCATTTCTGGTTTTGACACTTTTTTCAGCATGGCCCTTTTGACCGATGGGAAGCGAGACTTCTTTGTAGCGCTGATTTGCCTTTCCAGGTTGCTTGGTTGGCCAAAAAGGGCGTATGCGTTTTTTCCTGAATATATTCAGGAAAAAACGCATACGCCCTTTTTGGCCAAGGGCATCATTGTCAACGTTTTGCCGCTTTTCACGTGCTTTAAAGGCGATTCGAATCTACCTCCTGAAATCTCTTTCCTGCAATTCTGCCTTGATTTCAAATCCTCTTCTTTGCCTTCCCTCAATATATTTGTGGACGAGAGTTATCATTTATAACTCTGCAGGTTTGTGAATTGCAGTGCCCTGAAGCTCCATTTTACAACTCGCTTTTTTGGGAGCTGGCCGCAAAAGCGCAGGATGGCTTCAGGACCTGTTCTGCTACAGGGGGGCAGGCTGAGCCTGTGGTTAATTCTTCTTCCTGATGGGAAAATAGAGTGACCTGTGCCGGTCCCAACACCAAGAGCTAGTCTCTCATTGGTTCCCCGTCTTCCCTTTCATCCTCAGGACAAATTGCAACCTGTACGGAACAGGATGTTAAAGGTGCTGATGCTCCAAGTAGGGAGATTGCTAGTAAAGTGGCTGGAATGGCGAACCCGAGCACAAGGAGATGAGAAATGAGGTGCGTTTTAGAATCCTTTCCCCATCACAAGGTGTACCATCTTCTGGGTTTCTCATGCATGTTTTCGATGTAGGAAGATGCCCTTGAACCTGGAGATTTGGGACCCATGCGATGGGTAGCACGCAGTATTACTTTAAAGGGTCTGCGTTTGCTCACCCAACCTCACCAAACCTCTCAGCCCCCAGAGTGTCCACCCTTATGTCTCATCCAGCTGTGGGTCTAGATATGATCAATCCAGGTTGCATCACAGCCCCTGAATGAATTGTGTAAGAATTTCTCTCTCTTTCCCTGTCTTTGTTTCATGGGTTTTTAAAAGTAATTTATTTTTATAATGGGGTTTAGCTGCTTTTCACGGCTGTGTTTATGCCGCTTTACACCCACTTGACACACTAACAGAGAGATATCAATACATAGGTTTTAAGATTATTACTAGTCAGATATATTCTTGTGCGGTGAATCGGGCATCTTGAGTCCAGTTCTCTGAGAAAGGAGTAGGTCTTGTCTGTTACATATTGGGTTTCTGGAACGGTATCTGAGCTAATTTGAAACTCTTGTTTTATGTATCACACCACCTCACCTTTCCCGTTAAGCAGCCATAGTGTGTTTTCTGCATGTGTGACTCTGTTCTGTTTTGTAATTCAGTTCAAGTGTAACGGTTTTTAAATTCCCTCTATAAGTGACACCTTATGAGAAGTGTCCTTTTCTGTGTGACTTATTTCACTTAGAATCGTCGTAACTAAATCAACTCATCATGCTGCTACTCGCCTTATGACATTGATTTCATGGCTGAGTGATATTCCATTGTACATAAGGACCACCACTTTTTTTATCCATTTTTCGCTTTCCTGAGATATTTAAGGTGGAATGAAGTGGAGGTCCTTGTCAACAGAGCAGCCCTAAACTTTGGGGTGCCTGTGTCTTGCTGATTTTCAATTTTCCCACTTTATACCCCCATGCGTGGAAGTGCCCTATGCTCTCTAAGCTGTGTTTTTTAGATGTTTCAGGACACACCGTACCCTTCTCCAGAGTGGCTGTTGGCAATTTACATCCCGCCCATCAGTGTAGCAAGGCTCCCATTTCTCCATGGCCTGTCCTGCATTTCTGGTTTTGACACTTTTTTCAGCATGGCCCTTTTGACCGATGGGAAGCGAGACTTCTTTGTAGCGCTGATTTGCCTTTCCAGTTTGCTTGGTTGGACAAAAAGGGCGTATGCGTTTTTTCCTGAATATATTCAGGAAAAAACGCATACGCCCTTTTTGGCCAAGGGCATCATTGTCAACGTTTTGCCGCTTTTCATGTGCTTTAAAGGCGAATCGAATCTACCTCCTGAAATCTCTTTCCTGCAATTCTGCCTTGATTTCAAATCCTCTTCTTTGCCTTCCTTCAATATATTTGTGGACGATAGTTATCATTTATAACTCTGCAGGTTTGTGAATTGCAGTGCCCTGAAGCTCCATTTTACAACTCGCTATTTTGGGAGCTGGCCGCAAAAGCGCAGGATGGCTTCAGGCCCTGTTCTGGTTCCGCGGGTCAGGCTGAGCCTGTGGTTAATTCTTCTTCCTGATGGGAAAATAGAGTGACCTGTGCCTGTCCCAACACCAAGAGCTAGTCTCTCATTGGTTCCCCGTCTTCCCGTTCATCCTCAGGACAAATTGCAACCTGTACGGAACAGGAGGTTAAAGGTTCTGATGCTCCAAGTAGGGAGATTGCTAGTAAAGTGGCTGGAATGGCGAACCCGAGCACAAGGAGATGAGAAATGAGGTGCGTTTTAGAAACCATTCCCCCTCACACGGTGTACCATCTTCTGGGTTTCTCATGCATGGTTTCGATGTAGGAAGATGCCCTTTAACCTGGAGATTTGGGACCCATGCGATGGGTAACACGCAGTATTACTTTAAAGGGTCTGCGTTTGCTCACCCAATCTCACCAAACCTCTCAGCCCCAAGAGTGTCCACCCTTATGTCTCATTCAGCTGTGGGTCTAGATATGGTCAATCCAGGTTGCATCACAGCCCCTGAACGAATTGTGTAAAAATTTCTCTCTCTTTCACTGTCTTTGTTTCATGGGTTTTTAAAAGTAATTTATTTGTATAATGCGGTTTAGCTGCTTTTCACGGCTGTGTTTATGCCGCTTTACACCCACTAGACACACTAACAGAGAGATATCAATACATAGGTTTTAAGATTATTACTAGTCAGATATATTCTTGTGCGGTGAATCGGGCGTGTAGAGTCCAGTTCTCTGAGCAAGGAGTAGGTCTTGTCTATTACATATTGGGTTTATGGAACGGTATCTGAGCTAATTTGAAACCCTTGTTTTATGTATCACCCCACCTCACCTTTCCCGTTAAGCAGCCATAGTGTGTTTTCTGCATGTGTGACTCTGTTCTGTTTTGTAAATCAGTTCAAGTGTAACGGTTTTTACATTCCCTCTATAAGTGATATCTTGTGAGAAGTGTCCTTTTCTGTGTGACTTATTTCACTTAGAATCGTCGTACCTAAATCCACTCATCATGCTGCTACTAGCCTTATGACATTGATTTCATGGCTGAGTGATATTCCATTTTACATAAGGACCACAACTTCTTTATCCATTTTTCTCCTTCCTGGGATATTTAAGGTGGAATGAAGTGGAGGTCCTTGTCAACAGAGCAGCCCTAAACTTTGGGGTGCTTGTGTCTTGCTGATTTTTAATTTTCCCACTTTATACCCCCATGCGTGGAAGTGCCCTATGCTCTCTAAGCTGTGTTTTTTAGATGTTTCAGGACACACCGTACACTTCTCCAGAGTGGCTGTGGCAATTTACATCCCGCCCATCAGTGTAGCAAGGCTCCCATTTCTCCATGGCCTGTCCTGCATTTCTGGTTTTGACACTTTTTTCAGCATGGCCCTTTTGACCGATGGAAGCGAGATTTCATTGTAGAGTTGATTTGCCTTTTCAGGTTGCTTGGTTGGCCAAAAAGGGCGTATGCGTTTTTTCCTGAATATATTCAGGAAAAAACGCATACGCACTTTTTGGCCAAGGGCATCATTGTCAACGTTTTGCCGCTTTTCATGTGCTTTAAAGGCGATTCGAATCTACCTCCTGAAATCTGTTTCCTGCAATTCTGCCTTGATTTCAATTCCTCGTCTTTGCCTTCCCTCAATATATTTGTGGACGAGAGTTATCATTTATAACTCTGCAGTTTTGTGAATTGCAGTGCCCTGAAGCTCCATTTTACAACTTGCTTTTTTGGGATCTGGCCGCAAATCGCAGGATGGCTTCAGGCCCTGTTCTGGTTCCGGGGGTCAGGCTGAGCCTGTGGTTAATTCTTCTTCCTGATGGGAAAATAGAGTGACCTGTGCCTGTCCCAACACCAAGAGCTAGTCTCTCATTGGTTCCCCATCTTCCCGTTCATCCTCAGGACAAATTGCAACCTGTACGGAACAGGAGGTTAAAGGTGCTGATGCTCCAAGTAGAGAGATTGCTAGTAAAGTGACTGGAATGGCGAACCCGAGCACAAGGAGATGAGAAATGAGGTGCGTTTTAGAAACTTTTCCCCATCACCCGGTGTACCATCTTCTGGGTTTCTCATGCATGTTTTCGATGTAGGAAGATGCCCTTGAACCTGGAGATTTGGGACCCATGCGATGGGTAGCACGCAGTATTACTTTAAAGGGTCTGCGTTTGCTCACCCAACCTCACCAAACCTCTCAGCCCCAAGAGTGTCCACCCTTATGTCTCATCCAGCTGTGGGTCTAGATATGGTCAATCCAGGTTGCATCACAGCCCCTGAACGAATTGTGTAAGAATTTCTCTCTCTTTCCCTGTCTTCGTTTCATGGGTTTTTAAAATTAATTTATTTTTATAATGGGGATTAGCTGCTTTTCACGGCTGTGTTTTTGCCGCTTTACATCACTTGACACACTAACAGAGAGATATCAATACATAGGTTTTAAGATTATGACTAGTCAGATATATTCTTGTGCGGTGAATCGGGCGTGTTGAGTCCAGTTCTCTGAGCAAGGAGTAGGTCTTGTCTATTACATATTGGGTTTATGGAACGGTATCTGAGCTAATTTGAAACTCTTGTTTTATGTATCACCCCACCTCACCTTTCCCGTTAAGCAGCCATAGTGTGTTTTCTGCATGTGTGAATCTGTTCTGTTTTGTAATTCAGTTCAAGTGTAACGGTTTTTACATTCCCTCTATATGTGACACCTTATGAGAAGTGTCCTTTTCTGTGTGACTTATTTCACTTAGAATCGTCGTACCTAAATCCACTCATCATGCTGCTACTAGCCTTATGACATTGATTTCATGGCTGAGTGATATTCCATTGTACATAAGGACCACAACTTCTTTATGCATTTTTCTCCTTCCTGGGATATTTAAGGTGGAATGAAGTGGAGGTCCTTGTCAACAGAGCAGCCCTAAACTTTGGGGTGCTTGTGTCTTGCTGATTTTTAATTTTCGCACATTATACCCCCATGCGTGGAAGTGCCCTATGCTCTCTAAGCTGTGTTTTTTAGATGTTTCAGGACACACCGTACACTTCTCTAGAGTGGCTTTTGGCAATTTACATCCCGCCCAACATGGTAGCAAGGCTCCCATTTCTCCATGGCCTGTCCTGCATTTCTGGTTTTGACACTGTTTTCAGCATGGCCCTTTTGACCGATGGGAAGCGAGACTTCTTTGTAGAGCTGATTTGCCTTTCCAGGTTGCTTCGTTGGCCAAAAAGGGCGTATGCGTTTTTTCCTGAATATATTCAGGAAAAAACGCATACGCCCTTTTTGGCCAAGGGCATCATTGTCAACGTTTTCCCGCTTTTCATGTGCTTTAAAGGCGATTCGAATCTACCTCCTGAAATCTGTTTCCTGCAATTCTGCCTTGATTTCAATTCCTCGTCTTTGCCTTCCCTCAATATATTTGTGGACGAGAGTTATCATTTATAACTCTGCAGGTTTGTGAATTGCAGTGCCCTGAAGCTCCATTTTACAACTCGCTTTTTAGGGAGCTGGCCGCAAAAGCGCAGGATGGATTCAGGCCCTGTTCTGGTTCCGGGGGGCAGGCTGAGCCTGTGGTTAATTCTTCTTCCTGATGGGAAAATAGAGTCACCTGTGCCTGTCCCAACACCAAGAGCTAGTCTCTCATTGGTTCCCCATCTTCCCGTTCATCCTCAGGACAAATTGCAACCTGTACGGAACAGGAGGTTAAAGGTGCTGATGCTCCAAGTAGGGAGATTGCTAGTAAAGTGGCTGGAATGGCGAACCCGAGCACAAGGAGATGAGAAATGAGGTGCGTTTTAGAAACCATTCACCCTCACACGGTGTACCATCTTCTGGGTTTCTCATGCATGGTTTCGATGTAGGAAGATGCCCTTTAACCTGGAGATTTGGGACCCATGCGATGGGTAGCACGCAGTATTACTTTAAAGGGTCTGCGTTTGCTCACCCAATCTCACCAAACCTCTCAGCCCCAAGAGTGTCCACCCTTATGTCTCATCCAGCTGTGGGTCTAGATATGGTCAATCCAGGTTGCATCACAGCCCCTGAACGAATTGTGTAAGAATTTCTCTCTCTTTCACTGTCTTTGTTTCATGGGTTTTTAAAAGTAATTTATTTGTATAATGCGGTTTAGCTGCTTTTCACGGCTGTGTTTATGCCGCTTTACACCCACTAGACACACTAACAGAGAGATATCAATACATAGGTTTTAAGATTATTACTAGTCAGATATATTCTTGTGCGGTGAATCGGGCGTGTAGAGTCCAGTTCTCTGAGCAAGGAGTAGGTCTTGTCTATTACATATTGGGTTTATGGAACGGTATCTGAGCTAATTTGAAACCCTTGTTTTATGTATCACCCCACCTCACCTTTCCCGTTAAGCAGCCATAGTGTGTTTTCTGCATGTGTGACTCTGTTCTGTTTTGTAAATCAGTTCAAGTGTAACGGTTTTTACATTCCCTCTATAAGTGATATCTTGTGAGAAGTGTCCTTTTCTGTGTGACTTATTTCACTTAGAATCGTCGTACCTAAATCCACTCATCATGCTGCTACTAGCCTTATGACATTGATTTCATGGCTGAGTGATATTCCATTTTACATAAGGACCACAACTTCTTTATCCATTTTTCTCCTTCCTGGGATATTTAAGGTGGAATGAAGTGGAGGTCCTTGTCAACAGAGCAGCCCTAAACTTTGGGGTGCTTGTGTCTTGCTGATTTTTAATTTTCCCACTTTATACCCCCATGCGTGGAAGTGCCCTATGCTCTCTAAGCTGTGTTTTTTAGATGTTTCAGGACACACCGTACACTTCTCCAGAGTGGCTGTGGCAATTTACATCCCGCCCATCAGTGTAGCAAGGCTCCCATTTCTCCATGGCCTGTCCTGCATTTCTGGTTTTGACACTTTTTTCAGCATGGCCCTTTTGACCGATGGAAGCGAGATTTCATTGTAGAGTTGATTTGCCTTTTCAGGTTGCTTGGTTGGCCAAAAAGGGCGTATGCGTTTTTTCCTGAATATATTCAGGAAAAAACGCATACGCACTTTTTGGCCAAGGGCATCATTGTCAACGTTTTGCCGCTTTTCATGTGCTTTAAAGGCGATTCGAATCTACCTCCTGAAATCTGTTTCCTGCAATTCTGCCTTGATTTCAATTCCTCGTCTTTGCCTTCCCTCAATATATTTGTGGACGAGAGTTATCATTTATAACTCTGCAGTTTTGTGAATTGCAGTGCCCTGAAGCTCCATTTTACAACTTGCTTTTTTGGGATCTGGCCGCAAATCGCAGGATGGCTTCAGGCCCTGTTCTGGTTCCGGGGGTCAGGCTGAGCCTGTGGTTAATTCTTCTTCCTGATGGGAAAATAGAGTGACCTGTGCCTGTCCCAACACCAAGAGCTAGTCTCTCATTGGTTCCCCATCTTCCCGTTCATCCTCAGGACAAATTGCAACCTGTACGGAACAGGAGGTTAAAGGTGCTGATGCTCCAAGTAGAGAGATTGCTAGTAAAGTGACTGGAATGGCGAACCCGAGCACAAGGAGATGAGAAATGAGGTGCGTTTTAGAAACTTTTCCCCATCACCCGGTGTACCATCTTCTGGGTTTCTCATGCATGTTTTCGATGTAGGAAGATGCCCTTGAACCTGGAGATTTGGGACCCATGCGATGGGTAGCACGCAGTATTACTTTAAAGGGTCTGCGTTTGCTCACCCAACCTCACCAAACCTCTCAGCCCCAAGAGTGTCCACCCTTATGTCTCATCCAGCTGTGGGTCTAGATATGGTCAATCCAGGTTGCATCACAGCCCCTGAACGAATTGTGTAAGAATTTCTCTCTCTTTCCCTGTCTTCGTTTCATGGGTTTTTAAAATTAATTTATTTTTATAATGGGGATTAGCTGCTTTTCACGGCTGTGTTTTTGCCGCTTTACATCACTTGACACACTAACAGAGAGATATCAATACATAGGTTTTAAGATTATGACTAGTCAGATATATTCTTGTGCGGTGAATCGGGCGTGTTGAGTCCAGTTCTCTGAGCAAGGAGTAGGTCTTGTCTATTACATATTGGGTTTATGGAACGGTATCTGAGCTAATTTGAAACTCTTGTTTTATGTATCACCCCACCTCACCTTTCCCGTTAAGCAGCCATAGTGTGTTTTCTGCATGTGTGAATCTGTTCTGTTTTGTAATTCAGTTCAAGTGTAACGGTTTTTACATTCCCTCTATATGTGACACCTTATGAGAAGTGTCCTTTTCTGTGTGACTTATTTCACTTAGAATCGTCGTACCTAAATCCACTCATCATGCTGCTACTAGCCTTATGACATTGATTTCATGGCTGAGTGATATTCCATTGTACATAAGGACCACAACTTCTTTATGCATTTTTCTCCTTCCTGGGATATTTAAGGTGGAATGAAGTGGAGGTCCTTGTCAACAGAGCAGCCCTAAACTTTGGGGTGCTTGTGTCTTGCTGATTTTTAATTTTCGCACATTATACCCCCATGCGTGGAAGTGCCCTATGCTCTCTAAGCTGTGTTTTTTAGATGTTTCAGAACACACCGTACACTTCTCTAGAGTGGCTTTTGGCAATTTACATCCCGCCCAACATGGTAGCAAGGCTCCCATTTCTCCATGGCCTGTCCTGCATTTCTGGTTTTGACACTGTTTTCAGCATGGCCCTTTTGACCGATGGGAAGCGAGACTTCTTTGTAGAGCTGATTTGCCTTTCCAGGTTGCTTCGTTGGCCAAAAAGGGCGTATGCGTTTTTTCCTGAATATATTCAGGAAAAAACGCATACGCCCTTTTTGGCCAAGGGCATCATTGTCAACGTTTTCCCGCTTTTCATGTGCTTTAAAGGCGATTCGAATCTACCTCCTGAAATCTGTTTCCTGCAATTCTGCCTTGATTTCAATTCCTCGTCTTTGCCTTCCCTCAATATATTTGTGGACGAGAGTTATCATTTATAACTCTGCAGGTTTGTGAATTGCAGTGCCCTGAAGCTCCATTTTACAACTCGCTTTTTAGGGAGCTGGCCGCAAAAGCGCAGGATGGATTCAGGCCCTGTTCTGGTTCCGGGGGGCAGGCTGAGCCTGTGGTTAATTCTTCTTCCTGATGGGAAAATAGAGTCACCTGTGCCTGTCCCAACACCAAGAGCTAGTCTCTCATTGGTTCCCCATCTTCCCGTTCATCCTCAGGACAAATTGCAACCTGTACGGAACAGGAGGTTAAAGGTGCTGATGCTCCAAGTAGGGAGATTGCTAGTAAAGTGGCTGGAATGGCGAACCCGAGCACAAGGAGATGAGAAATGAGGTGCGTTTTAGAAACCATTCCCCCTCACACGGTGTACCATCTTCTGGGTTTCTCATGCATGGTTTCGATGTAGGAAGATGCCCTTTAACCTGGAGATTTGGGACCCATGCGATGGGTAGCACGCAGTATTACTTTAAAGGGTCTGCGTTTGCTCACCCAATCTCACCAAACCTCTCAGCCCCAAGAGTGTCCACCCTTATGTCTCATCCAGCTGTGGGTCTAGATATGGTCAATCCAGGTTGCATCACAGCCCCTGAACGAATTGTGTAAGAATTTCTCTCTCTTTCACTGTCTTTGTTTCATGGGTTTTTAAAAGTAATTTATTTGTATAATGCGGTTTAGCTGCTTTTCACGGCTGTGTTTATGCCGCTTTACACCCACTAGACACACTAACAGAGAGATATCAATACATAGGTTTTAAGATTATTACTAGTCAGATATATTCTTGTGCGGTGAATCGGGCGTGTAGAGTCCAGTTCTCTGAGCAAGGAGTAGGTCTTGTCTATTACATATTGGGTTTATGGAACGGTATCTGAGCTAATTTGAAACCCTTGTTTTATGTATCACCCCACCTCACCTTTCCCGTTAAGCAGCCATAGTGTGTTTTCTGCATGTGTGACTCTGTTCTGTTTTGTAAATCAGTTCAAGTGTAACGGTTTTTACATTCCCTCTATAAGTGATATCTTGTGAGAAGTGTCCTTTTCTGTGTGACTTATTTCACTTAGAATCGTCGTACCTAAATCCACTCATCATGCTGCTACTAGCCTTATGACATTGATTTCATGGCTGAGTGATATTCCATTTTACATAAGGACCACAACTTCTTTATCCATTTTTCTCCTTCCTGGGATATTTAAGGTGGAATGAAGTGGAGGTCCTTGTCAACAGAGCAGCCCTAAACTTTGGGGTGCTTGTGTCTTGCTGATTTTTAATTTTCCCACTTTATACCCCCATGCGTGGAAGTGCCCTATGCTCTCTAAGCTGTGTTTTTTAGATGTTTCAGGACACACCGTACACTTCTCCAGAGTGGCTGTGGCAATTTACATCCCGCCCATCAGTGTAGCAAGGCTCCCATTTCTCCATGGCCTGTCCTGCATTTCTGGTTTTGACACTTTTTTCAGCATGGCCCTTTTGACCGATGGAAGCGAGACTTCATTGTAGAGTTGATTTGCCTTTTCAGGTTGCTTGGTTGGCCAAAAAGGGCGTATGCGTTTTTTCCTGAATATATTCAGGAAAAAACGCATACGCACTTTTTGGCCAAGGGCATCATTGTCAACGTTTTGCCGCTTTTCATGTGCTTTAAAGGCGATTCGAATCTACCTCCTGAAATCTGTTTCCTGCAATTCTGCCTTGATTTCAAATCCTCTTTTTTGCCTTCCCTCAATATATTTGTGGACGAGAGTTATCATTTATAATTCTGCAGGTTTGTGAATTGCAGTGCCCTGAAGCTCCATTTTACAACTCGCTTTTTGGGAGCTGGCCGTAAAAGCGCAGGATGGCTTCAGGCCCTGTTCTCGTTCCAGGGGGCAGGCTGAGCCTGTGGTTAATTCTTCTTCCTGATGGGAAAATAGAGTGACCTGTGCCGGTCCCAACACCAATAGCTAGTCTCTCATTGGTTCCCCGTCTTCCCGTTCATCCTCAGGACAAATTGCAACCTGTACGGAACAGGAGGTTAAAGGTGCTGATGCTCCAAGTAGGGAGATTGCTAGTAAAGTGGCTGGAATGGCGAACCCGAGCACAAGGAGATGAGAAATGAGGTGCGTTTTAGAAACCTTTCCCCATCACAAGGTGTACCATCTTCTGGGTTTCTCATGCATGATTTCGATGTAGGAAGATGCCCTTGAACCTGGAGATTTGGGACCCATGCGATGGGTAGCACGCAGTATTACTTTAAAGGGTCTGCGTTTGCTCACCCAACCTCACCAAACCTCTCAGCCCCAAGAGTGTCCACCCTTATGTCTCATCCAGCTGTGGGTCTAGATATGGTCAATCCAGGTTGCATCACAGCCCCTGAACGAATTGTGTAAGAATTTCTCTCTCTTTCCCTGTCTTTGTTTCATGGGTTTTTAAAAGTAATTTATTTTTATAATGGGGTTTAGCTGCTTTTCACGGCTGTGTTTATGCCGCTTTACACCCACTTGACACACTAACAGAGAGATATCAATACATAGGTTTTAAGATTATTACTAGTCAGATATATTCTTGTGCGGTGAATCGGGCGTGTTGAGTCCAGTTCTCTGAGCAAGGAGTAGGTCTTGTCTGTTACATATTGGGTTTATGGAACGGTATCTGAGCTAATTTGAAACTCTTGTTTTATGTATCACACCACCTCACCTTTCCCGTTAAGCAGCCATAGTGTGTTTTCTGCATGTTTGACTCTGTTCTGTTTTGTAATTCAGTTCAAGTGTAATGGTTTTTACATTCCCTCTATAAGTGACACCTTATGAGAAGTGTCCTTTTCTGTGTGACTTATTTCACTTAGAATCGTCGTACCTAAATCCACTCATCATGCTGCTACTAGCCTAATGACATTGATTTCATGGCTGAGTGATATTCCATTGTACATAAGGACCACCACTTTTTTATCCATTTTTCGCTTTCCTGGGATATTTAAGGTGGAATGAAGTGGAGGTCCTTGTCAACAGAGCAGCCCTAAACTTTGGGGTGCTTGTGTCTTGCTGATTTTCAATATTCCCACTTTATACCCCCATGCGTGGAAGTGCCCTATGCTCTCTAAGCTGTGTTTTTTAGATGTTTCAGGACACACCGTACCCTTCTCCAGAGTGGCTGTTGGCAATTTACATCCCGCCCATCAGTGTAGCAAGGCTCCCATTTCTCCATGGCCTGTCCTGCATTTCTGGTTTTGACACTTTTTTCAGCATGGCCCTTTTGACCGATGGGAAGCGAGACTTCTTTGTAGCGCTGATTTGCCTTTCCAGGTTGCTTGGTTGGCCAAAAAGGGCGTATGCGTTTTTTCCTGAATATATTCAGGAAAAAACGCATACGCCCTTTTTGGCCAAGGGCATCATTGTCAACGTTTTGCCGCTTTTCATGTGCTTTAAAGGCGATTCGAATCTACCTCCTGAAATCTCTTTCCTGCAATTCTGCCTTGATTTCAAATCCTCTTCTTTGCCTTCCCTCAATATATTTGGGGATGAGAGTTATCATTTATAACTCTGCAGGTTTGTGAATTGCAGTGCCCTGAAGCTCCATTTTACAACTCGCTTTTTTAGGAGCTGGCCGCAAAAGCGCAGGATGGCTTCAGGCCCTGTTCTGGTTCCGGGGGGCAGGCTGAGCCTGTGGTTAATTCTTCTTCCTGATGGGAATAGAGTGACCTGTGCCTGTCCCAACACCAAGAGCTAGTCTCTCATTGGTTCCCCGTCTTCCCGTTCATCCTCAGGACAAATTGCAACCTGTACGGAACAGGAGGTTAAAGGTGCTGATGCTCCAAGTAGGGAGATTGCTAGTAAAGTGGCTGGAATGGCGAACCCGAGCACAAGGAGATGAGAAATGAGGTGCGTTTTAGAAACCTTTCCCCATCACAAGGTGTACCATCTTCTGGGTTTCTCATGCATGTTTTCGATGTAGGAAGATGCCCTTGAACCTGGAGATTTGGGACCCATGCGATGGGTAGCACGCAGTATTACTTTAAAGGGTCTGCGTTTGCTCACCCAACCTCACCAAACCTCTCAGCCCCAAGAGTGTCCACCCTTATGTCTCATCCAGCTGTGGGTCTAGATATGATCAATCCAGGTTGCATCACAGCCCCTGAACGAATTGTGTAAGAATTTCTCTCTCTTTCCCTGTCTTTGTTTCATGGGTTTTTAAAAGTAATTTATTTTTATAATGGGGTTTAGCTGCTTTTCACGGCTGTGTTTATGCTGCTTTACACCCACTTGACACACTAACAGAGAGATATCAATACATAGGTTTTAAGATTATTACAAGTCAGATATATTCTTGTGCGGTGAATCGGGCGTGTTGAGTCCAGTTCTCTGAGCAAGGAGTAGGTCTTGTCTGTTACATATTGGGTTTATGGAACGGTATCTGAGCTAATTTGAAACTCTTGTTTTATGTATCACACCACCTCACCTTTCCCGTTAAGCAGCCATAGTGTGTTTTCTGCATGTGTGACTCTGTTCTGTTTTGTAATTCAGTTCAAGTGTAACGGTTTTTACATTCCCTCTATAAGTGACACCTTATGAGAAGTGTCCTTTTCTGTGTGACTTATTTCACTTAGAAACCTCGTACCTAAATCCACTCATCATGCTGCTACTAGCCTTATGACATTGATTTCATGGCTGAGTGATATTCCATTGTACATAAGGACCACCACTTTTTTATCCATTTTTCGCTTTCCTGGGATATTTAAGGTGGAATGAAGTGGAGGTCCTTGTCAACAGAGCAGCCCTAAACTTTGGGGTGCTTGTGTCTTGCTGATTTTCAATATTCCCACTTTATACCCCCATGCGTGGAAGTGCCCTATGCTCTCTAAGCTGTGATTTTTAGATGTTTCAGGACACACCGTACCCTTCTCCAGAGTGGCTGTTGGCAATTTACATCCCGCCCATCAGTGTAGCAAGGCTCCCATTTCTCCATGGCCTGTCCTGCATTTCTGGTTTTGACACTTTTTTCAGCATGGCCCTTTTGACCGATGGGAAGCGAGACTTCTTTGTAGCGCTGATTTGCCTTTCCAGGTTGCTTGGTTGGCCAAAAAGGGCGTATGCGTTTTTTCCTGAATATATTCAGGAAAAAACGCATACGCCCTTTTTGGCCAAGGGCATCATTGTCAACGTTTTGCCGCTTTTCACGTGCTTTAAAGGCGATTCGAATCTACCTCCTGAAATCTCTTTCCTGCAATTCTGCCTTGATTTCAAATCCTCTTCTTTGCCTTCCCTCAATATATTTGTGGACGAGAGTTATCATTTATAACTCTGCAGGTTTGTGAATTGCAGTGCCCTGAAGCTCCATTTTACAACTCGCTTTTTTGGGAGCTGGCCGCAAAAGCGCAGGATGGCTTCAGGACCTGTTCTGCTACAGGGGGGCAGGCTGAGCCTGTGGTTAATTCTTCTTCCTGATGGGAAAATAGAGTGACCTGTGCCGGTCCCAACACCAAGAGCTAGTCTCTCATTGGTTCCCCGTCTTCCCTTTCATCCTCAGGACAAATTGCAACCTGTACGGAACAGGATGTTAAAGGTGCTGATGCTCCAAGTAGGGAGATTGCTAGTAAAGTGGCTGGAATGGCGAACCCGAGCACAAGGAGATGAGAAATGAGGTGCGTTTTAGAAACCTTTCCCCATCACAAGGTGTACCATCTTCTGGGTTTCTCATGCATGTTTTCGATGTAGGAAGATGCCCTTGAACCTGGAGATTTGGGACCCATGCGATGGGTAGCACGCAGTATTACTTTAAAGGGTCTGCGTTTGCTCACCCAACCTCACCAAACCTCTCAGCCCCCAGAGTGTCCACCCTTATGTCTCATCCAGCTGTGGGTCTAGATATGATCAATCCAGGTTGCATCACAGCCCCTGAATGAATTGTGTAAGAATTTCTCTCTCTTTCCCTGTCTTTGTTTCATGGGTTTTTAAAAGTAATTTATTTTTATAATGGGGTTTAGCTGCTTTTCACGGCTGTGTTTATGCCGCTTTACACCCACTTGACACACTAACAGAGAGATATCAATACATAGGTTTTAAGATTATTACTAGTCAGATATATTCTTGTGCGGTGAATCGGGCATCTTGAGTCCAGTTCTCTGAGAAAGGAGTAGGTCTTGTCTGTTACATATTGGGTTTCTGGAACGGTATCTGAGCTAATTTGAAACTCTTGTTTTATGTATCACACCACCTCACCTTTCCCGTTAAGCAGCCATAGTGTGTTTTCTGCATGTGTGACTCTGTTCTGTTTTGTAATTCAGTTCAAGTGTAACGGTTTTTAAATTCCCTCTATAAGTGACACCTTATGAGAAGTGTCCTTTTCTGTGTGACTTATTTCACTTAGAATCGTCGTAACTAAATCAACTCATCATGCTGCTACTCGCCTTATGACATTGATTTCATGGCTGAGTGATATTCCATTGTACATAAGGACCACCACTTTTTTTATCCATTTTTCGCTTTCCTGAGATATTTAAGGTGGAATGAAGTGGAGGTCCTTGTCAACAGAGCAGCCCTAAACTTTGGGGTGCCTGTGTCTTGCTGATTTTCAATTTTCCCACTTTATACCCCCATGCGTGGAAGTGCCCTATGCTCTCTAAGCTGTGTTTTTTAGATGTTTCAGGACACACCGTACCCTTCTCCAGAGTGGCTGTTGGCAATTTACATCCCGCCCATCAGTGTAGCAAGGCTCCCATTTCTCCATGGCCTGTCCTGCATTTCTGGTTTTGACACTTTTTTCAGCATGGCCCTTTTGACCGATGGGAAGCGAGACTTCTTTGTAGCGCTGATTTGCCTTTCCAGTTTGCTTGGTTGGACAAAAAGGGCGTATGCGTTTTTTCCTGAATATATTCAGGAAAAAACGCATACGCCCTTTTTGGCCAAGGGCATCATTGTCAACGTTTTGCCGCTTTTCATGTGCTTTAAAGGCGAATCGAATCTACCTCCTGAAATCTCTTTCCTGCAATTCTGCCTTGATTTCAAATCCTCTTCTTTGCCTTCCTTCAATATATTTGTGGACGATAGTTATCATTTATAACTCTGCAGGTTTGTGAATTGCAGTGCCCTGAAGCTCCATTTTACAACTCGCTATTTTGGGAGCTGGCCGCAAAAGCGCAGGATGGCTTCAGGCCCTGTTCTGGTTCCGCGGGTCAGGCTGAGCCTGTGGTTAATTCTTCTTCCTGATGGGAAAATAGAGTGACCTGTGCCTGTCCCAACACCAAGAGCTAGTCTCTCATTGGTTCCCCGTCTTCCCGTTCATCCTCAGGACAAATTGCAACCTGTACGGAACAGGAGGTTAAAGGTTCTGATGCTCCAAGTAGGGAGATTGCTAGTAAAGTGGCTGGAATGGCGAAACCGAGCACAAGGAGATGAGAAATGAGGTGCGTTTTAGAAACCTTTCCCCATCACAACGTGTACCATCTTCTGGGTTTCTCATGCATGTTTTCGATGTAGGAAGATGCCCTTGAACCTGGAGATTTGGGAACCATGTGATGGGTAGCAGGCAGTATTACTTTAAAGTGTCTGCGTTTGCTCACCCAACCTCACCAAACCTCTCAGCCCCAAGAGTGTCCACCCTTATGTCTCATCCAGCTGTGGGTCTAGATATGATCAATCCAGGTTGCATCACAGCCCCTGAACGAATTGTGTAAGAATTTCTCTCTCTTTTCCTGTCTTTGTTTCATGGGTTTTTAAAAGTAATTTATTTTTATAATGGGGTTTAGCTGCTTTTCACGGCTGTGTTTATGCCGCTTTACACCCACTTGACACACTAACAGAGAGATATCAATACATAGGTTTTAAGATTATTACTAGTCAGATATATTCTTGTGCGGTGAATCGGGCGTGTTGATTCCAGTTCTCTGAGCAAGGAGTAGGTCTTGTCTGTTACATATTGGGTTTCTGGAACGGTATCTGAGCTAATTTGAAACTCTTGTTTTATGTATCACCCCACCTCACCTTTCCCGTTAAGCAGCCATAGTGTGTTTTCTGCATGTGTGACTCTGTTCTGTTTTGTAATTCAGTTCAAGTGTAACGGTTTTTACATTCCCTCTATAAGTGACACCTTATGAGAAGTGTCCTTTTCTGTGTGACTTATTTCACTTAGAAACCTCGTACCTAAATCCACTCATCATGCTGCTACTAGCCTTATGACATTGATTTCATGGCTGAGTGATATTCCATTGTACATAAGGACCACCACTTTTTTATCCATTTTTCGCTTTCCTGGGATATTTAAGGTGGAATGAAGTGGAGGTCCTTGTCAACAGAGCAGCCCTAAACTTTGGGGTGCTTGTGTCTTGCTGATTTTCAATATTCCCACTTTATACCCCCATGCGTGGAAGTGCCCTATGCTCTCTAAGCTGTGATTTTTAGATGTTTCAGGACACACCGTACCCTTCTCCAGAGTGGCTGTTGGCAATTTACATCCCGCCCATCAGTGTAGCAAGGCTCCCATTTCTCCATGGCCTGTCCTGCATTTCTGGTTTTGACACTTTTTTCAGCATGGCCCTTTTGACCGATGGGAAGCGAGACTTCTTTGTAGCGCTGATTTGCCTTTCCAGGTTGCTTGGTTGGCCAAAAAGGGCGTATGCGTTTTTTCCTGAATATATTCAGGAAAAAACGCATACGCCCTTTTTGGCCAAGGGCATCATTGTCAACGTTTTGCCGCTTTTCACGTGCTTTAAAGGCGATTCGAATCTACCTCCTGAAATCTCTTTCCTGCAATTCTGCCTTGATTTCAAATCCTCTTCTTTGCCTTCCCTCAATATATTTGTGGACGAGAGTTATCATTTATAACTCTGCAGGTTTGTGAATTGCAGTGCCCTGAAGCTCCATTTTACAACTCGCTTTTTTGGGAGCTGGCCGCAAAAGCGCAGGATGGCTTCAGGACCTGTTCTGCTACAGGGGGGCAGGCTGAGCCTGTGGTTAATTCTTCTTCCTGATGGGAAAATAGAGTGACCTGTGCCGGTCCCAACACCAAGAGCTAGTCTCTCATTGGTTCCCCGTCTTCCCTTTCATCCTCAGGACAAATTGCAACCTGTACGGAACAGGATGTTAAAGGTGCTGATGCTCCAAGTAGGGAGATTGCTAGTAAAGTGGCTGGAATGGCGAACCCGAGCACAAGGAGATGAGAAATGAGGTGCGTTTTAGAAACCTTTCCCCATCACAAGGTGTACCATCTTCTGGGTTTCTCATGCATGTTTTCGATGTAGGAAGATGCCCTTGAACCTGGAGATTTGGGACCCATGCGATGGGTAGCACGCAGTATTACTTTAAAGGGTCTGCGTTTGGTCACCCAACCTCACCAAACCTCTCAGCCCCCAGAGTGTCCACCCTTATGTCTCATCCAGCTGTGGGTCTAGATATGATCAATCCAGGTTGCATCACAGCCCCTGAATGAATTGTGTAAGAATTTCTCTCTCTTTCCCTGTCTTTGTTTCATGGGTTTTTAAAAGTAATTTATTTTTATAATGGGGTTTAGCTGCTTTTCACGGCTGTGTTTATGCCGCTTTACACCCACTTGACACACTAACAGAGAGATATCAATACATAGGTTTTAAGATTATTACTAGTCAGATATATTCTTGTGCGGTGAATCGGGCGTGTTGAGTCCAGTTCTCTGAGCAAGGAGTAGGTCTTGTCTGTTACATATTGGGTTTATGGAACGGTATCTGAGCTAATTTGAAACTCTTGTTTTATGTATCACACCACCTCACCTTTCCCGTTAAGCAGCCATAGTGTGTTTTCTGCATGTTTGACTCTGTTCTGTTTTGTAATTCAGTTCAAGTGTAATGGTTTTTACATTCCCTCTATAAGTGACACCTTATGAGAAGTGTCCTTTTCTGTGTGACTTATTTCACTTAGAATCGTCGTACCTAAATCCACTCATCATGCTGCTACTAGCCTAATGACATTGATTTCATGGCTGAGTGATATTCCATTGTACATAAGGACCACCACTTTTTTATCCATTTTTCGCTTTCCTGGGATATTTAAGGTGGAATGAAGTGGAGGTCCTTGTCAACAGAGCAGCCCTAAACTTTGGGGTGCTTGTGTCTTGCTGATTTTCAATATTCCCACTTTATACCCCCATGCGTGGAAGTGCCCTATGCTCTCTAAGCTGTGTTTTTTAGATGTTTCAGGACACACCGTACCCTTCTCCAGAGTGGCTGTTGGCAATTTACATCCCGCCCATCAGTGTAGCAAGGCTCCCATTTCTCCATGGCCTGTCCTGCATTTCTGGTTTTGACACTTTTTTCAGCATGGCCCTTTTGACCGATGGGAAGCGAGACTTCTTTGTAGCGCTGATTTGCCTTTCCAGGTTGCTTGGTTGGCCAAAAAGGGCGTATGCGTTTTTTCCTGAATATATTCAGGAAAAAACGCATACGCCCTTTTTGGCCAAGGGCATCATTGTCAACGTTTTGCCGCTTTTCATGTGCTTTAAAGGCGATTCGAATCTACCTCCTGAAATCTCTTTCCTGCAATTCTGCCTTGATTTCAAATCCTCTTCTTTGCCTTCCCTCAATATATTTGGGGATGAGAGTTATCATTTATAACTCTGCAGGTTTGTGAATTGCAGTGCCCTGAAGCTCCATTTTACAACTCGCTTTTTTAGGAGCTGGCCGCAAAAGCGCAGGATGGCTTCAGGCCCTGTTCTGGTTCCGGGGGGCAGGCTGAGCCTGTGGTTAATTCTTCTTCCTGATGGGAATAGAGTGACCTGTGCCTGTCCCAACACCAAGAGCTAGTCTCTCATTGGTTCCCCGTCTTCCCGTTCATCCTCAGGACAAATTGCAACCTGTACGGAACAGGAGGTTAAAGGTGCTGATGCTCCAAGTAGGGAGATTGCTAGTAAAGTGGCTGGAATGGCGAACCCGAGCACAAGGAGATGAGAAATGAGGTGCGTTTTAGAAACCTTTCCCCATCACAAGGTGTACCATCTTCTGGGTTTCTCATGCATGTTTTCGATGTAGGAAGATGCCCTTGAACCTGGAGATTTGGGACCCATGCGATGGGTAGCACGCAGTATTACTTTAAAGGGTCTGCGTTTGCTCACCCAACCTCACCAAACCTCTCAGCCCCAAGAGTGTCCACCCTTATGTCTCATCCAGCTGTGGGTCTAGATATGATCAATCCAGGTTGCATCACAGCCCCTGAACGAATTGTGTAAGAATTTCTCTCTCTTTCCCTGTCTTTGTTTCATGGGTTTTTAAAAGTAATTTATTTTTATAATGGGGTTTAGCTGCTTTTCACGGCTGTGTTTATGCTGCTTTACACCCACTTGACACACTAACAGAGAGATATCAATACATAGGTTTTAAGATTATTACAAGTCAGATATATTCTTGTGCGGTGAATCGGGCGTGTTGAGTCCAGTTCTCTGAGCAAGGAGTAGGTCTTGTCTGTTACATATTGGGTTTATGGAACGGTATCTGAGCTAATTTGAAACTCTTGTTTTATGTATCACACCACCTCACCTTTCCCGTTAAGCAGCCATAGTGTGTTTTCTGCATGTGTGACTCTGTTCTGTTTTGTAATTCAGTTCAAGTGTAACGGTTTTTACATTCCCTCTATAAGTGACACCTTATGAGAAGTGTCCTTTTCTGTGTGACTTATTTCACTTAGAAACCTCGTACCTAAATCCACTCATCATGCTGCTACTAGCCTTATGACATTGATTTCATGGCTGAGTGATATTCCATTGTACATAAGGACCACCACTTTTTTATCCATTTTTCGCTTTCCTGGGATATTTAAGGTGGAATGAAGTGGAGGTCCTTGTCAACAGAGCAGCCCTAAACTTTGGGGTGCTTGTGTCTTGCTGATTTTCAATATTCCCACTTTATACCCCCATGCGTGGAAGTGCCCTATGCTCTCTAAGCTGTGATTTTTAGATGTTTCAGGACACACCGTACCCTTCTCCAGAGTGGCTGTTGGCAATTTACATCCCGCCCATCAGTGTAGCAAGGCTCCCATTTCTCCATGGCCTGTCCTGCATTTCTGGTTTTGACACTTTTTTCAGCATGGCCCTTTTGACCGATGGGAAGCGAGACTTCTTTGTAGCGCTGATTTGCCTTTCCAGGTTGCTTGGTTGGCCAAAAAGGGCGTATGCGTTTTTTCCTGAATATATTCAGGAAAAAACGCATACGCCCTTTTTGGCCAAGGGCATCATTGTCAACGTTTTGCCGCTTTTCACGTGCTTTAAAGGCGATTCGAATCTACCTCCTGAAATCTCTTTCCTGCAATTCTGCCTTGATTTCAAATCCTCTTCTTTGCCTTCCCTCAATATATTTGTGGACGAGAGTTATCATTTATAACTCTGCAGGTTTGTGAATTGCAGTGCCCTGAAGCTCCATTTTACAACTCGCTTTTTTGGGAGCTGGCCGCAAAAGCGCAGGATGGCTTCAGGACCTGTTCTGCTACAGGGGGGCAGGCTGAGCCTGTGGTTAATTCTTCTTCCTGATGGGAAAATAGAGTGACCTGTGCCGGTCCCAACACCAAGAGCTAGTCTCTCATTGGTTCCCCGTCTTCCCTTTCATCCTCAGGACAAATTGCAACCTGTACGGAACAGGATGTTAAAGGTGCTGATGCTCCAAGTAGGGAGATTGCTAGTAAAGTGGCTGGAATGGCGAACCCGAGCACAAGGAGATGAGAAATGAGGTGCGTTTTAGAAACCTTTCCCCATCACAAGGTGTACCATCTTCTGGGTTTCTCATGCATGTTTTCGATGTAGGAAGATGCCCTTGAACCTGGAGATTTGGGACCCATGCGATGGGTAGCACGCAGTATTACTTTAAAGGGTCTGCGTTTGCTCACCCAACCTCACCAAACCTCTCAGCCCCCAGAGTGTCCACCCTTATGTCTCATCCAGCTGTGGGTCTAGATATGATCAATCCAGGTTGCATCACAGCCCCTGAATGAATTGTGTAAGAATTTCTCTCTCTTTCCCTGTCTTTGTTTCATGGGTTTTTAAAAGTAATTTATTTTTATAATGGGGTTTAGCTGCTTTTCACGGCTGTGTTTATGCCGCTTTACACCCACTTGACACACTAACAGAGAGATATCAATACATAGGTTTTAAGATTATTACTAGTCAGATATATTCTTGTGCGGTGAATCGGGCGTCTTGAGTCCAGTTCTCTGAGAAAGGAGTAGGTCTTGTCTGTTACATATTGGGTTTCTGGAACGGTATCTGAGCTAATTTGAAACTCTTGTTTTATGTATCACACCACCTCACCTTTCCCGTTAAGCAGCCATAGTGTGTTTTCTGCATGTGTGACTCTGTTCTGTTTTGTAATTCAGTTCAAGTGTAACGGTTTTTAAATTCCCTCTATAAGTGACACCTTATGAGAAGTGTCCTTTTCTGTGTGACTTATTTCACTTAGAATCGTCGTAACTAAATCAACTCATCATGCTGCTACTCGCCTTATGACATTGATTTCATGGCTGAGTGATATTCCATTGTACATAAGGACCACCACTTTTTTTATCCATTTTTCGCTTTCCTGAGATATTTAAGGTGGAATGAAGTGGAGGTCCTTGTCAACAGAGCAGCCCTAAACTTTGGGGTGCCTGTGTCTTGCTGATTTTCAATTTTCCCACTTTATACCCCCATGCGTGGAAGTGCCCTATGCTCTCTAAGCTGTGTTTTTTAGATGTTTCAGGACACACCGTACCCTTCTCCAGAGTGGCTGTTGGCAATTTACATCCCGCCCATCAGTGTAGCAAGGCTCCCATTTCTCCATGGCCTGTCCTGCATTTCTGGTTTTGACACTTTTTTCAGCATGGCCCTTTTGACCGATGGGAAGCGAGACTTCTTTGTAGCGCTGATTTGCCTTTCCAGTTTGCTTGGTTGGACAAAAAGGGCGTATGCGTTTTTTCCTGAATATATTCAGGAAAAAACGCATACGCCCTTTTTGGCCAAGGGCATCATTGTCAACGTTTTGCCGCTTTTCATGTGCTTTAAAGGCGAATCGAATCTACCTCCTGAAATCTCTTTCCTGCAATTCTGCCTTGATTTCAAATCCTCTTCTTTGCCTTCCTTCAATATATTTGTGGACGAGAGTTATCATTTATAACTCTGCAGGTTTGTGAATTGCAGTGCCCTGAAGCTCCATTTTACAACTCGCTATTTTGGGAGCTGGCCGCAAAAGCGCAGGATGGCTTCAGGCCCTGTTCTGGTTCCGCGGGTCAGGCTGAGCCTGTGGTTAATTCTTCTTCCTGATGGGAAAATAGAGTGACCTGTGCCTGTCCCAACACCAAGAGCTAGTCTCTCATTGGTTCCCCGTCTTCCCGTTCATCCTCAGGACAAATTGCAACCTGTACGGAACAGGAGGTTAAAGGTTCTGATGCTCCAAGTAGGGAGATTGCTAGTAAAGTGGCTGGAATGGCGAAACCGAGCACAAGGAGATGAGAAATGAGGTGCGTTTTAGAAACCTTTCCCCATCACAACGTGTACCATCTTCTGGGTTTCTCATGCATGTTTTCGATGTAGGAAGATGCCCTTGAACCTGGAGATTTGGGAACCATGTGATGGGTAGCAGGCAGTATTACTTTAAAGTGTCTGCGTTTGCTCACCCAACCTCACCAAACCTCTCAGCCCCAAGAGTGTCCACCCTTATGTCTCATCCAGCTGTGGGTCTAGATATGATCAATCCAGGTTGCATCACAGCCCCTGAACGAATTGTGTAAGAATTTCTCTCTCTTTTCCTGTCTTTGTTTCATGGGTTTTTAAAAGTAATTTATTTTTATAATGGGGTTTAGCTGCTTTTCACGGCTGTGTTTATGCCGCTTTACACCCACTTGACACACTAACAGAGAGATATCAATACATAGGTTTTAAGATTATTACTAGTCAGATATATTCTTGTGCGGTGAATCGGGCGTGTTGAGTCCAGTTCTCTGAGCAAGGAGTAGGTCTTGTCTGTTACATATTGGGTTTCTGGAACGGTATCTGAGCTAATTTGAAACTCTTGTTTTATGTATCACCCCACCTCACCTTTCCCGTTAAGCAGCCATAGTGTGTTTTCTGCATGTGTGACTCTGTTCTGTTTTGTAATTCAGTTCAAGTGTAACGGTTTTTACATTCCCTCTATAAGTGACACCTTATGAGAAGTGTCCTTTTCTGTGTGACTTATTTCACTTAGAAACCTCGTACCTAAATCCACTCATCATGCTGCTACTAGCCTTATGACATTGATTTCATGGCTGAGTGATATTCCATTGTACATAAGGACCACCACTTTTTTATCCATTTTTCGCTTTCCTGGGATATTTAAGGTGGAATGAAGTGGAGGTCCTTGTCAACAGAGCAGCCCTAAACTTTGGGGTGCTTGTGTCTTGCTGATTTTCAATATTCCCACTTTATACCCCCATGCGTGGAAGTGCCCTATGCTCTCTAAGCTGTGATTTTTAGATGTTTCAGGACACACCGTACCCTTCTCCAGAGTGGCTGTTGGCAATTTACATCCCGCCCATCAGTGTAGCAAGGCTCCCATTTCTCCATGGCCTGTCCTGCATTTCTGGTTTTGACACTTTTTTCAGCATGGCCCTTTTGACCGATGGGAAGCGAGACTTCTTTGTAGCGCTGATTTGCCTTTCCAGGTTGCTTGGTTGGCCAAAAAGGGCGTATGCGTTTTTTCCTGAATATATTCAGGAAAAAACGCATACGCCCTTTTTGGCCAAGGGCATCATTGTCAACGTTTTGCCGCTTTTCACGTGCTTTAAAGGCGATTCGAATCTACCTCCTGAAATCTCTTTCCTGCAATTCTGCCTTGATTTCAAATCCTCTTCTTTGCCTTCCCTCAATATATTTGTGGACGAGAGTTATCATTTATAACTCTGCAGGTTTGTGAATTGCAGTGCCCTGAAGCTCCATTTTACAACTCGCTTTTTTGGGAGCTGGCCGCAAAAGCGCAGGATGGCTTCAGGACCTGTTCTGCTACAGGGGGGCAGGCTGAGCCTGTGGTTAATTCTTCTTCCTGATGGGAAAATAGAGTGACCTGTGCCGGTCCCAACACCAAGAGCTAGTCTCTCATTGGTTCCCCGTCTTCCCTTTCATCCTCAGGACAAATTGCAACCTGTACGGAACAGGATGTTAAAGGTGCTGATGCTCCAAGTAGGGAGATTGCTAGTAAAGTGGCTGGAATGGCGAACCCGAGCACAAGGAGATGAGAAATGAGGTGCGTTTTAGAAACCTTTCCCCATCACAAGGTGTACCATCTTCTGGGTTTCTCATGCATGTTTTCGATGTAGGAAGATGCCCTTGAACCTGGAGATTTGGGACCCATGCGATGGGTAGCACGCAGTATTACTTTAAAGGGTCTGCGTTTGCTCACCCAACCTCACCAAACCTCTCAGCCCCCAGAGTGTCCACCCTTATGTCTCATCCAGCTGTGGGTCTAGATATGATCAATCCAGGTTGCATCACAGCCCCTGAATGAATTGTGTAAGAATTTCTCTCTCTTTCCCTGTCTTTGTTTCATGGGTTTTTAAAAGTAATTTATTTTTATAATGGGGTTTAGCTGCTTTTCACGGCTGTGTTTATGCCGCTTTACACCCACTTGACACACTAACAGAGAGATATCAATACATAGGTTTTAAGATTATTACTAGTCAGATATATTCTTGTGCGGTGAATCGGGCGTCTTGAGTCCAGTTCTCTGAGAAAGGAGTAGGTCTTGTCTGTTACATATTGGGTTTCTGGAACGGTATCTGAGCTAATTTGAAACTCTTGTTTTATGTATCACACCACCTCACCTTTCCCGTTAAGCAGCCATAGTGTGTTTTCTGCATGTGTGACTCTGTTCTGTTTTGTAATTCAGTTCAAGTGTAACGGTTTTTAAATTCCCTCTATAAGTGACACCTTATGAGAAGTGTCCTTTTCTGTGTGACTTATTTCACTTAGAATCGTCGTAACTAAATCAACTCATCATGCTGCTACTCGCCTTATGACATTGATTTCATGGCTGAGTGATATTCCATTGTACATAAGGACCACCACTTTTTTTATCCATTTTTCGCTTTCCTGAGATATTTAAGGTGGAATGAAGTGGAGGTCCTTGTCAACAGAGCAGCCCTAAACTTTGGGGTGCCTGTGTCTTGCTGATTTTCAATTTTCCCACTTTATACCCCCATGCGTGGAAGTGCCCTATGCTCTCTAAGCTGTGTTTTTTAGATGTTTCAGGACACACCGTACCCTTCTCCAGAGTGGCTGTTGGCAATTTACATCCCGCCCATCAGTGTAGCAAGGCTCCCATTTCTCCATGGCCTGTCCTGCATTTCTGGTTTTGACACTTTTTTCAGCATGGCCCTTTTGACCGATGGGAAGCGAGACTTCTTTGTAGCGCTGATTTGCCTTTCCAGTTTGCTTGGTTGGACAAAAAGGGCGTATGCGTTTTTTCCTGAATATATTCAGGAAAAAACGCATACGCCCTTTTTGGCCAAGGGCATCATTGTCAACGTTTTGCCGCTTTTCATGTGCTTTAAAGGCGAATCGAATCTACCTCCTGAAATCTCTTTCCTGCAATTCTGCCTTGATTTCAAATCCTCTTCTTTGCCTTCCTTCAATATATTTGTGGACGAGAGTTATCATTTATAACTCTGCAGGTTTGTGAATTGCAGTGCCCTGAAGCTCCATTTTACAACTCGCTATTTTGGGAGCTGGCCGCAAAAGCGCAGGATGGCTTCAGGCCCTGTTCTGGTTCCGCGGGTCAGGCTGAGCCTGTGGTTAATTCTTCTTCCTGATGGGAAAATAGAGTGACCTGTGCCTGTCCCAACACCAAGAGCTAGTCTCTCATTGGTTCCCCGTCTTCCCGTTCATCCTCAGGACAAATTGCAACCTGTACGGAACAGGAGGTTAAAGGTTCTGATGCTCCAAGTAGGGAGATTGCTAGTAAAGTGGCTGGAATGGCGAAACCGAGCACAAGGAGATGAGAAATGAGGTGCGTTTTAGAAACCTTTCCCCATCACAACGTGTACCATCTTCTGGGTTTCTCATGCATGTTTTCGATGTAGGAAGATGCCCTTGAACCTGGAGATTTGGGAACCATGTGATGGGTAGCAGGCAGTATTACTTTAAAGTGTCTGCGTTTGCTCACCCAACCTCACCAAACCTCTCAGCCCCAAGAGTGTCCACCCTTATGTCTCATCCAGCTGTGGGTCTAGATATGATCAATCCAGGTTGCATCACAGCCCCTGAACGAATTGTGTAAGAATTTCTCTCTCTTTTCCTGTCTTTGTTTCATGGGTTTTTAAAAGTAATTTATTTTTATAATGGGGTTTAGCTGCTTTTCACGGCTGTGTTTATGCCGCTTTACACCCACTTGACACACTAACAGAGAGATATCAATACATAGGTTTTAAGATTATTACTAGTCAGATATATTCTTGTGCGGTGAATCGGGCGTGTTGAGTCCAGTTCTCTGAGCAAGGAGTAGGTCTTGTCTGTTACATATTGGGTTTCTGGAACGGTATCTGAGCTAATTTGAAACTCTTGTTTTATGTATCACCCCACCTCACCTTTCCCGTTAAGCAGCCATAGTGTGTTTTCTGCATGTGTGACTCTGTTCTGTTTTGTAATTCAGTTCAAGTGTAACGGTTTTTACATTCCCTCTATAAGTGACACCTTATGAGAAGTGTCCTTTTCTGTGTGACTTATTTCACTTAGAATCGTCGTACCTAAATCCACTCATCATGCTGCTACTAGCCTTATGACATTGATTTCATGGCTGAGTGATATTCCATTGTACATAAGGACCACCACTTATTTATCCATTTTTCGCTTTCCTGGGATATTTAAGGTGGAATGAAGTGGAGGTCCTTGTCAACAGAGCAGCCCTAAACTTTGGGGTGCCTGTGTCTTGCTGATTTTCAATTTTCCCACTTTATACCCCCATGCGTGGAAGTGCCCTATGCTCTCTAAGCTGTGTTTTTTAGATGTTTCAGGACACACCGTACCCTTCTCCAGAGTGGCTCTTGGCAATTTACATCCCGCCCATCAGTGTAGCAAGGCTCCCATTTCTCCATGGCCTGTCCTGTATTTCTGGTTTTGACACTTTTTTCAGCATGGCCCTTTTGACCGATGGGAAGCGAGACTTCATTGTAGAGTTGATTTGCCTTTTCAGGTTGCTTGGTTGGCCAAAAAGGGCGTATGCGTTTTTTCCTGAATATATTCAGGAAAAAACGCATACGCCCTTTTTGGCCAAGAGCATCATTGTCAACGTTTTGCCGCTTTTCACGTGCTTTAAAGGCGAATCGAATCTACCTCCTGAAATCTGTTTCCTGCAATTCTGCCTTGATTTCAAATCCTCTTCTTTGCCTTCCTTCAATATATTTGTGGACGAGAGTTATCATTTATAACTCTGCAGGTTTGTGAATTGCAGTGCCCTGAAGCTCCATTTTACAACTCGCTTTTTTGGGAGCTGGCCGCAAAAGCGCAGGGTGGCTTCAGGCCCTGTTCTGGTTCCGGGGGGCAGGCTGAGCCTGTGGTTAATTCTTCTTCCTGATGGGAAAATAGAGCGACCTGTGCCTGTCCCAACACCAAGAGCTAGTCTCTCATTGGTTCCCCATCTTCCCGTTCATCCTCAGGACAAATTGCAACCTGTACGGAACAGGAGGTTAAAGGTGCTGATGCTCCAAGT